>NC_134534.1:128410880-128713910 GCF_050624435.1 Tenrec ecaudatus | reverse complement strand
TCACTAGTAATTCCAGGGAATCCAGCTGAAAAGACATGTGCTTGGAGTAGGAAATACACGCCAAATTTCAAATGTCGTTTAAGAAAAACTTTTAAAGAGGCGTGTAAATTATCTTGCAATAATTTTACCTTGACTACAAGTTGCATTTGTAATAATTTTAACACAGGAGGCTACAAAAAATACTTTCTTAAAATTACTTTCACCTGTTTCTTTTTACTGTGACTGGTAAGAAAACTTTAATGCAGTTTATAGTATTGGTACCAGGCAAAACAAATCCAGAATCAAGGCATCTTCAAATAGAACTTAAGATCATAAACCAACTTTAAAGTCACAAACACAACCATGTTTGATAACCAAATTAGATCTTGTCCTGTTTTAATACTTGCTCTAACACTAAGCTTGCAAGGTCAATTAGCACATCTTGAAATCCTGAATGTAACTCACAGCTCCATTATCCAATTTCAATCATCCAGAATTAGTTTTAAAATGTTGTTAACCTTTGTTCCAAGTGTAAACTTTATTCAGGTTCACCCATGCAAATACTGTAGAAAATTGTTAAAGCACAAAAGAATCAATTCTACCACCAATTAGTTAATTTCTTGATTAGTCATATATATTAAATTCTATTTTATTAGTGGTTATCTTATAGTTTATTTGCTCTTTGCTCCTAATGATTATGTGTTTAAATTTTTTACTCTAAAAATAATTAGAATCATAGAAATTACTAAGACCAAACTCAAGGGTCCCATATAACTGTTTGCCCATAATGGTTGCAGCTTCTTAATTTATGATACAAGACGGTCTCAAAAAATTAATGGGAAAATCCCATTATCCTTTAATCCCATTTTTCCTCTGGCTCATTATACAACAGCAAAACCAGGAAATATATGGCACTTTGTTCCATGCATGTGTATAGTTCTGGGCCATTTTATCACAGGTACAGATCTCTACAACTGTCACCAGTCAGGACACAGAACTGTCTCATCCCCAGAAAGATCTCTTGTTCACATCCCTGCTTAACCAATGCTTTGGCACCATCAATCCTGCCAATGCTTATGACATTGTCATTTCAAGAACACTAACAGAATTCTACAATCTGTGACCGTTTGAGTTTTTTAAAACTCAATACAATAACCCCCGAGATCTATACCCAAGCTGCTGTATGTACCAATCATTTGTTCCTACATAGTGTTCCACAGTATATGGACCTTTTCCTTATTGAATATTTTGGTTGTTTCCAATTTGAAGTTAATACAAATAAAGCTGGTCATAAACATCTGTAAACAGTTTTTTATGGGGACACACATTTTCATTTCTCTGGGATATATGTGCAGGAAAGCAACTGCTGGGTAAGATGTGAAATGCATAATTAAGTTTTGTAAGAAAAGGCAGCAAACAATTTCCTGCAGGATGGCTGTGCCACTTTCAGCCCATTTACATTTCTATCAGCAAACCCTAAAATATTTTCCCCTAAAATATTATTAATAGCTAAAAATTTCTATCATGGCTACTCCATAATTTTTAACTGGTCTCTCATGATTTCTATTTAGGTACTTATAAGAAACATTTCTGTTAATGAATTTACATAGACTTTTTACATGGAGGTCACACCAAGCCCTTGAAGTTAACTTATAAGATAATGGAGTACAACTATTCTGAAAGCATTAAATATCAATGTCAACTTCTCTCTAAAATATACAATCTCACATAGTCACTTAGGGTCTCTGTGGGTCCACTATCCCCTAAGTCTCACTATTAATTTCTTTTTAAATCTTTAGTTTGATTTGTCAAAGAAGCTTGAGAAAAGACAAGGATTAAGTATTCAATGAAACAAGAGGATAATAAATATATTTATGCAACCAATCAAACAGCTGCAAAATATGTAAGTCAAACAGAATTTAAGAGACAGAGGACTCTAAAATAGGATACTTTAACACACCACTTTTGATTAAAGAAACTCAACATAGATTAACTTAACACAATGAACAAACTTGACCTCTTATACATAAAATACTCAAGCGAACAGCACAATATTTATCACTTTACCAGCTCACATAGAGCATTCTCCAGAACAGATTTTAAAATAAGGACAGTTCCATGGTTACCTCGTTCTTTTCCTCTGCCCTGCCCTCTTAACTTCCTTGCAGGCTCATTTTAGAATGACCTCTCTGCTCCAGGCTGGATTAGGTGCTCCTCTGGTGCCAATAGCACTTTTTAGCTTATTCCATTATTACTCATCACTTTACATTGCCATCTTGAAAAAAAAAAAAAACTCCCACCCCCAAAAAGAAGTGATCTTATGCTACTAATTCTGTTATTGATTTAACTTGTACTTCTTATCTGAATTGGCTGTTCACATTCCTTGACAACTTTTTACTAGTGCTGATTTGCTGATTTCATTAAACTTTTTAAATATATGTTAAGACTGGTTCTGTTTACACAGGGTTTCCCAAACTTAGTTGGTCTACTGCTTCTTTTCCAGAAAAAAAAAAAAAAATCACTCAATACCCCCACCCCAGTTAATTAAAAACTTTTGTACTATATATAGCCCATAATCCAGGGTAAAATGTAGCTATCAGGCCTTTCAGCAACCTAGATGGATTGTTGCTGTGCCCCTCCCAACTTCCCCACCCCACACCAGTATTGCCCACTTTGAGAAATGTTTAACGTGTCAAAAAGAAATTGAATTTTAAATGTATTATGTCTGAGATTCAATCCAAATGTTAATACAAAATTGCTGATTTTGTATGCATAAAGTGAATGCATACAATTATAGCTGAAATATCCCTAATTTATACATTCTTATATTTTGCGATGTATATTCATTAATTAAGCAGTCATCTCCATTGCCAAATCTAGATGAAAACTATGGTTCCTAGAATATTGATTGTTCCCTTCTTTTAAGTTCACTCTGAAATGCCAAGACCTAATAATTTTTCCATAACATCAAAATCTATCCTCATCTTCACTAGAAAGCCTGGCTGGCTTCTCTTTAGGAGAATGTAAGGTCATATAAAACTGCACTTCCCAGAGTGTACTCCTCAGACCAGCAGGCAAGCATCAGCAGTATCTGGGGTCCTCAGGGCCTGCCCCATAACTTCCCAGCACTACATGTTTTAACAAGAGGGCCACGTGATTCTGGAATGCTGACGTTTTGGACAAATTATCAAGAAATCAGTCCCTGGAAAAAGACTTGATGCTTTGTAAAGTATTAGGTCCCTGACAATATAGATTGACACTGTGGCTCAAATATAACAATCACATGGATGGTGCAGGACCAGGCAGTGTTTTTGCTTTGCTGTACACTGGGTCCCTCCTAAGTCAGAACAACTCAGAAGCAACTAACAACAAATCAGAACACTATCCTCCCTAAACAAACTGGTATAGAAACTGGCTAGGCTTCCCTGGGTGCTTAACTGCTTCTCAGTTTTAGTTTCCCAAAGAAAAAATTACAGGAAGAAAACGGAATTTTTACTTTCTACTGAAAAGACTTCTGAAATTATGATGTTCTCAAACAAGGGTATGTATATGAAGTAAAAAATTTCATTTCCTATCACACACAGCCCCTGATTTTCCCACTCCCACTAAGTATTAGACCGACCCTATTTTGAAAATCTAATCTAATGATATAGTGTGTGAAAGGACAGCCCCTCAACAATTTTAGCTAAGGAAACATTTGTGGTCCAATGAAGGAATATTCAATAAATAAGAATAATTCTGGTGCAGGGATTATGGATTACTTTTGGCCATGTTTTTTCCTAAAATTTTCTGAAATAAACATATAATGCCTTCGCAAGCAGAATAAAGGACAAAGAAGCAGTGATCAAATATAACTTACTATAAAAGAAAACACAAGCTACAGAATACTTCACTCATCTTTGCTGAAAACCTTCCCTTTATTCATATAGTAAGTTTAGCAATCATTTGCCCAGTGCTAGGGTGATGACAGGTTAACTTCAGTGCAGTCCCCACCTTCAAGAACCTATCAGTATGAGCCCTCTAACAAAGCTGGTATTATTATGGTCAGCCTTGCTTATTCATTTAGTAAACTTCCCATTTCCATTCAAGCAATGGACCCTGTACAGGGTCAGTTGGCTGGGCCAATGGCATTATCACATCCTCTGGGAGTCATGATGCTTTAGTGGTTGCACACTGGACTCCGAACCACAAGGTCAGCAGTTTGAAACCACCAGCCGCTGTCCTATAGACACCATGAGTTAGCATCAACTGCTGGCAGTGAAGTGGTTTTTGTTTTTCTTTTTTCCTGGAGGCAGCATACTTTGTCTATCAAAGGCAGTGAGGCAGCAAAGAATGGTTTAGAGGTTGGACAAGTGATTGGGGCCAGATTCCTGCAGCTTTTCCTTTGACTCTTGATTTCAGATGGTATCCTGCTCATTAGTGGCTATGCAAACCAATAAACTCTTTTTTGTGTCCACTGCTTAAGGAAGCTTGAATTGGATTTCTATTTCTTACAAGCTTGACAGTTCTTGTAGAATCATGGGATGGTAGTAAACATTCTTAGTTTTGTAAATGAATGAAGGAAAGAGTCTTACAGTCTAACAGAGTATGAAATCTGATCCATTCTTAGAAAGCAGTCACTAGGCTGTTTTCTCCCTCTGACTAACCACCATGCACTTACTGTTCATCAAAGACTCGATACCCAGATGCATCAAGCACATCCCACAAGCTCATAATTGCTTGTCCTTCCCAAAGGCTACCAGGGTTTCCTCTTCAAATTGTAATGCCCATATTCTTAAAGTGTAGCGAAAAAGGATCTGAGCAAGTTTTAAGATGCTTTTTCTTCCATATCTCCTACTGGTAGTTGCTTTTCTCAGTCACAGATCATTTAAACAGGTTGTCTAAACTGGCAGAGGTAGGGTAAAAAAAGCAGAAGATAGTGTCTAATCCTATTTTGAAAATAAAAAATCTTCACCTGTTTACCTTATAATTTCAACTATTCATGACTCTTAATAACACAAGAGTTTATTTACATTACACCTTTATTCAGAACTCAATTTTGGCACCACAATCTATATCAATCACTGCATGAAACTGAAATTATAGGTTAGTAAATGAGTGAAGTGAATGAGTCAAGACTTCAACTATTCTGTTGAGTAATTAACCCAAATTACTCAACAAAAGCGTAACACGCACCTTGTACAAGATATGGACTTTCAAGTCATGAGTACATTATCAAGACAGAATTTAGACAACAGGCAGTCTAACATTTCCAGTAACACTCAAAATGTTTGGAGACCCTTTGACAGCTGCCAGTTTACAGGCATCTAGTGCTGGATCACATCGTAATTTTTGACTACTCAGAACCGGTTTTGTACAGCATGACTGATTCTCTGCTTTGCTCACCAAATTTTTCACTATGACTTTTGGGTACAAAAATCACCAAATGAAATGAAGAAGCAAGAGAAGATCAATTGTCAGTTAAAAAAAACAATTGTCAGAGTTGTTATCATTCAGGTTGTGTCTGCCACCACTCTGAAGTGCGACACCCCAGCCAGCAAGCACTATTAGGGCATTGCCTCCAACTGCTGCGTTAAGTTTTAGCTTAGAAAACAAGATCAGAGCAGGAGTATTACTTTTAAAGTCAGACTTTGGGAAGATTACCCCCTATTCCAAGAACATTAAACATGCAGGAAGCAAAACCCTCATAAGAATGTTCTAATAAAAAAAAAGAATGTTCTAATATTAGTGTTCTTAGTATGCTTACTAGGCTCGTGCTAAAAGGGGTTCAGTCCAGCTGAAATGCCTCCTCCAGTCTTCACTTTACACTCGCTTACTGAACCCTAACATGGACTAGAATACAACCTCCGAGAAGGCAGGTCTTGTCCTGAAAAACCTGACAATATTAACGGGGAGGGATTGGAAAAATGAAACAGTGCAGTTGAAGTGCTACCACAGAGGTGCACGATTAGGGGGTGATTAAACGCGTCCTAGATGATTTAAGGGACAAAAAGGAGTCAGCCAGGATGCACATGAAGAAAAAGCATTTCAGAAGAAAACCCAGAGGAAAAGCACTTGGAAGTAAGAAAGTGAGAAAAGAACCCACACTTGGGAGACCCTAACCCAGTGGTTCTCAACCTTCCTAATGCCGAGAACCTTTAATACAGTTCCTCATGTTGTGATGACACCCCCCAAACATAAAATTATTTTCGTTGCTATTTCATAACTGTAATTTTGCTGTTAGGAATTGTAATGTAAATATCTGATGTGCAGGATATATTTTCAGTGTTACAAATTGAACATAAAGCACAGTGATTAATCACAAAAACAGTATGTACTTATATACTGTGACCTATTTATTTCTAATGACAAATAAATGAAATTTTATCTTGAAGCATGGTGTAGCATGGGTAGTAGTCTTCACATCAGGTACTCGTATGTGGGCGTATTTGCATGTGAAAGACCTGCCTGGTGTCTGAGTTCCTAAAACCATCCAGAAATATGTGTTTTCTGATGGTCTTAGGCGACCCCTGTGAAAGGGCCGTTGGACCCCCAAAGGGGTCCTAACCCACAGGTGAGAACCACTGCTCTAACCAGTTAACATGAAACACCCAACGTGTGTGTGGAAGGCTAGTGAGAGAGAGCCAGGCAGACAGCTTCCAGACATATTAGAAAGAGACATGGAAAAAGGGCCAAATCTGAAGGCCCTTTTGCTGCCCAGGGATTTGGATTATATCCTAAAGGCTGTGAGAATCCCAAGGTCATTTTCAGCAGGAAAGGGTTAAGATCTGTCTTGCAGCTTAAAAGCACCTTGATAGATGAATTCAGGTTTTCAGCCCGGAAGATTTGAGGTGCCTTTATATTGTCCAGTTGGAGAAGCCCAAGGAATGGCTGTGAGTATATGCCTAATACATCATAGAAGTGAAAGGGTGTGGATGACATCATCCACAGAAAGTGAACACTTAAAACAGGGATTGGGGTGGGGAAATGCCAAGAGGCAAAGAACTAAAAACAGAAAACCCACTGCCATGCAGTCAGTTCTGACTCGAGACCCTGTATAGTTTCCGAGGCTATAAATCCTTACAGGAGCAGGTGGTGGCTTTGAACTGCCAGCCCTGTGATTTAGCAGCCCAACCCTTAACAAGGAGAGCCACCAGGGCTCCAGTTGCACTGATAAAATACACAGGTGCACACATGAGTGAATCTCGCAAACATAATCAGGATTTAAAGGAGCCACGATCAGAAGCATACACTGTAGGACTATACTCATTTGTAAAATTTAAACGTAAGCAAAACTCATCTCTAGTTTCCTAAGTTGAGGGTCTCTGGTGGCATAGTGGTTATGAGTTGGGCTAAGGCACAAGCAGTTTTGCAGGAACAAGATGGGGCTCTTTCTACTCTTGTTACAGTCTCAGAAACCCACAGGGGCAGTTCTACCGTGTCCTATAAGGTTGCTCTAGGTCTGCAGCTCTCAGTGTTCTAAGTCAGGACAGCGATTTTGAAGGGTAGGGAGTTACGGCAGGGACTGGAAGATCACATAGGGGCTTCTGGAGCTCCCGGTATTTGTTTCTCAATATAAGTATGTTCATTTTGTAAAAATCATCAGACCATAAACTCATGATCTGTACATCTCTACATGCTCAAGTTCAACAAAAGTTTACTTAAAATAATACAAGCAAATACAATGGTTGCATATTACAAATGTAATTAATGTTTCTTAGTGGTACTGTGAAAAATTGTTAAAATGGCAATGTTTGTGTTACATGTAGTTTACGACGATATCAAAAGAACCAAGTCGAAAGGTGGGAGAGATCCCGTGACCGGAGCATAAAGAAAGCTGCTGCAAAGAGAAAAAGGCACTGGTGATGGGCACCAGAGGGCTAGAGTGTGAGTGTGTGCGTGCGCCCGCAGACTCATTTCAGGAGGGAGAACTGGGGCCATGACTTATCCAAACCACAGGATTCCCAACTTATTTGGCCTACTATCGTCCCCTTTTCAGAAAAAAAAATTTACTAAGTGTCCCCTGGCAATTAAAACTTTTGTACAATAGTCCATGATCCAGGATTAAATGTGGGCATATGCTTTTGCAGCTGCCTATCTAAAATAATAATATGAATTATTACTAATAATTACTTTGTAAGTCATAACTACTTGTAGGTAGAAACCACATTTTAGGGAATCTTGAAATTTCTTTAGCACCCACTGAAACATGTAATATATACCAGATGAATAAATATATAAAACTAATCCACTCTTAATCTACCCTATGACTAGCAGCAAATACTAGCAAGTCAGTCCACCTGGGCTGTCTTCAATATGCAACTAAAAAGTTTAATAGCCTGCATACAAATATGCACACTCCAGAAATTGTCCCAATCCAATGAACTAAACATAGATACATCCATAAAAATAGTTACTCCCCCTGATAAAGAAGCAAGCAGCTTTTTACCATACTAGAAAGTCAAATGCTTATCTCAGTATTATCTATAGTCACCTGGCCTTGTTCCCATTACCTTTAAAAGTTCAACTCTTTTCAGGGCCATCAAGAGATCCTATAAGACAGAGTACAACTGGCCCTGTGGGTTTCCAAGACTAAATTTTCATGACAGTAGAAAGCCTTTCCTTTCTCTGCCAAAGTGGCTGATTGATTGATTTGAACAGCTAGCTGACCTTGCAGTTAGCAGCCTAAACGTAACCCACTGCAGCACTAGGACGCCTATAAAAAGTTCCTTATCTAGCTCTAATTTCTCCACAGCACTTGTCACTTAGCTCAAGTGGCATTATTCATATTATTTTTGTTTACCTGTTTTTCTTCTTTGTCTCCGTAGGATTTTAAACTCCACAAGCACAAAAGAGCCTACCAATCTGTACTGTACACCACTGTATGCCCAGAGCCTAAAAGGCTAGCTAGTTGTGTGCTCAATAGACTCTTTTCAAATGACCACAACTACCAGGTAATTTACTTTAAGGTCACCTCGTGTACTTAAGGCCCAGTCCATAGTAATAAATCATTGAGTACAATGTATTAACAAATATAAAATTAATCATTACAATTTCTGGATAAGAGTGGTCTTTTATCCACACTAACTTCTGTCCCAGTTTGAGGTTGAAAAGGCTTGATATGGCCTAAGTACTTTTCTAAGTATTTTATGGAGAATTTCTACAAAACCAAACACTTCAACAAAACCAAGAATTAAAAACTAAGGGGGTAAAGTTGCTGTTGTGATTGGCAGGAATACGGGTGAGCGGGCTGGCACGTCCTCCAAAACCCTTTATGGGGCAGTCCTAATATCCTATACAGTCGCTGTGAATCAGAACTGACTTGAAATTAATTCTGAAATACTTTGTGACTATAGGACAGAGACTGTGATGTCAGGATACCTAAATCCAAGGGAGTGGGAGGACCAAGTTAAAACTACAACAAATACCTTTTTCCCACACAATATACTGCCACCCCTTCAATCCTTCCCTTCAGTTTTCTTTTTGAGTACCAATTTTTCTTCATCTGAAGAAATTTCCTGACTTCCTCTGATCTGAAAAAGCTCTTTAAAAAGACCAGAATACAAATAAACAAGGGTTTCATAAAACATACTTTCAACTCAACACATTGCAAAAACCTGGAGCTGAAAACTGAAAGAACTCTAGTTCTGCTGTAATTACCTAAAGCAACAAAAAATTTCCCCTTGTTTACAAGTGTAAGTATGACTTAAGGGAAGCTAAAGATCAAAATGCTGCACTATTATCAAAGACATAATGCATGAGTAGCAGTTTGCATTTTACAATACAGGTTTACCAAGGCATCCAAAGAGAGGCAGCCCCAGGTGTAAAGTATATCTAAGCAGCACCAACTTCAGGAGCTCGCTGTGCCCAGCTCTGAAAAACATCAACTTCAAAGAACACTGACTAGGTCAATTCTTGGACTTGTGAGTTGTTTTTCTTCTTCTTCTTTTAAAGTTGGTATCCTCTTTCTTAAGGCTGGCAAAGCAGGCTGGGAAATTACAAACTACACTGGTTACCACCAAATAAGGGATAGTATTTCCACCTGTTCCACCTGTTGCCTTCCACATGGGTACACACATGGGCCTTTCTTTTCGCAAGCATACCAGCATGGTGGAGAGGAAATCTTGGATTACTAACCAGGTTCCAGTGACTCCCCCATGCTCCAATGTTACACCTAAGAAGTATATCATAGTCAGGCATGAAGTAACCATCGGAAGTAGTATAAATACTTTAAAACTTCACTCTGGTAATGGTTCCATAGCTCTTTAAAATGACAAAAAGCCACTGAACTAATGGGTGAATTTTATGATATGTAAATTACACCTCAATGTTATTAAGTTGCTGGTCAGCACTTCTAACTTAAGCAAACTCAACAAAGCTATGAAATCATACTAATAACCAGAAAGGAGTAGAGTGGGAATGTATAGATGGGAGAAAACGCTCATCAAATATTTCTGAATTGGCACACTGCTGTATTTCTCAACCACAACTGAACTGCAGCTCTTTACTGGCCCTCGAACCTCTAAGTAGCCTATTAAAAGGCTACTTACCATCTCTCAATGGAGCCCTGGTGGTGCAGTGGTTACGGTTGGGCTGTTAACCACAGGGTCAGCAGTTTGAAATCTGCGAGAAATATGAGACTTGTCTACTATAGTACAGACTTAGTCTCAGAAACTCACAGGGACAGATCCATCCCGTCCTAGTCACTGTGAGTTGACCGCACTGAGTTTGGTTTGGTTTTTTACATTGCCTAACAGGGTCCAGTCCTTAGGAGCTTCTGACCTTTTCAGGTCTACATCATCCAAGAAGAAAAACCACAGCACGCATTCAGAATTCCAGCTGTAGAATTAAATATATCTGATGCCCAGGGCAATAGTAGTGAAAAGTTGCAGAGGATTTTGTAGAAATCAATCCCACTTGACCAGAAGAAATGGAAGGGAAGAAATTCAAAGATTCCCGAGCCAGTCTACTGGGACCTCCCACAGCTGGACCACCTTACCAGCCCTGATGGCACAGGGGTTACACTTTGGGCTAACAGCAAGGATGGCAATTCAATCAGCAGCTGAGGGAGAAAGCCTTTTGACTCCCTTGAAGAGTTAGTCTCAGAAACCCACAGGGGCAATTCTACCCTGTCCTATAGAGTTGCTAGGAGTCAGCATCAACTCAATGGTAATGAGTTTGGTTTGTTTTTTTAGCACCTTTATAACAAAGGTCATTTGGCTCTCTGCCATGGCTACCTTCAAATGTTGAGCAGGACTCATCCTGAAAATGGCAGTATTTTCCTAATAAAATTGAGGAATATATTTTGGGTCCTACTTGACTACCGCTAGGTTCAACCTTGGTTAACTGCTAGATGATGATAAAAACAGAAATAATGAACAAAACTCAAAATGACCAACCAATGGCCAATTTATCTGCTAAGGCTTATTATAATACAAGTCATCCACCAGCTTAGAACAATGAAATCAAGTTCTATATCAGTCAACAAGGTGAAAGTCCTCTTAAATAAGCCCATGGGTTTTTAAAGTGCTAACTCTTATCCATTATACTCAGCAGCCCTGACACCATACCAAACCAAAAGCCACTTTCTTTGGTCATGAACAACTGATTAAAATGTAGGACTATGAAATATCAAGTTTACCCAAAAAAAAGAAATATCAAGTTCACATCAAATCCATGAAATGCTAGAAAAGTGACAAGAAAAAAGCCAAGAAAACACTGTAGTAAGTGGTAACACACAGAGATGGACCAACATTGAATACACCAGATGGGACATGGTGAGAACCTGTAGACTTCACCTCCTCCCGCGACACCCACCACAGCATTTAGACAAAATGAAAATATTGACAGCCAATTAATGATTTCTAAAATAGGTGCAAGTACCAAAGTACTAACAATGTCAATAACCAAGATAAAACAAAATGAGACTATAAAAGAGTATCACAAACTGTTAAAAGTTTGTATGTTCTCAGGCAAACCTCTGAAACTTTTATTCAAATCCTACTTGACACCAGGTATCAAAAAAATTACATGGAAGGGCCTAAAAATAAATGCTTTATGGCAAGTATCCCATCCCTGAATAAAATCTAAAGCATTTGTTATTGTAATTTTGTAAAAGTAGTCCTGCTGGGGCTAACCAAAAAGCCAATGGTTCAAACCCACCAGCCACTCAATGAAAGACTGAAAAGTCGTGGAAACCATCCAGGGTGCAATTCTACTCTGCCCAAAGAGGGCTGCCAGAGTAGGAATCCATTCGACAGTAGTGGGTTTGGATTGGAGTAATAGAGATTTAATTTAAAACTTTCTTCAGGGCCACAGATGACAGTATAGTTCAAATTTTAAAACAAATGCATTGTTTTAAAGTCAAAATCTCCCACATGTACGTGTTACTAAGAAACTGATAAACTAGATTTTCAGACACACAGAAATTGTTAAACATTTCATTATGAGGTCACTATTCCCAGCAATAAATCAAATACAAACTTTTGGGTTTGTTTAAGTGGCCCATCACCAGTAGGGCCCTCAAGTTCTTAGGAGTTTCCTAACCAATTTACTTGAATGTGTTCTCCAGTAACACTCAGAGCAAAACCACAATAAAGAGGTTTGGCCCCTGAGGGATTCTACAAATTTATATATATATTAAAAAAAACCTCTTTATAAATAATGTATAATCACACTAGTTTTAAGCAACAAATTCACTTTTAAACATTTATGCCATTTGCTGGAATTCCCTATTTCAGATAGCAAGCCAAAAATAACCCCAAAATCATTCATAACATTTAGTTAAGCTGAACCATCTACTCCACAAGCATACATACAAAAAAGAACATGCATTCACTTTAAAACTACTATCAAAAAGGTATTTTTAGTTCCTGGGTATTTTTATTCAAAGTTCAGACTACTTCAAAAGGAGAATTCACAGTTCTACCACCAGTGATTGAACCAATTAATCCCAGGGTGGTATTCTTTAAGATTGCCCAATTCCCTACTTAACTCCAGGTATAATAAAGCCATGAAACCTTAACATGCACACTCATTTTAAGGACATTCCACTGGAATTTTAGAATCCTACTACCCAAAAACAAGGACCTGATGGAATAAGACTTAGGCAGCCAACTCTCAAGATTCCCAGATCGCCCTCATTTCTCTCATTCCCGACCCCATGCCTACTTATTACATGACACCAAGAACAGTTCATTTCAGAGTCTCGCTCCACTGAAACATATTCTGGATACATGTTAGGAGCAAAGAGTACAAAATCAGTCTTGACATTTTATCCAAGTATATCTAAATGTTAAATCTGGAGTTGTCCAACTGGTTCTGACACAAGATGCAGTGCACCACGTTCATCTAAAGTAAAATGAATTCAGTCAACATTCTTTTCAGAACAATAAAGCTGGAAAACACAACTTCAATGGAACCACTATATTCATTTCACGTTTTTCACAAAATCCTCCATCACCACACTGTGCTAGCCAAGCAAGGCAAAAAGAAAAGGGGGGGGGGGGGAAGCTGACATCTCACTCCTCCCAAAAAATAGGGGGGGAAAGCACTTATCAAGCCCCAACTTATTATCAAGTGCAAGAAAATAACCGACATTTGCAGCTCAAGGCAGGAAAAGCACAGCGAGCACTGGATCACTACACTAAATCTCTCAGGGACGGGGGAAAAATAACTCAAGATAGGCAAATTAAAAACCATTCTGCACATGGCAAAAATAATCAAGTCTATCTTCCTAAAATCCACAGCTAAAGCACTTATTATGTCCCCCCTTTTGTTCCAAGTCCAATGGCTACAATTGTCAAATAAACCCAGTGTCTGCTTGGAGTAAGAAGAAAACCTGGAGAAATTCCCTCCCACAAATCATTCGGTGAACACGAGGCTTTGCACCCAACACTAAACACACACAACCACGAAAACCACCATTCACCCACCTACCCCACCCCCCAATGCAGAAAAAGGCGTAATCAACAAGTCGGAAAGAGCAGAAAAGTAGGGCCCCGCAATCCTCTTCCCACCTCGAAGGGGGAAAAAAGTCATTTAACAAAAGGTAACATAGATCCTAAAGTACCTGGTGGAGGTGCCTTTCCTCACATCGCAGATGCTGCATTTAAAGGCTTCAGCGCTGTTTCTGAAGGTGCAGACGCTACAATCCCAAAAGCCTTCATCGGCAGCAGGTTTCGCTTGTCTTTTTGGCCTTCCGAGGAGTAAGGAGTGGGGGAAAGGGGAGGAAAGAAACAGGGAGCAGGAAAAAGGGAGACAGCAGAACAGACACTGGTGAGCCGTCGTCATTTTCGTAGGAATCCAGGGTTGGAAACTTCGCTCCAGCGAGCGACCACCCACCCTTTGGGGGGAAGGGAACGGGGAGCCGGGGCGCCCCCTCCAGCACCTCGCAGCCCCCGGACCCGAGTGGGATCAGCTAACACACCCGGCGGGCGGCGGCGCCCCGGGAAGGGCCGCGGCAGGCGCAGGAAGCGGGCGGACTTGTGGACTTGAGCGTGGGCCTGGGGGGGCCGGGAGGGGAGCCGCGGGCCGGATCTGGAGGGGGCGCGCAGGGGCAGCCCGAGGCCGGCGGCGGGGAAGGGGCCGGCGGCGGGGAAGGGGCCCGCTCCTTCTCCCCTCCCCAGCTCGCGCCCTCCCTCCCTCCCCACCTGGTTAAATCTCCCTTTGTCTGGGAGGAGTGGCGGCGGCGGCGGCAGCGGCGGCGGCGGAGGGCGGCTGAGGAGGAGCCGCCATGGCTGCGGCGCGCACGGCCGCTGGCCCCGAGCAGGAGCGACACCGCCTCCCGCCGCCGCCGCCACCGCCCGCCGCCGCCGCCTCCCCCCGCCCCCGGATCTCCATCTTAGCAGCGCCTCCCCCCCGCCCCGGGTGGCTCCGGGGCCTAGTCGTCGCCGGCCCCCGCCCGCCCCCAGCCCTCCCTCCCCTTCCGCCCCCTCTGCTCGGAGCAGGTACCTGGTCGGGCTCTTCTTGTCGCCCATGGTCATGGATGGGCTGTACCCCCGCCCCCCCCAAAGCCGAAACCGGCGCTGCTCTGAGGAGAAACGTTGTCCGGGGAGTCGTCGCGGACCGGCCCCCCTCCCTCCCCCGCGCCCGCCCTCAGCCGCTGGGGCTCGAGCTCCGGCCGCCGCCGCCGCCGCCGCCGCCGCTACCGCCGCCGCTGCCAGTCTCCGGACGAGACTAGTCCCCGCCAGCGCCGCCTCCGCCGAGTGACTGACGAGGGGCGGGGCCGGGCGCCGCGCGTCACCGGCCGTGCAGCCAATAGGAGGGCCGAAGCCGGCGCCGCGAGGGCGGGGGCGGGGCGCGGGGGAGGGCGGGGAGTGGCGGACGTGGGCCTGGCCGTCGGTGTGCGTGCGCGCTGGGGGCGCGCGTGCCTGCCGGTGGCCCCGAGGCCCGGCGCGGCGGAGCGTGCGAGCCCGGCGGGGCGCACGTGGCCGCGCCCGGGAGCTGCCAACGGGTTTCTTGCCGCTCACGACCGCCCCAGGGACTGTCGCTGAGTCCCTAGTTCAAAAGCTGCTTCAGATAAGTAGTTCCGCGCAGTTTTCGCGCGCCGCGGGCTTGCAACAGCCCGGTAGCTCGCAACGCCTCGAGGCTTGCAACGCCCCGGTAGTGGGCAGGGCCTCCTTGATTTCCTCCGCACCCCTCGACTCCTTTGCCACGCGGGGCTTTGTATCTGAAGTCCCAGCTTCCAACTGAGACGCTGGCAGGCCGGAAGCCCCCTCCCAGGCCCCTGACTCAGGGAAATGAGCAGAAAGGGTATAATAGCACAATTAAATGCCCCCACCCCGGTGGGGGTGGGGGTAGACCCACAGCCCAGGTGCACTGGCTTTCCTTGGGAATCCCTAGTACAGGAAAATAGGGCGTTTCCTTAGGGAAATGGCTAATTCAAATCCTAGCGACCACGTGCCAGCAGTATGACCTTGTGCCTCATCTCCATCTCTAAAATGGGGGAAATAATCATCCTCCTGAAGTCGCTTTGAAAATTCAAAGATTAACTTACAAAATGCACACAAGTCAGTGCCTGGCACTTAAGAGCAGAATTGGGTTGGAAACTACTAAAACCAATCCTGAGTTGTGCCCATTTCCCCGTCTTAAAAGATTCTTGAAAATCAAGAATAAGTAGTACATTTCTCGTTCGCCCTCCTCCAAGAAAGCTTGCCAAATTGACTTGAACAGTGGACTCCAGGCCCTCTGTCCCGCTGGGGTTGGAGAGTCTCATAGGGTGGAGGTGCCAGATGAGATAAAAGACAAGTCGAAGACGATGGGGGAGGGGGCAGGGCCCTAAGACAAAGCTAGAAGGGGGTGGGGATGAGGGTGTCCAGGAAGATAAGGCGTTCAGCTCCTCCAAGACAGGCCTAGTTTAAATGCAAACACAAAATGGGTTATCAGGACTGCCCCTTGGAAAGGAAGTTTACTAGAACAAAAAACCAGGGAAGCGCTCAGCCTGAGAGCCCAGGAGCAGAAAGCTCTAGGATTAGTCTGGGGGATGAGAATAGAGAATAAAATAGGGAGACAGTGTGTCATGATAAGTTGTTCTGCACATACTGTGCTCCAGGCAGGCACACCCTGAAGGGGCAGGAGGCAGGACTCTGTTTAGCAAGGGTCAGCAGCCTCCCAGGTCTCCCAGCTTTAGGAGAGGAGACAAAGTTCCTGAGGGAGGGCAGAGGGACCCTAGAAAGCCGAGGAGGTGCACAGGTGCCTGGGCCGTGGGAGCCTCCTGACATGCTCCCAGGACTCTGTCCTTCGTGTGGCGGTACCAAAAGAAAGGGGGAGTAAGCTCCTAGCAGGGAGGGTGACCTTAGAAGAAAAGGTAGGTAGCTGGGGACAGAAGGTGATAGAAAGGAGCCCTGCCTTTTTATGTCTATTAGCGCTGTACTTTGCAAAGTAATAACTGCAGAGCTCCTCAGTGTACACCTCACCTTGGTGGATTTTACATATGTCTACACCCCCTAAGCTCCATCCAGATCTAAATGTGGCCTCCCAGAGAGTGCTCCTCACAAGCACCAGTTCCCACCTGAGTTGACTCCAACCCATGGAGAAGCAGCAGCATATGTCAGAGGACTCCTCCTACTTAGGCTCTATGCTTTGTAGAGCCTGAATTTTAGGAAGTAGATTGCCTTTCTTCCAAGATGCCCCTGAGTAGACTCGAACTTCCAACCGTCTGCTTAAATAGCCAAACCCATTAACCATTTGCACCATCCAGGGACTCTTGCCACCACCAACAATGAAAATTACTCAAACTGGCTGCCTTCAAGTCAATTCCAACTCATAGCAACCCCATAGGACAGACTAGAATTGCTCCTTAGGATTTGGTGAATCTATAAATCTTTAAGGGAACAGACAGCCAACTGACCTTGCAGTTAATAGTTCAGTGTTAACCCACTGTGTCACCAGGCTCCTTCTCTCACAAAAGCAAAGTAGCCCAGCTCATTGCCATTGAGGCAATTCCAACATAGAGACTGCAGATATTTATGGGAATAGCTAGTGGGTTCGAACCACCAACCTGTGGTTATCAGCCCAATGCCTAGCTCACAGAGACAATAGGGCTTCTCCACCCCCTAGGGAACCACTATTTCACTTGGCATTAATTCTGCCTGTCTATGAGCTTTGTACAATGCATCATATCGCTATGTACGCTTTGTGTCTGGCTGGGCATTCATCCATATTGCCTTTTTCAGTTTAGTTTTGATTGTTTGCTTAAATGCATATGAGAAAATGGTATGGAAGCCACAAGTGACCTCCTCCTGCTTCAAAAGAACCCAACTCCATACCAGCCTGAAGCTGATGACCAAAAGGTAGAGGTCAGACATGCCTTCACCCTCCAACTGCCTTTACCTTCCTTACTCTCACCCCCCTTCCCTGAAATCTCTCTACTTCTTTGCTAGCTTTGATAATCTGATAATCCATTTCAAAAACCATACAGAATTTCTAGATAATGCTCATGATATAGGAGTTCATTAGGGAAGCAAACAGGTTACAGTCAGCAAGATTAGAATCATTAAGCATACAGTTCTTTTGTCCAAAGTGCCACCTCGTTACTGTGGGTTTCCAAGACCGTATACTGGAACAGGAAGTCTCATCTTTCTCCGAGAAACAGCTAGTGGTTTCAAACTGTTGACCCTCACAGTCAACAACCCAACACGTGACCAAAGAACTTTAAAAAAAAAAAAAGTTTTTCAAGAAAAAGTTCCAGGATAGAGAACTAATTTCTACTATGGACATCATGTAGTTAGTTGTGAAAGTAGAGGCTCTAGTTTGGTTCAGATGGAGGTAGATATGCATTGGAAATATCGTCGTTAAGGAAGTAAGACAGGACCAGTGTGACTCTGGAACATACTGTGATTTTAGAGTGATGACGTGTTAGTTTGGGAGAAAGAAAGGGCATTCTTTTCCCATAAAGAGTAGTCTGAGAAACCCACAGGGGCAGTTCTACTCTGTCCTATAGGGTCACTATGAGCCAGAATCAACTCAGGCAGTGAGTTTTTAGTTTGGTGTCTTAGGTGGCTAATGCTTCTGTAACAGATTCATAGCAGCCTTATAGGACAAAGCAGAAAGCCCCTTTGAGTTTCTGGGACTGTAAATCTTTCTTTCTTGTTTAGGGGACTGTAAATCTTTACAGGAACAGAAAGTCTCATCATTCTCCCTCGAAGCCAGTGGTGAGTTTGAACCATTGACCTTGTGGGTTAGCAGCTCAATTAATAGTCCACTATGCCACCAGGGGGTCCCAAGGTCATGCTAGGATCTCAATAGGGTGGCTCTGAGTTGGAACAGACTCAATGGAAGTGAGAGCTATAATGGAAATACCACAAGTGGGTGGTTCTAACCAGCAGAATTTTACTTCCTGGGAGTTTAGGAGGCTGGAAGTCTGAAATCAGAGTGCAGGCTCTCTGGGAAGGACTTCTTTCTGTGCAGGCTCTGGGGAAAGGTTCTACACTCCTTTTCAGCTCCTGTTCTTTGGCTCATTGGTGATCTGTGCCTTTTATGTCTCAAAAATATTTGGAGACACAATACCTGGCAATAGTATTGCCTTATTAACAAGGAAAACCCATTGCTATCCCATTGATTCCCAACCCAACTTACTGTGAACTAAAAGCTTGGTGGTTTGAATTTACCAAGGAAAGATGAGGCAGTCTGCTTCCAAGGAGGGAGGGTGTCCCTGGAGCTGGTGAGGGAAGGCTTCCCTTAGACGGTGAAGGTTACCTAGTATACAAGCAGGGTAGCGTGGTCTGGGGTTTGGCAATTGGGAGCAACTAAAACAGGCAGCAGGGTCCACAGACCTGGGAGAGTAGATACTGGAACCGAGTGCTGGCAAGTTCCTGCAGGACAAGTTAACCCTAGGAGAGGAGTCTTTATCCTGAGTGCTAAAGGTGCCACTGATGGGGTTGCCAAGAACATCTGTCTGCCAAGGGCTGAGTGGCCATTGTCTGCCTTCATGAACATGTGGGCAGAGGCTTTGGGGTTGGGGGGTAAGTGAGGAGACCACTAGAATGGCCTGGACACTGAACAGGAATGGCAGTTTGAGTGGGTGTCCTGTCCTCCTGTCACCCAAGAAAGAAGTGAAAGCTGTAAGTGTGTGCCAAAGGAGGGGCTTAGAATATTATCAGCGCAGCCTTTCCATTTGCAAGTGAAAATTGCCAGGCAGAAAACCCTGGATTACCAGCCAGGACTGGGACTTTGAACTTTAGCAATACTAGATAACCAGTGAGAGAAGAAAGCCTTTCCCCAAATACCTCAGGGGCGTACCCTCACCGCGCCCACGTTACACCTCCTCATGGTTTGCGTCCCAAACTGGCTAAGTTGGATGCAGTTTCCACTCATTTGCAGTGAAGTTAGAAAAATAATGAAAAAGTATATGTCTACCTAGATCCATGTCCAAGTAAATTGCCCCTGATTGATTCTTCCCTTCTGCATTTTCATTCTGGTTTATATCTTTTCAATTACTTGTTTTTCTAGGAGAAGGGGGTTGGAATCAACTCAATGGCAGTGAGTTTGAATTTCTGAAGAGTCCGAAAGTTCTGTGACAGCTGTAATGCAGCTTCTAAAGCTAGTGGCTTCTCGTGGGACAGGAGGGGGAAACAGTGTCCACAGAAACAACCAGTTGCTTTGCAGCCACTTTTAAGGGATACCAAACCCACGTGTGTCAGAGTAGCACCTTGCTTCCCAGGCTCCTCCCGGGCTGACTGTTTGGCAGTGATCTCTAGACCTTGCTCCCAAACTGCCTCTGGGTGGACTCAAACCTCAACCTTTCAGTTAGCAACTGAGTGCATTAGTCTTTCACTGCAACCCAGGCATGTCAGAATTCCCATGAACCGCTCAAGAAGAAATGATGCTAAGAAGGTTCATGTTCCTATCCGCATTGCCAAGATTGAATAACCGACTTTCCCAATGAATGTCCTTTGAGTGACTGAAGAAAGCCACATTGTGTCCTGGAGCAGCTACCTACCTGGAGTATTTTAGGAACCAGGGAGCACCTGGCTCTGAGCGTCTCCAGCTTGGGCTGGGATTGTGGGAGCATCTGGAGACTGATGCTGAAAGAAAGGATTCATTGCTCAAGAAGTATCCATGGAGTCAGGGAGAGGCGGGGCTTCCTGTCCATCTGCGTTTCAAACTTCACCAAAATTTTGCAACCGGTTGCAGTGGCATCTATGCGCAGGAGTAACAAAGATGGGAAGTTTATCAACCTGCGCTTTCTAGAGTTTAAAATAACACAAGCCAAAATTGTCTGGGCTATACCTCACACCATTGACAAGAAAAAAATGAATTCCAAATGGTTCGTAGTCCTAAATGTATAACTGAAAGCTATGTGATTTCTAGCAGAAGGCTTTGTAGAAAATCTTTGTGACCTTGGATATGAGGAAGATGTCTTAGGTGTGATACAAAGAACATGAACCCTAAATGAAAATGTCGATAGATAAATAATCTGAAGGAGATAACAATGGGACTGACGGTTCCAGGGGGACATGGGAGAGGGGGAGGTGGGGGAAAGGATGTGACTATTAACAAACCCAGAGACAAGGGAACAAATGACCCAAAATTGATGGTGAGGAGGCCTGGTAGGACTTGCTCAAGGACAATGTAACCAAGAGGAATTAGTGAAACTAAGATGAAGGCTGAGCATGACACTGGGACAAGAGGAAAGTGAAAGGAAATAGAGGAAAGCACTAGGAGGCAAAGGCCATTTATAGAGGTCTAAATACAGGCATGTACATATGTTTATATATGAGGATGAGGAAATAGATCTATGTCCATATATTTATAGGTCTAGTATTAAGGTAGCAGATGGACATTGGGTCTCCACTCAAGTACTACCGCAATGCAGGAACACTTTGTTCTATTAAACTGGCATTCCATGATGCTCACCTTCCCGACACGATCACTGAAGACAAAGCAGATGCATAAGCAAATGTGAAAAAAACTGATGTTTCCCACCTATCAAAAGATATAGCATCTGGGGTCTTAAAGGCTTGAAGATAAATAGCGGCCATCTAGCTCAGAAGCAACAAAACCCACATGGAAGAAGCATACCAGCCTATGCTGACCACAAAGTGTTGATTGGATCAGGTATTAGGCATCAAAGAACAAAAAATCATATCATTGTGAATGAGGGGCAGTGGGGACCCAAAGCCCATCTGTAGGCAATTGGACATCCCTTTACAGAAGGGCCGTGGGGAGGAGACAAGCCAGTCAAGATGCAGGGTAGCAATGATGAAACATACAGTTTTCCTCTAGTTCTTAAATGCTTCCTCTCCCCTCACTATCATGATCCCAATTCTACCTTACAAATCTGGCTAGACCAGAGCATGTTTGCTGGTACAGATAAGAGCAGGAAGCACAGGGAATCCAGGACAGATGAACCCCTCAGGACCAGTGGTGAGAGTGGCGATACCGAGAAGGTGGAGGGAAGGTAGAGTAGAAAGGGGGAATGAATCACAAGAATCTACATATAACCTCCTCCCTAAGGGATAGACTCCCAAAAAAGTGGGTGAAAGGAGACATCGGACAGTGTAAGACATGACAAAATAATAATTTATAAATTATCAAGGGTTCGTGAGAGGAGGTGGTGGGGAGGGAGGGGAAAAATGAGGAGCTGATACCAAGGGCTTAAGTGGAGAGCAAATGTTTTGAGAATGACGAGGGCAATGAATGTAGAAATGTGCTTTACACAATTGATGTATATATGGATTGTCATAAGAGTTGTATGAGCCCCTAATAAAACAATTTTTTTTAAGTCGGGCTTGACCAGACAACATCCATTCATGCCACATACTTCGCACATGGTCTTTTTTTTTAAACAATTTATTAGGGGCTCATACAACTCTTACCACAGTCCATACATATACATACATCAATTATATAAAGCACATCTGTACATTCTTTGCCCTAATCATTTTTTTCTCCTCTTTTCTTTTTTTACATTTTATTAGGGACTCATACAACTCTTAATAAAACAATTTTTTAAATTAAATGAAATATTTTTAAAAGAGTTGTACAAGAAGCCCTCAATAAAATTATTTAGAAAAAGAAAAATAAGACACTCAAAAAAATGGTGATAAAGAGAATTTCACCAAATCTATAGATTTCTGCTCTTTGACAGATACTGTTAGGAAATGAAAAGTCAAACCAAAGACTGGGAGGAAATATGTGCAAAACCTGTATCTAATAACAGACTTGTGTCCAGAATATATGAAGACTGTATTCAGGATAATCATAGGAGAAGCAACCTAATGAGATTTGAATAGACATTTCACACACAAAAGAGAGATATACGAGTGGCTGATGAGTGTGTGAAAGGATGTTCAACATCATTACTCGTTAGGGAAATGCAAATAAAAACCACAAGGGGATACCACTAAACATCAGAATGCTCTGAATCAAAAACCCTGACAGTCCCACGTGCTGGGGAGCATGGGGAGCAACTCATACTTGCTGGTAGGGGTTAGATAAGGTAATAAAGCCACACTGGAAAGTAGTTTGGCAGTTTCTTATAAACCATATGACCCAGCAATCCACTGCTAAGAACTGAGAAAATGAACACCTATGTTCCCACAAATACTGTGCTCACCTCCCCCTCACCAAAAAAAAAAAAAAAAAGCCTTGTTGCTTTCATAATGGGATTCATAATCACCAACATCTGGAAACAACCTCAATGTTCCCCAGCTGGTAAATAGATAAACAACGTGTAGAACGTCTGGACCATGAAGTACTACTCAGCCATAAAAAGGAACAAACACCGACACACGGAACAGCGTGAAGGGTTCTCAGATGTATTTAGCCTAAGTGAAAGATGCCAATTTTTTAAAGTCAGATAGTGTATATAAAAATAAAAAAGGGAGGACCTGATGCAAGGGGCTTAAGTGGAGAGCAAATGCCTTGAGAATGATTGGGGCAGGGAATGTATGGATGTGCTTTATACAATTGATGTATGTATATGTATGGATTGTTGTAAGAGTTGTATGAGTCCCTAATAAAATGTAAAAGAAGAAAAGAGAAAAAAATGATTAGGGCAAAGACTGTACAGATGTGCTTTATACAATTGATGTATGTATATGTATGAACTGTGAAAAGAATTGTATCAGCCCCAATAAATTGTTAAAATAAAAATAAATAAATAAAAATTAAAAAGGCCGGTAGTGTGTGATTCCATGTCGACCACCTTCTTCTAGAAAAGGCAAAGCTACAGGCGTCACCAACAGGCCAATGGCTGCCAGGAATTACGGGGAAAGGAAGGAGTTTACTACAACGGGGCACAGCAGGATGTGCAGGAGGTTATAAAACAAA
The DNA here is from genome assembly GCF_050624435.1 of Tenrec ecaudatus. Classification (NCBI taxonomy): domain Eukaryota; kingdom Metazoa; phylum Chordata; class Mammalia; order Afrosoricida; family Tenrecidae; genus Tenrec; species Tenrec ecaudatus. The sequence continues at coordinate 128,690,177 of NC_134534.1, read as the reverse complement.
ACAATTGTCCGAACCCTTAAGCCTATAAACTAAAAAGGGCAAATATTACAATATATAAGGAACGCCTTAGTAAATCTATTTGTTTTTAAAACAAAACAATTAAAAAACAAAAGCAAACTGAAAATAAATCTCTTTGTTCTGTTTTGTTCTCCTCGTTGTGGATTGAAAAATTCCCCCAACAAACTGCAGTCCATGGCAGTAAGGACCACAAGAGGCTGCTTCGTTTTGTCTTGTGCCCAGCACTGTGAATAATCTTCTGTTTCCTCCAGTGTTGCCCTGTGCAGAACTCACCCAGTTAGCAAGGCCATAATCCTGGGAAGTATGCCTGACTTCTCTCTTTCCTTCAGACCCTACATCCAGTCCATCAGCACATCACTGTGAATCTGGTCACTATCTCATTATCACTGTCACTGTCACTCCCATCCAAGTTAGGATCACCTGCCAGCCTCCTACCTGGTCTCCCTACTTCTCTTGTTACAAGTACATGTTAGGATATGCTAGACTGTGGTAGGCAGGTGACACACTGATCAAATCCTAGGGATTGATTGCAGTAAAGATTGCGTTCTTGTTGAAGCTATGTGTAAGCTCAGCCAGCTGCTCCACACATCCCCACTCTGGAACCCAGGCTGGCCGCGTGTGACACAGAGACAAGGAACTTTGGAAGGCTTCACACTGGCAATGAAATGTTCTGCCTGGAAGTCACCTGGATAAGAGTTACACACGACCTCACCCAATGGACCATGTAGTGCAACTTGAGAGGACAAGAAACTAGAAATGTTTGGGGACAGGCTTCCTGACGACACAATGCTGAAAGTCCTCTTTTCCACAGAGCAATCAAAGGGATCCTTTGAAGATGTAAAGAATAAAGACCTTCCCCTGCTCCAAGTTTTCCAGTAGCTTCTGTGGCTGGACTGACACAGCGGCTGCGACACTGGGCTGAAATGGCAATCATTGTAGAGCCAGCACAGGACCCAATGGCATTTCCTTCTGCCACACACACGGTCCCCAGAAATGGGAACCAACTTGGTAGCACCAAATCACAGCAGCTACTATGCAACCCCGGTGAAAATCCAGACGCTTGACCACCGCGGCATTAAGCACTCGGCAATTTCATCACTTTTCCACCTACTCACCTCACCTCAATGAAGTAACTGCAAGGTCAGCAGTTCAAAATCCCCAGCTGCTCTGTGGGAGAAAGATGAGGTCACTGACTCCTGGAAAGAGTTAAGGTTTTAGAAACCCACAGAAGTCATTATGAGTGTGCCTTGCACTCCAATTCAGCTCAGTCAGGCTGGCCTTGAGCTATTGCCTGCCAAACGCAGTGCCCTCCCCCCCATGCCTCCCCACCATTTCCCCTCGGATGTCCCCATGGCCCCTCCACTCCATCCACAGGGTCTGCTGTTTCCTCTGCAAAGAGGACTTCCCTAAAAAATACCTTACATAGCCTAAGTCCCAGGAACTTGCCACCTCCTTCTCACGCTTTATATTTTTCATACCCTTCTCATTCAGGACCTGGCATAACATGATGTATTAGCTGTTTGTTCCCCAACTCTTTCGCCAACATTTCATTGCAATGTAGCAATGACTTTGCTTTGTTCGCACAGCCTAGGATCTGTGTCAGTGCCTGGCATGCATGGCACAGTGGTCATCAAGTGGATTCTGACTCCTGGCATTCCCTGTGTGTCAGAGAGGAACTATGCTTCACATGTTTATATGTCTGTGTGTGCTTATATAAATATATACATAAGCATGTCTATATGCAAGAGGGCTTCAAAAATTCATGGAAAAATTCTATTATCTTTTAATTCCACTTTTTGAAATCCCCTCCTGTGTGTGTGTACATGTACTTTCCTCTCAGACTCTCTGAAAACTTCCTCTTGAACATAGAAGTGAAAAGAAGAAAGTATGAAGATAAAGAGCTAGACACCTACTTAAAGTACCTGGCAGGAGAGACACCATGATTATGAAGGTGGTTTTCCCAGGGCGAGGCTCACCCATTGCACTTGGGATGTGCTGACCCCTGCAATTTCCCCAAATGTGGGAAACTTGACTGCAAAATTTGTGGTAGTGGGGGACTGCGTTCGTGCTGTCCCCTTAATAAAAAAAAAAGAGCTAGACAGAATATTTCAAAGGGCAGCTCCATAAGACGAAGTATCATAATAAAATATGCAAAGACCTGGAGTTAGAAAAACAAACAGGACCAATAATGAGAGTAGCCATACCAGGAGGGTAAGGAGCAAGGGGGAGATAGGGGGAACTGATCACAAGGATCTACATATAACCTCCTCCCAGGGGGATGGACAACAGAAAAGTGGGTGAAGAGAGACATCAGTCAGTGTAAAACATGAAGAAATAATAATAGTTTATAAACTGTCAAGGGTTCTTGAGGGGAGGGGAGGAGGGCGGAAATGAGCTGATAGCGAGGGCTTAAGTAGAAAGAAAATGTTAGGAAATGATGATGGCAACATAGGTACAAATATGCTTGACACAATGGTTGTGTGTATGGATTGTTATAAGAACTGTACGAGGTGTGGCTCGGCCGCGGGCCTGCGCTGGGGGGGGGCGCACGGTAAAAAAAAAACTGTACGAACCCCTAATAAAATGATAAAAGCATTTTTTTTAAAGAAGAGCAAATGGGAAGAACAATGCTCAGCATTTCTCAAACTAAAATAATAAATTTTGAAGCTGGAAAAAAAACCCCTTAGGTCTTAACTTGTAACATTGGAGGATTTTAAAGGCAAAATACTGAATGATGCAGGCAGCATCAAAAGAAGACGGAAGGAATACAAGGCTGGACTGTTCCAAAGAGATCTGATCACTCCTTGACCATTCCAAAAGTTAGCATGCGATCAAGAAGCTATGGCAATGAAGCAAGAGATCCAAGCTGCCCTGAAGGCACCGGCAAAGACCAAAACTCCGGGAATGGATGGAATATCAAGAGAAATGTTTCAGCAAATGGATGTAGCCCTGGAGGTGCTCAGTTTACTGTTGAGTTAGTTTATTGTGCCAGCCTGGCCGATAAACACACGTGGGGTTAATTGAAGGGCGGAGAGATAAATGGCTCGGTGAGCCTCGTCTTTCAAGTTCTCAGGTCTCTTGCTTTCTGATGGTCAGACCAGGGTGCAGCTGCCTTAGCCAGTTTCCTGCTTCAGTTGGCGAGGCTCACTTCCTGCAAGACATCCCTGAGGAGAAGTCACATGGACCTACTCCAATGCAGCCCTGGGTGCTGGAGCAGCCATGTGGAGACCCCTGCCAGCACTGAGATGCTTACACGCTCACTGATTTGGCTTTCCTCCTGCAGTCGGCATCATAGTGTGTGTTTAGTGAGATGGAGGAGGACTTTGTGGATTGTTGTCAGACATAGGGGTTAATGTTGGACTTGTGGGCTTGGGCAACACTGGGTTGGAATGTTTTCTTGATATGCACTTACCCTTTATACAAAACTCTTATACATATGAGTTTCTGTGGATTTGTTTCTCTAAAGTACCCAGACTAACACAACTGTGCTAAGAAATTTGGAAGACAATTACCTGGCTAAGAACTGGAAGGGATACATATTTGTACATAACGCAAAGAAAAGTGATCCACCAAGATTTGGAAATTACTGAACAATATCATTAATATTACATGGAGGTAATATTTTTTTTGCCAAAGGTCATTGAAAAATGGTTGCAGCGGTACATTGATTGGACCTTTCAGGAATTCAGGCTGGATTCAGAAGAGAACATGGAGTGAGGTATATGATTGGTTATAGCAGTTGGATCGTGGCTGGAAACAGAGGATACCAGAAAGATGCTTATCTATATTTTATCAACCATGCAAAGACAGTTAACTATGTGGATCATAACAAATTATGGGTAAAGTTGCAAAGTGGGAATGTCATAACACAAAGATACTAGTAGAGAGCCTGAACAGAGACCAAGAGGCAGTCATTCAAATAGAACAAGGGCCAACTGTGTGGTGTAAAATCAGATAAGGTGTGCATCAGTGTTGTATACTTTCACTGTACGTCTTCAATCTGTATGTGGCACAAATATCCCAAGGAGCTGAATAAGAATGTGACCTCAGGATTAGAGTAAGACTCATTAACAACCTAACAAGACGAGCCACCCCTACTTGCTTCAGTGAAAAAGACTTGAAGCACTTACAGATGAAGATCAAAGACCACAGAGCCTTCGGGATGGATCACACCACAATATAAAGAAAACAGAAATCCTCACCGTTTTGTAAGCAACATGATAAATGGAGAAAAGATTGAAGTTGTCCATGAACTCATTTTATTTGGATCCACAATCAACACCAGTTGGAAGCAGCAGTTAAGAAATCAAACAAACTATTGTACTGTGTAAGTGGGCTGCAAAAGATCTCTTTGAAGTGTTAAAAAACAAAGGTGTCATTTTGAAGACTAACGTGCCTGATTCAAATGATGGTATATTCAAAAGCCTCACAGGTATGCAAAAGCTAGGCAATACATGAAGAAGACCAGAGAAGAATCGGTGCCTTTGAATTATGGTGTTGGCAAAGAATACTGTGGCCTGCCAGAAGAATGAACAAATTTGTCTTGGAAGACATACAACCAGAATCCTCTTTGGAACCAAAGATGGTGAGATTTTGTCTCACCTACTTTGGACATGTTATCAGAACCAGTCCTTGGAGAAGGTCAGTGAAAAAGGAAGACTGTTGACAACATGAATTAATGCAATTGCAACAACAGTGGGATGGAACATAGCAAGGCTTGGGAGGCTAGTGCAGGATCAGGCAGTGTTTCATTCCGTGGTCCATAGTTGCTATGAGTTGGAATCAACTCAATGGCACCTAACAACAATGTATGTGTATGTGTGTATATAAAAAGGCTTGCAAAAATGAAAACGATCATGGACTTTTTTTGAAGCCCTATGTATATACATTTTGAAATTTTTATTGCAGTAAGCATATAGGTAATAAAAGCCACTTGGCTGCACAAATGGTTAAGCAGTAAACTACTAACCTAAGCTGGATGGTTCAGTCTCACTCAGAAGTGCCTTGGAAATAAGGCCTGGCTCACCTGCTTCTGAAAAGTCACAGCTTTGAAGGCCTTATGTATGGAGTTCTGCTCTACACTCTGGAGGTCTCTGCATGTTGAAATTGACTTATTGGCCAATACCAAAAATAAGAACAGTATCGATGACAGTACTTTGCCATTTCTACCATCTTGACATGCAGAGTTCAGTGGCAGTAAATACTTTCATCATGCTGTTCCACCGTCATCATTCAACATTCCCCAAATTTCCCATCGTTCTTAAAAGAATCTCATTGATCACTCAGCATTGCTTCCCCACTCCCTCCCTTTCCTGGTAGCCACTAATAAACTTTGGTCTCCATACACTCATCTATTCTAGATGTTTCATATAATTGTGATCATACAATATATGTCCTTTGGTAGCTGATTTATTTCATTTGCTACATAGGGCTTTTAATGTGCGCCCCCCCCCCCCTTTTATAAGAGCATTGTCACTCAAACCTCAAACCTCTGAGTTAGCAACTGGTTGCACACTCAGAACTCCTGGCACACAGAAGGAACTCAGTAATTCTCTAGATCAGCGGTTCTCAACCTGTGGGTCGCGACCCCTTTAGGGCTCGAACAACCCTTTCACAGGGGCCACCCGATTCATAACAGTAGCAAAATTACAGTGATGAAGTAGCAACGAAATTAATTTTATGGTTGGGGCTCACCACAATATGTGGAATTGTATTAAAGGGTCCTAGCATCAGGAAGGTTGAGAACCACTGCTCTAGATGGAATGAAGTAGTTTCAAATAACTAGTGAGGTAAAAACGATTATTACTCCATTTGCTAGATGAGGAAAACAAGTCTTACCCTAACTGAGGGACAGAGTTAGAATTCGTCCTCAATATCTGACTCCCAACTCCAGCCTTTAGCCTCCTCCTTGCACTGGTTCTGCAACTGGGCTTTCATTCAAGAGGGAGGTTGGTTGGGGAGTCCCTGCGGAAGGTGAGCAGAGACAGAGATTGAAGGGATTCTTGCTAACAGAGGACAGTCTCCTCTTAACGAGAGGGAATTCCGGCCAAGTTACAAGTTTGAGGACCGATCCTACCATAAGTTTTTGGCAAAGCAGACATGGCCCATGCACCAGGACCCAGGGAGGGAATGACGCCTGCCCTCCCGCCCAGGACTGCTCAGGATTGTGCCCGAGGAAGAGGCTGTGCTAGGAGCTCCCTACAGTGGTGTGATATCCTTCACTGACTGAGCAGTACTTATTGATTCTGGGCCCCAAAGAGCTCTGGCAGGATTGTCAGCCATTAGACTGCTGATTGAAAGGGAGGTGGTCCAACCCCCCCAGTGCTCTGCAGAAGCAAGGTGAAGCCATCTGCTCCCATAAAATGAAAGCCTTCCTCATTGCCATTGAGTTGATTCCAACTCATAGCACCCCGATCGGGCAGCACAGAGCTTTATGGGAGTAGAAGACTTCATCTCTCTTCAGTGGAATTTCCGACCTTGTGGTTAGCAGTCCATTTCATAGCCACCACACCGCCAGGCCTCCTCTTAGTCTTGTAAATCCTGAAACAGGTCATAATAGTCAGAACCAGAGCATTGGCAGTGACCTTTGAGCCCCGAAAGTTGGTTCCTTTGTTCTTGATTTTTGCGTTTCTACCCTTAGAATCTGTGTCAGAACTCTGAGGTTGTAAAAGAGTGAAGAGCATTTGGCTTAAAAAAAAATTTTTTTTTTAGTGATCCTGAAGCTGTTCTGACCCAGATGCCTGGTGTGCAGAGGAGAACTGTGTCATGGGGATTCCGGGGCTGTGTTGCAGGGGTTCCAGGATAGTGAGCTTTCACAGGCAGATCCTCGGGCTTCCTTCTGAGACCCCTGGCTTGGTAGTGGAATGCTAAGCAGTAAGTGCTGTCCAATAGTGGGATTCAAATAATTAAACAACCAGTTCTCTGCCCCAATGACCATTTGAAGTATAAGAGAAGAAAAAACAATATCCCAACAGGTAGTTTATTATTTCATACAGTTAATATTTAAAGAAGCACAATAAAAGAGGGATTCAGAACTAGATCATGTTATAAGAGTTTTAAAATAGTAATAAAAATACTAAACAATACCTGACAAAACCCAATAAATACATTATTTATGATATTTCCATATTCTTGATTGGCATCCTCCCTTGCAATATTCCTCACTTTTATGTGCGCATCGCCGGCTGTGGATTTACCCTTAAGCATCTTTTCACTGTAGAATCCCATTCCTTTAGCGGTAGGAGAAATTGACAATAGTCATGATGTTTGGTGTATTAGGCACAGGTGACTTCTCTTTTCTGAACATATGTTCATTTTGCTTTCTGCTTCTGCTGAATGTACACCAATTGTTCTGAGAGTGTTTTTAGCTCTTCGAAGACTTTCAGGAATTGCATTAATTCACTCTTAATATCTCATAGGCATTTGGGGTGCAACACAAAGCTGAGTCAAATGACAGCGTGTCACCTTCTGGTTGGTTGGCATTCTTCTCTTTACATTATATGCTGGCTCTCTGAAGCAACAAACACAAAGGAATAAAAATGTAGCATTTCATCAGAAGTATAACGACTTTTACAAAATGAATAATTATTACCAGCATAGTTCCATCTAATTTTGCTTACCTACGGACGGAATGCACCTCCCTATGAGCACTCAGAATATGCTGGTGCGCAGATGCTCGTTAAAACTGTGGAAGGAATGCAAATTTGTGATGGCTACCTGAGACAGAAGCCTGATTGCACATGCCATTTTAACAACTAATTCGCACAACTCAATGGAGCTTGTTTGTCACAAAAGGCTCCTGGTTCACCTGGGTCTTTTTAGTTCAGAGGAAAAAGCCCATCGAGGCAGAGTTGATGGAGGAGGGCCGCACCCACGACAGAAGGAAGCCAAGCCCACTACCATCCCATCAATCTCCATTCCATTCCTCGTAATCCTCAGGCTCACCCTCTGGGAGCTGCCACTGTCCCTGGAGCAGGCTTCCAAACCTGGTTTTCTGGTTGGACGTTCTGCAGGTGCTGCCACAAACAGGAAGCCTGGAGCCGACAATCTCCAGACTCTTAATCAGATTAAGAAAGTGGTTTGAAGAAGAGGTTGGTAAAGTAGGGTGCTTTCTGTATGTACATGTGACTCTAGGGTAAGGTGACCAGACGTCCCGCTTTTGGCGGGACAGTCCCGATTTTTAACAATTTGTCCGGTGTCCTTTTAAAAGATATGACAAAATAACGATGTATAAATTACCAAGGGCACATGAGGGAGGGGGGAAAGGGGAGGGAGGGGAAAAAATAAAGAGGACCTGATGCAAGGGGCTTAAGTGGAGAGCAAATGCCTTGAGAATGATTGGGGCAGGGAATGTATGGATGTGCTTTATACAATTGATGTATGTATATGTATGGATGGTGATAAGAGTTGTATGAGTCCCTAATAAAATGTAAAAAAAGAAAAGAGGAGAAAAAAATGATTAGGGCAAAGACTGTACAGATGTGCTTTATACAATTGATGTATGTATATGTATGAACTGTGATAAGAATTGTATGAACCCCAATAAATTGTTAAAAAAAAAAGTCCCGAATTTTGGAAAGAATGCATGACAAGCTAAGGAACGGAGGGAGAACGGCAAGGGAATATATGGTTTTCAGCTGCCATGTGGCTATTTCGCCAGGATATGAGTTTTATATTATTTTTATTAATTTTATAATGTTAAACTTTAATAATAACAAATAATTGTTGAGAACTGCTTATCAAAGTTCGTATTGTTGACCAGTTGTTAGAATTCGACCACCATTGTTTGGACTTAATGAACAGTGGCATTTTTTGGCACTGGCAATGATGAAAACATTTTGTAACTGGCTCTCAGATGTTGCACATCGTACTGCGTGCTAGTGCTAGTTAAACAAGTGAGGTCAACAAATCAGCGATTCTGTTAATGCTAATTTCTTTGTCTCCATAAGTTGTTTTCCAGAAAAATCCTTGTATTGTGGAGGAAGATGCAGCAGTATTTAAATATCTTTTATGTTTCTGTGTCTCCAAGTGCTTTGAAATATCATACTTCCCACCGTGCAAAAATCATTCGATCATATTACTCAAAATTTCCCATATAGTAATATTTTCAAATATGATCTTTTTAATGAGGTATCATTATTTTAAAATATATATTGATAAGGAAAAGGTTAAATCTTGGGTATCCGCAAAAATCACAATAGAGATCAAATGGTTAGAAATATTTCATCATTTTGAAAGAAACCATGTTCCATACAATAATGCGCTAAAAATTGTGGAATACGCGCTGTCCTTACCAGGAACTAATGCTGCGACTGAACGTGGTTTTTGTATGGTAAATAAAGTGTGGACATCAGAAAAATCACAATTAAGTGTTGAGACTTTGAAAACCATTTTATGTGTGAAATATAATTTAACAAATTCTTGTGAAAAATTTCATGACCTTTTAAACAACAGCAATCTAATAAAAAATTCACTCAAATGAAAAATATGCCAAAGAATAAAATAATACTATACATAATTTTTAATGTATTATATTTGTAAACTGTACTTATGTTGAAATTTAAGAATATATATTACAATACTATTTTTGTGTTCTATGAAAATTTTTGTTGCTCCATACAGACCAAATTTTTAATCAAGCACACCACCACCACCCCGCCCCCGGTCAATGGTGTCCTGCTTTACCAATGTTAAAATCTGGTCACCTTACTCTAGGGTGAAAATTGAGAAAACGTAAAGGATATTAATTAACATTTTAAGGATTATTATTTAAAGGGTAACAGTGATTTCATTTGTTTACAAAAATCTATTTATGGCTCTTGAATCATTTTTAAGTTGTTGTAGGGACAGGATTGACTCTGTCTCCCAAGTTTGCAGACCTGAGTGACCCACAGGAACACAAAAGGTTGGCGTCTGCTTGCATTTCCTGAGGTGGCTGGCCGGAGCTGAAGAGAAGCGGCCCTTGTGGAAACCACCAGCTGCATTAATGAATGCCTGCTTGCACATGTGCGTAGAATTCCTGGTGTCAGACCTCAGTTCATCTGAACCATGACCCTCATGTCAGGTGGGTGCTATCTCGGAGCCCCCTTCCAAGGGGAGGCAAGTGAGGCAAAGAGAAGTCATTCGCCCTGAATCATGCATTTGGAAAGCGGCAAGGCTGGGATTTAAACCCAGGCAGGGCAGCCTCCAAGGAGCCAGTGAGTGAGCTATCACCCTTCCCATCTTCCAAAGGAGAGTGTTGAGCAGGCACCTGGCCACAGTCCACAACTGGGTGTGGTGGAACCAGAATCCCAAGTTCTCTCCACTCTATCACCTTTTGAATCAGCTCATTCCGGATGTGCCCCCTGCCGAGCATCCACATCCCATCTCAGAGACCTGCATACATAAAGAGTCACCTGAGAAAGTACAGGATCCCCTGGAGAGCTGGGGGAAAATGTGGATTCTGACTCAGTACATTGGGAATGGACATGCAAATCCTCAGTCAGGGGTCCAGCCAGAAGGATTTCTTTTGAAGTCCTGCTTTCTACTGAATGTCAACTCCCAGGAATTGTAGGTCAGAAGGAGACTCCTCTATAAAGGGCTTATGGGGCAAAGGAGCTTAGGCCCACTTGGAAGATGACACGAGACAGTAAATTAGAGGCAGGATCTAGGAAGGCCCAAAAGAAGAAAAAGTTCCAACTACAGACTTTGAAGAGCACCAGCATCTTCATCTCTAACATGTCTCCTCCCTGTCACGGCTGAAGACAGACAGAGGGGAAATTACTTGCCCAAGGTCACACACAGAAAGTGGTAAAGCCAGAGGCAGAATTCATTCAGGTGCCCATATTTTTCTTATTTTTAATACTTTTGCTTCTGAAGACATTTGTAAAGTACACACTGTGGTTGTGCGGTGGTTGCGTTTGGTTTCTGGATTGGGGTTACCTCAGTTCTTTGCTTCCCAGAGCTGAAAGTGCACACGGCAGAAGCACTTTTGTAATCCAAGTGAGTTTTTATGAAGGAAAGGGAACGTTTCAGGTATGACAGTCTTGAAAAGGTACGTGCTATTTCTGGAATGCGTGGTGCCAGGCTGTGCGGAAGTCCCACGTGTTCACGACTGAGCTCCAAATCCCACGTGGAAAGAATACAGGGACCGGGTGTGTGAAGCCCACACGTGTGGAACTGGGGGATCCCTGGAGGCCTAGAGGACTTGTGGGCCTGGGAAGGCCCTGAGGGGGGCATGCAGGTGAGTGTGCACACCCCACCCCACTCCACCCCACCCCCGACCTCCCCTTTGCATCATGCACCTGAGCAAGGGCAAAATAAAAGAGGGCTTAAAGCATGTTGGGTTGTGCTCCTGCCTCTTATTTTCTCCCGCCCCGCATGGCCAGGGGAGGCATGGCTGAGGGCATTGGCTGATCCTATGGCTGAGTCTAGGCCCACCTGTGTAATGTCATGTGGCTGGGTCTAGCCTGTGTGCCCAGGTGGATCTTCCACCTGGGCTCCAGGGGCTTGTGTCTGAGCATGCTCAGTTTGGATTTTTCCTATAGGTGTCTAATTAGTGTGGTTGATCTCTTTACAACCCCGGTATTGGGGCCCTGTGCTGGCATTGAGGAGACAACCTCCCTTTGTCCCTAATCTAGCGACTTAATAGTTACAAGCTGGCCTATGATCCACATGATCTGCATCTGGAAACCCACAGCAGCTCCTCGAGAGGAAGACTGGGCTTTCTGCTCCTGTCAACAGTCAGTCTCAGAAACCCACTGTGGGTCCCTATGAGTCAGCATGGACTCGATGGCAGTGAGTATGGTTACATGTGGGACTACTAACTGCAAGGTCAGGAGTTCAAAAAAACCAGTAGAAAGATGAGGCTTTCATCTTTCTGACGCATATTGAAAGGTACCCAAGAGAAATTACTGAGGTGACCGATGGATAAACATGATAGTGGGGCAGGAGGAATGAAAAAAGAAATAGAGGAAAGAACAAGAAAGTAAAATATATATAGGTATAAAGGTAGATATGTAAATATCTCAATGTACAAAGATAGGAGTGTGTGTGTGTGTGTGTGTGTGTGTGTGTGTGTGTGTGTGACTTTGGGCCTCCAATCTTACCTCCATACAAGAATGATTTGTTCTAATAATGTGATAATGTATGTTACTTACCTTCCTGACACGATCGTCGAAGACAAAATAGGTGTGTCAACCAGTGTGGTGAAGAAAGCTGATGTTAACCTACTATTAAAAGATACAGTGTCTGGGCTCTTAAAGGCTAGAAATTAAACCAGCAATCATCTAGCAGGAAAACAACAAAGTCCACATGGATGAAACACACCAGCCTGTGTGATCATGAGGTGTCAATGGGAATAGGTATCAGAAGTTCACAAACAAGCAACCAAATTAACCTGAAGGCGCACAGACAAAGTGGAGGCCAAAAACCACCTGTAAGATAATTGGACAGTCCCTCACAGAAGGGTCACGCAGAAGGGATGATATATCCAGGGTGTGGGATAGCACTGTTGAAATACATAATAATCCTCTAGTTCTTTTTTATTTCCTCCCCCTACTATTATGGTCTTAGTTTTACCTCATTAATTCTGTAAGACCTGCATATGTTCATGTGTATAATTAAGATCACTAGATGCATGAAATCCAAGATAGAGAAAACCCTTCAGGAATTGTGAAGGGAGTAATAATTCCCTGAGGGTACAGAAAGAGAGGTGGGGAGGGGAACTGACATTGGGGGAGGGGGGAAAGAGGGTGGGGAAAAGGGGAGCTGATAACAAAGAGTACAAGAAGAAAGACAATGTTTTGAAAATGACGGTGGCCACAATTGTACAATTATGCTTGATCTAATTGAACTATGGATTGTTATAAAATATCTGCAGAGCTCCCAATCAAATGGGGAGGAAAAAGGAAGGGGTTACAAAATGTGTGTAGGGCCTTCCAGCAAAGGCACTTAGGCCGATGCTGATAGGGCATGACTCATGATCATTCCACTCCCTGTTTGGTCCCCAGTATGGTGACCTCCATCAAGGACACACTCAGGAAAGCCCAAGAGAGAGACTGCCCCTCCCTGGGATAGCTGGAGATAATCTCCTTTCCAAGGCATTCAGCCCGAGGACAAGATTATCTACACCCTTAATTAACTATCAGAAAGAATCCAATGGAGGCTTAATCTATGTGGGGACTCAGCAAATGGATTTGGGGTTGTTAGTAGCATCCACAGTGTTTTGCTAACCAGGGTGCTCTGAATTTAAGCTCTCCTACAGAGACCACCCAGAGGTGCCTGAGAAGAAAGGCCTGGAAATCCACTTCCCCAAAATCAGCCATTGAAAGCCTTAGGGAGCACAGTTCTGGTCTAAGATAAGGAGTTGTCATAAATTGAATTGACCCTATAGCAATTTTTAAAATGTTTTTTTAATTGCTCCAGCTTCCGGCAGCTAATGTTACTTTGAAACAGGACCGAGGAGTTCCGGGCTGTTGGAATCGCAGGCTGGAAGAAGCAGGCCTGGGAGTGAAGCTCTGGAGTCCTCAGGTGATAGGCACCACACCTCTCTGCTTCTCCTGCTCTTCCCTTCCCCACGCAGACTGCTGGGCCCATGTGCGCAGTCTCAAAAAAGAAATGCAACCGAGCAGAAGTAAAGAAAAGGCTGCTGGTCTCCATCTCTCATGCTCCATCAATCTAAACTCGCAGAGTTCCCAAGGCAGCTTGGGTAACTTTAGAGGAGTTGGGGGTAGACTTGTGTCTGAAAGAGGGGAGGGAGCCAACGGCTTCCTCCTGGCAGGGAAACCGGTGCTGGGAAGGAGGGCAGTTAGGAATTAGAGAGGGAGGGAGAGCGCTGTGGGTCAGGGCTCAGGGAGCCCACCCCCACAGACCCCAGAGCAGGCGTGTGGATACTGTGTGTCTGCAAATAAAGCCAAAGGCGGTTGCTCCCTGCAGCCACTGGGACCTTCCAGCAGGGATGGGAGTTGCCAAGGTGACCTTTTCCTGGGAGGGGCTATGAAGGGAAAACTAGGAGCCAGCTGTGATGAACAGATACCCTTTGATCAGATAGAGTCCCCTTGCCCTCCTCCTCCCTCCCTATACACACACACTCTGATGCTCAATAGACTAGAACTTAGATATTACTTCAGAGAAAGAGGAAGTACTAAGCTGACTGAGAGTGAGTCAGTCAGGACGGGGGCTCAAAATAACCTGGAGAGAGATAAAAATAAAGGGGGAGATTTCTGGGGTGGCTGAAATGCATACCTGCCACGTTGTATGAGCGGCAAACCCAGGTGCTCTGAGAACATGGAGGTGAGTGGGTCTTTTCCAGGCAGATCAGTCAGGCAGGGCATCCTTTTGTTAAGAGCTGTCACGTCCGCTCCCACTCGTAGCTAGCCCCTGTACAGCAGAGCAAACACACGGCCAGGTCCTGCACCAGGCCCCATCCTCACAGTTGTTACGGGTGAGCTCCTTGTGGCACCCACTGTGTCATCCCATCGCATGGAGGGTCTTCCCTTTCTGCTGACCCCCCCCCCCACTTTGCAACCATCATGTCCTTCTCTAGCGAGGGCATCCTAAGTGTGTGGCAGTGGGGTGAAGTGGGGGTGGGGGGCAGGGGCTCTAGGCCTGCAAGGTGAATCTTGTGCTGGAACCCAGAGAGCAAGTGGGGTGGTAGAGGTGAAAACCCAGGGCTCTCAGAATCGGTCTGGAAAGATCCTGCAAATGAAACTGAGGAGTTGAATTTCATCTTGAAGACAATCTCTTGTCGATTGACAGAATCCGATCAAGGAAGCTGCAGGATTCCTGTTGGCGTTTTAAAGGTCTCTTAGGGAGCAATGTCCTGGTAGCATAGTGATTACAACTTGTCCTGGTAACTTAATGGTTGGGCTGCTAATTATCAAGTCAGCAGTTCAAAAGATGGGACTTCCTAATCCTTTCAAGAGATACAGTTTGGGAAACTTTGTGGGGCAGGTCTACCCTGTCCTGTAGGGTCACTGTGGGCTGCCATACACTCATGGCAGAGAGTTTGGTTCTGGTTTCATAGTAATAAAGAAGCTGGGAAAACAATAACAATGGTGGAGCCGGAGAAAAGATGAGGAAACAAAGAAAGAATAAGAGATACTCCTCAGAATCATCTCCTGGACTTCATTTGTGTTTGGACTTTGAGGGAGAGGCAGAGGGAGCAGTCAAGGATGATGGCCAAGTTTCTGGCGGCCGGTGGGCCATAGTGCTATTAACAAAGGTAGACCACCAGAGGAGAGGCAAGTTAAAAGAGGAGATAATGAGTTTAGTTGTGGATATGAATTTGATATGTCACTGAGAACACTTTGGGTTGCAGGCAGCAACAGAAACATGGGTACACAACAACAAGGTGCATTAGTTTACCTAGCTGGAAGCCCTAGATCAAGAGCACACATAGTCAGCTGGTCACCAAGGACCTAGGCTCCACTCTCCTCTCTTTGGCTTCAGCCAAAGATTGAGTCTCTGCTGGATGCAGATGGCTGGTCCCCCTCCAGAGTGGATTCTGTTCCCTGGGTGGCACAAATCTTTATGAACTCAAGTACTAGTAGAAGACTGGTGGTTCAAACGCACCCATAGGAGCTTCAGAAGAAAAGCCTAAACCTTGAACCCCCAAACTGTACTGAACCGCCACCCCCGCCTCCGCCCCAGAGCAGTTCTGCTCTGCACAGGCGGTACGGCCATGAGTCAGAATCAACTCAACAGCACCCGACAACTCTAATATGGTAAGACACAGCAATATGGAGAAGAAAAGGGACCGTGGTTCCTGCATCCTTTTAAATGGGAAGAACATGTTTCTCAGGTGTGCCCAGCAATCTCCCACATCATATCTTACTGACAGAATTGGATCACATGTCCATCTCCTGCATCTTCACTGGTACTGGCCTATTATCAGGGATGGAATGGCAGCTGATTACTGGAGCACATCTGTATTTATGGAGGTCCCTGAGCAAGAGAAGTTACAATGCAGACTTGACTCTATCTCGAAGAGTCAAACAGCCTTTGGTTGGAATTCCAGTCTTGCAACCAGGTTCCATTGAGTCGATTCCAACTTATGTCAACCCTGTGTTTCAGAATCAAACTTTGCATCATGGGGCTTCCAATGGTTGGTTTGGGGGAAGTAGATCACCAGACCTTTCTTCCAAGGGACTTCCAGAGAACTCAGACCCCCAGCCTTTTCCAGTTAGCTGCTGAACATGTTAGCCATTGACACCTCCCAGGAACCCTGGCATTAATGAAATCCCCCACAGGATGATTCTGGTCAAGGTGGGCCCTGACCTTTTCTGTGAACAAAGTAAGCTCTGCATGAACCAGAATTCATAGATCATCGAGGAGAAGCGTTCTTACCCTTTGACTTGCCTAACTGACCTTGACCACTTGCCTCAACTGGGGCCTCCTCAGTCCTGGTACAGCTATTAGCTGGGTGACTTCTAGTAGGCAAAAATAATTGCTCCCAAAACAAGGCAAATTAAATTGATTCTGACACATAGTCTCATCTTTCTTCCATGGAGTGGCTGGTAAATTTGAACCACCAACCCTGGGGTTGGTGACCCAATACTTACCAAATGGCACTACCAGAGATTCTGGGTCAGGATACCATAATGCCTCTGAGCCAGAGCTTCTGTGTCTGTGAAATGGCGCAAACAGTTGATTAGAAAATTCAACCAAAGCTTTGATACAATCTCAGTGCACAGCAGTTACCCCGTAGCCGTTAGAGAGGAAGAGACGTCTCGGAGAGCTGGGTACAACCAGGATGGGTTGCTGTCATTGAAGTCACTCTGAGGGAATTTCAAGGAGGAAATAGAAGGCAATTATGTCATCGGTTGGAGAGGTCTGGGCAAAGAGGACTGAAAAATGCCCTTTGGATTTAGCAATTAGAGGGTCACTTGTACCCTTGACAACAGCACTTTCAGTAGAGTGCTGGTGGTGGAAGCCAGGAAGCAGAGAGGGTCAGCAGTCACAACTGGAGTTCAAGTTGCCTGGCTGCCAATCTCAGCGCTCTTTTTGCTACCCAAAATGCTGCTTGGGCTCAAAGATTCCTGTGTAACTCCTGCTTCGAGTTACTGTACTCCTTTGGCGAGCGGTGAGCAGGAGTCTACGCTCTGAATGACACAGTCCTTGCCTTCATGGCGTCTCTCTTCCTCGCGGCCTCTCAAGGCCAAAGCAGTGACTTTCTTTTTGGAAGGGCTTGTTTCTGAGTGATCACTTTATTGCTCTCTGGTTCTTTTTTTATATAACATCTTTTGCACAAATAAAAACAAACAAACAAAAACAAAACCGAACACCATTTGTGCTCTGCATTACACTAAAAGAAGATGAAGCCCTTCCCTCTGTGTGTCTCTCTGAGGCAGTGTGGGTCTAGGAAAACCCAATAAGATGACCAGATGTCCCGCTTTGGGTGGGACAGTCCTGATTTTTAACAATTTGTCCCGCGGCATTTTCAAAAAGTCCCGAGTTTTGGAAAGAATGCACGACAAGCTAGGGTAGACGGTTTTCGGCTGCCGTGTGGCTATTTCGCCAGAATATAAGTTTTATCAATGGCATCCCGCTTTACCAATGTTAAAATCTGGTCACCTTACCCTAGAAGCACTATTACAATTTAGCAAATCCGTTCTTAAAAGAGAGCAATTGCTTCTGAGTCCGATCTGGTCACACAGACCGTAATTGTCAGGGGCTGCCATCCAACGCCTCATTTTTCTCCTTCAGAAACATCTCAGCCCAACCCAAACGTGGGCAGCAGCTACGACCGCCTTCCTGTTACCCCTCCCCCTCCTGGCTCTCTCCACTCCCCAGTGACTGATCCCTCATCCCTAGCAACAACTGCAGCTGCTACTGTTTCTTGACTCTGGTGAGGCAAGTGGGCTGGGGGCCAAGTCTGCTGTCCAAGCTTCCCATGGTAGATACTAAGAGACAGCACACAGTCCCACCACTGCCAGGGACCCAAGTTCATCACCTCTGCTGAACAACTGAATTGCAACACTCAGGGTTCAAAGGTCCAGCCTGTGTGTGTGCACCTGGCCTCCCTGTTTAAACGGAGCTGACCTCAAGCAAAACACCAGGTCTCTACATTGTTATTTATGCAGCAGGTTGGGGGTCAAACACATATATCAGCATCTTCTCCCCCAGGCCTTTGTGACTAAAGGATTCCTATTAGCCATGTTCTATGCATACAAAGCAACCTTAGCTAAGCACTCAACTCCCCACCCCCACCCCCAGCAGGCGGATATCCTTTCCGAGGACCGCTTTTTAATGTTTGCTTACTTCAAGAATGGTCTTGTTCCCACCCACCTGGAAGCTCTCAGTGGTCACTTGCATTTCAAGGCATCAGGTGGTAAGCTGAGCTACAGAGGTGGGGTTTCTCAGCAGGGGCTCCTGGCTGACACTGCTTGCTGCTAACACCTTTTATCAAGCAGGGCTGGGCCTGGGAGAACAATCACGAGGGGGAGACAGAATGGCACCCAGCCACAGAGGCGGGCTCTCCAATCTCAGAGTTGCTGGGTGCTACTGCACCAGAGCTTAAATGGTGAGTACTAGGTTTACAGAGGGCTATGAACAACAGTGGAAGCCCAAAATGCATTTGCAGGTCCCCGCGTGGGACTCCCCCAACCTCCACTAAATTCCTTCTGACCATTAGCCGGGGGTGGGGGGTGGATGGGGGGGGTGAACTGCCTTTCCCTCAGGCAGTGCATTGGAGAATAAATTGCCTCCACCCCCTGACCTTGCCTGGGTGCATCCTTGATGGGGTCTCACAGTCACGAGTCAAGCCCTGACTGCCTTGGTTGGAACGTCCTGGACCAATCTTGTTAGCTCTTCTGTCTGACATAATGTATGTGTTCCAATCATGGTTCCCTTCCTGCTTCTATAGTCCCACTTGTAAAACTGTGCTGTGTTGATCTTCCACCAATCATGCTTTGTGACAGTTTCCTTTATAGTCACGTTTAATTAAATTCTGAGCACCCTGATTACAGAAGGCTATGAAAGCCTAAAATCCTTTGATAGAGTTACCTTTTGGATTAAGCTTCCTCCACTGAATTTCTCTGACCCCTGACCCGGGAATAGGGATAGTCTAGCCCTTTGGCAGAATGCTTTGGAAAGTGAATTAATTACCTCCACCCTTCTCCAGCCTACTCAGGGAGGGGCAGTCTCCTAGGGGCTTGTCTGGGTGTGCCCTTGATGGATATCACCTTACTAGGGATCTCCTGGTAGTTAAGAGTCATATCCTGACTGCCTTGGTTGGACCAATCTTGTTAGCTCTTCTGTCTAACATAACATGCACGTCCCAGTCATACTTCCATTCCCACTTTTGTAGTCTGATCTATAACTGTGATGTATTGATATGCTGCATATCATGCTTTGTGACAGTTTCCTTTGCCCACCCATGCCCTTTTAAAAAGCTCGGTGTCTCAGCAAATCTTTAGATGTCATTCTGACCTCTTGCTAATGGTCTCCCTCATCCTACTGATGTGTCTTTGTCTTGTCGTTTCCTATTTAAGACTCACTAAATCTTCCCCTTAAATGATATTTGAGATTTGCCATCTTTTGTACCCTAAAACACCTCCCATGGTCTTTTTAAGTCGCTAGATCTCAGTCAGCCCTTGGATGTCATTATGACCTTGTAGTAATGATCTCTCTTGTCTTGATGTTGTCTCTTTATCCTTGTTTTGTCTTTGGGGTCTCCTTTTGTACCCTGGCCTAAAGCAGTCATTGCCTTCAGAGGATATTCGAAAGATTACAGGTTCAAGTCCACCCAGAGATGCCTCAGAACAGGCTCTGGCAATTTGCTTCTGAAAAGTCAGCTCCTGCAGACCCCACGGAGTCCTGTTCTCTGATGCACCTGGGACAGGCTGGCCAGCAGTCAAAGTGGATCCTCCAGCAAGCTCAGAAGCTCCAGGTGATTCCTCCTGCTTGAGGCCGGTTGAGGAAGCCCGTTAGTATGGGGGGGAAGGGGAGGTAATGGCTGCTGGGCCGAGTATGGCCTAGGGCCAAACAGGTGTGGTGTCCTAGTGCAGAGCGAGGGTAGAGCAGGAGATTCCTGGACAAGGCACTGCACCTAGCATTTTTGATTCTAGAAAGAGACCTAAAGAGAGATAGACCATGATTTAATTCCATCTGTGTTTATTGAAAAAATTGTCTGGATTGTAATTATTACCCAGTGTCTTACATGCTGGGACAAAAAGGGTCATGTATAAAATGTCCTGGGGTAAAGAGAACAGATGCTAATTTTAACAGCTTCATAGGAAAAGCAGTGTCTAAAAGGGATCGTTCAATCAACCCCTCATCCAGCAAGTACCAATTGAGCGTCTATCATGTGGCAGAGGCTGTGCTGGAGGCTGGGTGCCATGGTGAAGATGCCAAACAAGGTTTTTACTGCCATGAGCTCACACCTTCATGGACCTTGGTCACATCCCCAGGAGCCCTGGTGTCGTAGTGACTCACATTAGGCTGCTAACCATAAGGTCAGTAGTTCGAATCCACCAGCCCTACTGCAGGAGAAAGATGAGGCTCTCTGCTCCCGTAAAGAGTTACAGTCTCAGAAACCCACGGAGGCAGTTCTACTGTGTCCTATAGGGTCGCGTGAGGTGGAATCAACTTGATGGCAGTGAGGTGTTTGAAGCTGCATGTCTTCTGGCTGATGAGCCCTGGAGACATCCCCTTGGAGATAACAGTTGACTGGAACAGGTGAGACCATCAGATGAATAACTTCCAAACACACACAGACTGAGTTATGATCAGGAAACACAAGGAAGCTCCCGATGGGAAGGCATCCTGGTGGCACAGTGGTAAAGCGCTGGGCTGCTGCTGAGCAGCAGGCGATGCACACTCACCAGCTGCTCTGCTGGGGAAGCTGTGGCCTCTGCTTCTGGGGATTTTCCAGCCTGGGAAACACTGCGGGGCAGTTGCGCTCTGTCCAGCAGGTTACCATGAGTGAGAATCTCCTTACTGCTAATGGATGTGGGATCATAAGCAGGGGACTTAGTCTAGTCCAGTGGGGCTCAGTTCTGCTCTTCAGGGAATATTTTTGGTTGTGACAGGGGGATTAGGAAGGGGAGATTGGAACTACTGAGATCTAATTAGGTAGACACACTTACCCACTAGGGATGTTGCTAAACCTCCTGCAATACACAGGAGGTCTCTGACCCCCATATACACACAGCACAGCTCTATCTAGTGCGAGAAATCCCCAGGAGCTCCTGGGTGTGCAAATCATTAGCACACTACTGCAATCAGTCCACCCAGAGGCACCTTGGAAGAAAGACCTGGTGATCTACTTCCCCAAAAATCAACCAGTAAAGAGCTTTGGGGAGCCTAACTCTCCTCGATCACCTACGAGTCATTATGAATTGGGGTTGCCCCCAAGTTGACCGGTCTTTTAAAGTCAGTATACTGCGACCAAGAAACCCTGATGAAATCCTACAGTCCTGGTCCTCTTAGGAATAGTGCAGCCTGACTTGAGAACTGGGTAACACTAGGTGTTGAGGATGGTGGGAGTAAAGGCAACGTGAAGGGAGAAAGGAGTCAGGGCCTGGAACTGAGGCTGCAGGGCTGGTGAAGCCGGGATGAAGCAGGACCAGACGCTCCTCACAGTGATCAGAGGCAACCTTGCCCAGTGTGGACTGCATTTGTCGGGCATGGTGGCTAATATAGTCTCCCTACCCCATGTACAGTCTCTCGGCAATTGTAAAAGCCGGTGCTGTGATCCAGTTTCGAAAATCAGTTCTTCCCGTAGTGTATGTTATTGGAGGGGGAGAGATCGAAGGCTGTGACCATGCTGCAGAGGAGCCTGCAGGCTGTGGCAGGCTGAGACATTTGGGGGCTGCCATGAAAACCAGCAACACCGAGGGACAGCTTCGAAGGGCCTGCCTTTATTATCTCACAGTATGGGAACTCTAGTGTGTATGTGTAGTGAGTGATGCATTGGGTTGCTTACTGTGAGGTCAGCAGTTTGAGACGGTTAGATCTCTCTTGTGGGAGAGATACCTCGGTCCTTGGCTTTGGCGCGAGAAAGAATTCACACCGAAGCCTGGTTTGTGATCCAAGTGAGTTAGAAGAGGATAGAAGCGGCATAAACGCATGGGACCACAGCCTAGCCGCTCGGCGGCAGCCCAGTCACACTGCACTGTGTGTTGGAGCGGCTGGGAGAGAGAGCGAGAGCAAACTTCTGGCTTTTCAGGACCCCACCCCCATTGGGAGGCGTGGTCAACAATACTGGTCAACCCCACTGGCTGAATCAAATTCACCTGGCTTAGCTGGGCCAATCCAGGTGTAAGGCCCACATAGGTGTACCACTCCTTTCTGGCAGAAGCTCAAACCTCTGAGCATGCGTAATGGACACCCCAGCCCCTATACTAGCTACCTAACAAAACCACCAGCCATTTCTAGGGAGAAAAATGAGGCTCTGTGCCCAGAGTACAGCCTGGCACACACACAGGGGCTGTCTACTCTGTCCTACAGGGTCAGCATTGATTGTATGGCAGGGTGTGTTTGTTTGTTTGTTTGTTTGTGGTAAGGACATACCTCTTTAAGATCTTGAGTTGTGTTTGTTTCTTTGTTTGCCTTGGTAAGTCCATCACCCTTGAAGGTTTTAGGTCAACATTCCGTTCTAGTCTCTCTGGGCTTCTGGAAGCTAGAGGCATCCCTTTGCCAGTAGTTGCAGCAGAACTTGGTGGTCCCATGACTGTGACATTCCGACTGGATGAGGACCCACCCTACTCCAGGAAAAATCCAAAGACTCATTGCCTTCAGGTTGGTAACAACTCATAGCAACCATGGAGGACAGGTTAAAACTGCCCCATGTGAAGTTTCTGAGACTAACTCTTTAAAGGAGTAGAAAGCCTTGTGTTTCTCCTGAGGGGGATCACTGGTGGTTTTGAACTGCTGACCTTTCAGTTAGCGCCCAACTCATAACTGTCTTACCTCCAGGGCTCCTTTCCTCCCGGAAACCAAGTGTTCACTTAACTGAAAACATCATCAGAAACCCTATTTCAAATTAGGCCACATTCAAAGGTTAGGGCTATAGTGTATCTTTGGGGGATTCACAACTCCATCCATAACAGGGATTGTTTCGAGGTTGGGAGGGAAGGAATTGCCTAGGGTAGCTGAGATTTCTAACCAAGGCTAGTGTGAGCGGGAGGGGGAGCAATGCACATAGGATCCTAGAGAGTGCTCCACCACTCGTCTGTCAGTTTGTCGGGCTGTGGTGGCTAGCAGGTCGAGAAGAATGAGGCATCAGGACTGGAGGAATGCTATTAACAACTTGTCAGTACACAAAGACACAGCCTTGCTTGCTGAAAGTGAAGAGGACCTCAGCACTTGCTGATGAAGATCAAGTTCTCTAGTCTTCAGTGTGGATGACAACTCAATGTAAAGAAAAGCAACGTCCTCGCAACCAGAACAATAATAACATTGCGATAAATGGGAAAGATTGAAGTTGTCAGGATTTGGTCTTGCTTGGATCCACAATCAGTGCTCACAGAAGCAGCAGTCAAGAGATCAAATGACGCATTGCACTGGGCAAATCTGTTGCACGAGACCTCTTTAACGTGTCCAAGAATAAGTCTATCACTTTGAGAACCAAAGTATGCCTGAATAGGTTAGGCAGGACACAGGGTTAGACAGAACCATTGGATTTGTCCATCAAGTGGTCACTGCTGACCTTTTCGAGAGCAGTTTCATTATAATCGTTAGGGTGGAATTTGTTTAAAGACATTGCATTACCAAATGTAGAGGGGAAATAGGAATGGAATGTCTGTATATCTAGGCAGAATTTGAATTAGGGTCATTTTCAAGCCTGGCAAACAAAAGGAGTATACCAATTAAGTAGCAGAAAAGCAGATTAACAATAGCCCAAATCATAAGAGTAGGGATTGTTTACTAAAAAAAGAAGTCTGCAGACAAGGAGCCCAGAGTTGATGAGGTCATTAAGCAGCTTGATGAGGTCCTTAAGTATCCAGACTCTTTCTACTTTTCTGCTCTGCCATCTCAAGCATGTTGGCTTTTGTCTGCATGTTTGTGACCTCCTGGTCACAAAGTAGCAGCTCCAAGCGGCTCCTCACGTGGCGGTGCCTAAAGCAGGAAGGAAGAGGTCGGGGACAAAAGCGAGATCCAGCTCACGGCAGACAGTCTAGACTAGTTGACCTAGACTGCTGTTTGCTTTAGAGAAGGCTTCAGGGAATGTGTTTAGTTTAGGGTTTCAGATCAAAGATTATCATAGGGTAGTAGTTTTAAGAGTTCATCTGGCCTCAATGGCTCCAGAAAGTCTGGATTCCATGAGAGTGACCTTCTGCTTCAGGCTTTACCACCTTGTAAGCAGGATTCTTCTTTTTTGTTTTGTTTTAAAATCTTCTTTTAAAAAAATCATTTTATTGGGGGCTCATACAACTCTTATCACAATCCATATATACATCAGTCATATAAAGCACATTTGTATATTCGTTACCCTCATCGTTCTCAGTAAGCATGAGTCTTCTATAGAAGAGTCTTCGGTCCCACTTTTCAGTAATGGTGGTTGGGTGCCATCCAGAACGTCTTGTCTTGAGGCAAAGAAATTGGTGAGAAACTTCTATTTCCTCCTCCTGTTTCTAACTCTTATTCTCCTTCTATTGCTCCAGGCAAATAGGGAACTATTGTTGTGCCTTGGTGTTTCCAAGGTTTTAAGACCCCAGGTACCACACAAGGAAGGAGGAGTTAGACAGCAGTGCTAAATGCAGTTTGGGGCCAATCATGGTCCCAGGAATACCTCATGAGGCCATGATCCTGAGCCCCTAAACCAATAAACCACATCCCACAAGGGATACATGCAGCCTCAAGAGCTCCTCTTTCTGTTGTTATTGTTGTCAGCTCATTACTTTCAAACAGAGGAAGCCTGGGCAGCAGGCTGTGGGGAAAGGAGGATGCCCCACGAAGATCATCCAAGGAAAACAAGATGAAAAAGATAAGGACCTCCTTCCAGAGCCTTCCAATATGACCAGTGCCTTGAACTTGGACCTCCAGCTTCCTAAAAACCTGGATGAAGTAAATGTTTGTTTGCTGAAGTCAACCATGTATGCAATTTCTGGTGCCGCAGCACTAGGACATGAAGAGCCCTCCCTGGACCCATCAAGTCACAGGTAAATGGTACTCCTGTGGCTGGCTTGCCCCGATCTTGCTTCCTTTCCTGGGGTTCGGCACATGGCTGTCTGAATGGAACTAGCATCCTGTTTAGAGTGAAGAAGATGCGTGTTGGGATGCCACCTGATACCATCTGTGACACGAAGCCATCCTGTCAGAGGCTTGGGGGAAGGAAGAAGGCAAGCAGAGGTCTTGGAGAACGGGACAAGTCCTTGGGGAACTTTGCAAAGAACGATTAGCTTTTAGATTTGCTACTCACAACAGGGACGTTATTATGTCTACCATTTATTGATGCCAACTTGTGGCAGTATGTTGATTGCTTCGCAAATCTCCGATCATGTACTTCAGCCATGCCTAGAAGTAGGTAATAATTATGGCGATAGTGGCGAGAAAGTGCACGTACTGAGTGCTCGCCACGAGCCAGGCTTTTTACATCCATTACTTCAATTAATCCTCACTGCTCAAGTGAGATAGATAGACGCCATCAATATGTTTATTTTGTGGAGAAAACAGAGGTCTCTAGAGTTTCCAAGGTCTTATCCAAGGTCTTTCAGCTAATAGCATCAAACGCAGGGCTCGCTGTCCTTAGAGAAGCAGAAGCCACTAGAAAGACTTATTATCCGTTGCAGGTGTACCAATTGTATGTAGGAATGGGAGATTTGAGACTGCGAGCATCCTCTCTCCACCATTCCAAAGCATTTCCTTTCCCACACAACCTGACAACTAAAGCCATTGCACCGGACAGCCCGTTCCTCTCAGCTGTGCACCCTTGTTAGCCAGCTCGCTTGTCTTGCTTGGCACCTTTGAGGCCTAGAGAACCAGGGGGTTAAACAGACTCAGAGGGTACGGGCAGAAGGTCTTCCTGCTGGCAGCCATCACAGAGGTGGAGTTTGGGCAACAGTGATTGAATTGAGAGGGCATTGACATTGAGAAAAGAGGGGGGGCTCTAGTCAAAAGGATAAACATGGTTTCAGATGCTCAATAAATTCTCAACCGGGATGTAGGTGCACATCTTATAAAAATGGCCTCGCGGCTGTGTCAGCTCTCATCCAACTGCACAAGGATGGAGAATCATCAAATGACTACTCTGTGAACGTTTGGGAGCTCAGAGCTACCCAGAGGTGCCTCAGAAGACAGGGCTGCCGATCTGCTTCTGAAAGTCCCGGGAAAGAGCTCGACTCCTCACACGTGAGGTCGCCAAGAGTCCTAATTGACTCGAGAATAACAACAACATAATTTCAGTTCCAAATATAACCCAAAAATGTGTGTGTCCAGGATGAACAAATATATAGAATGAAAATCCCCGCAGCACTTTGGCAACGCAAAAACCAAGGCCATTGCTGTCAAGCCATCTGAAGTCAGGTGACTCCGTGTGTGTCAGGGTCGAATACTATACAGAGTTTGCTTGGCTGCAGTCTTTAGGAAAGCAGACTGCCAGGTCTTTCCTCTGTGGCACTGCTGCGTGGTTTTAGCCCGTCAGCATTTAGGCTAACAGCCCATTGCACACCTGTGGTGATACCCAGGGAGCTTGCAGGGTATTGGAAAGGTGGTTTGAATGTGTCCAAAAGTAGAAGGAAAGAGGCCACAAATACCCCATATATACCACAAGTACCTCATATAATTCATATATATAATAACACAAGCCTCTTAGCTATACCCATGGTGTCCTGGGGGTGTGAAGAAAGAATTCTGTGGCAGTTATGTAATCGTTTGTCAATGTGAGGATTAGTAGTGTAGGGGTGGTGAGTTAGTATGGGTAGATTAGAGAAACAAATTCACAGAAACTCATATTTATAAGAGAGTTTTATGTAAAGGCTAATTAAGCATTAAGCATCCCAAACCTGTCCAGTCCAAGCCGTTAAGTCCAACATTGGCCCATGTGTCTGACATTGATCTACAAAGTACTCCTCAAACTCACAAAACAACGCAATGACGCCGACTGCAGGAGGAAAGCCGAATCGGTGAGCGTGTTAGCATCTCAGCGCTGGCAGGGTCTCCATGTGGCTGCTCCAGCACCCAGGGCGGCATCAGGGTAGGTCCATGTGGCTTCTCCTCAGAGATGTCTCGCAGGAAGTGATCTGGACTGGGTTGGGATGCTTTCTCAATGTACAATTACCCTTTATATAAAACTCATACACATGCATTTCTACGGATTTGTTTCTCTAGTCTACCCGAACTAAAACAACTTCCAGTTTCTCCAGAAAGAAAATGCAAAACACCAACTTCATGTGGTTTTGCTAAGTTTTCCCCACCCTTACCATCCTACCCCCTTCCCCCCCCCCCCCCCCCCCCCCCGCCGCACCACACCCATTAAGTGGTTTGCATTGAAGGCAGTGGAAATGGAAGCTATGTTGGGAGGTAGTGAGGAGAAAGCCCCAGCTTGCCACAGACATTTGGAAACTCAATGCTGGCACCAAATGCCAGCAATCCTTTTTTCCTTTGAGAATGATTTTGGAATTTGGATATTTCTTTCCAGTAAAGAGATGAGCGCTGTTATCTGGAAATGACAGTAAAACAAAGTGTAATTGATAGCTAAGCCAGGTGATCTGGTCCTGCCTTCCAAGGCTGCCCCCTTGCTCGCAGGGTCCCATTGATGTGGATCCAGCAGACGGACATGGCCTCTTGCCAACAAGCACTTGGAGTGTGCAGGGCAGGCTGGGTCCCAGC
Source organism: Tenrec ecaudatus (assembly GCF_050624435.1). Lineage (NCBI taxonomy): Eukaryota > Metazoa > Chordata > Mammalia > Afrosoricida > Tenrecidae > Tenrec > Tenrec ecaudatus. The sequence continues at coordinate 128,662,406 of NC_134534.1, read as the reverse complement.
AAACGTGGTGGCCATGATTCAGGACTTGACTCCCATTCTTAGCCTGCTTAGCCTGGCTGAAATCACAAAGTTGGGGGAGGCGTCCTCATCCCAGCTAAAAGGGAAAGGAAGGAACTTCTGAGCACTCTATCTGCTGTTGAATTGCTTCCATCTTCCAGCGCGGCCTGGGAAGACTCAATTAAGAAAAGTGTAGGAAAACCTCAGAACCGTGAAAAGCCCAAGGCCATGTTCAAAAGCTTTCAAAAACTGTTAGCATGGAACAATGTTGTTTAGTTCACAAAACGGGCGTTCACCCAGCCAACACCTCCCCTCTCAGCTGCATCTCTCAGCCACACTCACATCTCTTCATAGCACAAGAGGCAGGCAAACACAGAGCTCAAGAGGGCTGGGCTGTGCAGTTCGAGGTGGAACTGGCCACCGCACTCTGCAGCATTGTGATCGTCGGCAAGTTGCTTAACTTCTCTGAGCTCCAGTTCCCTCATAGGGTGGTTGTGATAGGTAAGTGGGATAATAATGTATAAAGCATGATGCTTGCCCCGTGGAAAAGGGACGAGACATAAAGGTTGTTATTAACCTAGGCAGCGGTGGAAGAAAGAACCAGGGAGGAGTGGTCGGCTCATTTAACAACCTCCTCCCCATTTCATCTTCATTTAGCCTCCACCCCTAGATATCGGAGCCAGCACGGGGAGTAATGTGGAAGCATTTACAACTGGCGGTAGGCATGCTGTTGTTAGGTGCCATTTTGTTGACTATGACCCACAGCAGCCCTATGCACAACAGCAAAAAACACTACACGGTCCTGCGCCATCCTCACAATCGCTCCTATGCCTGGGCCCGTTGATGAAGCCACTGTGTCAATCCATCTCGATGAGGGCTTTCCTCTATTTCACCGCCCCTCCACTTTGCCAAACATGATGTCCTGCTCCAAGGACTGATCTCTCCTGACAATATGTCCAAAGTGGGTAAGACAAAGTGTCGTCATCCTTGCATCTAATGAGCACTCTGGCCTTCCTGTGTTCTTCCAATACAGCTCAGACTGTCCCTTTAGTGGCCCACGGTACTTCCACTATTCTCCAGCACCACCATTCATTCCGATGCGCCCATCTTGATGGTCCTCCGTAGTCCATGTCCAACTGTCACCTGCATACGAGGCAACGGAGACTGTGCCGCGGCTGGGATCAGGAGCACCTGAGCCCTCAAAGTGACAGCCCTGCTCTTCAGTACTCTAAGGGGGTTTTGTGTAGCAGATTTATTTACCTAATGCGACTCCTCTTCTTGATCTCCCGTAACTGCTGCGTCCGTGAGCGCTGATCATCGATACAAGTAAGATAAAATCCTTGACAACTTCAATCTTTTCTCCAGTTATCATGATGTTGCCTATTGGTCCAGGTGTGAGGATTTGGGTCTTCCTTATATTGAGTGTAATCAAGCTGCGATCTTCATCAGCGAATGCTTCAGTTCCTCTTCACTTTCAGCAAGCCAGGCAGTAGGCATAGTCAGCTTCATCTTGCTGTTGAACATCACCGTTTATGAAGCCCTTGGAGAAATACAGTGGTGATCATAAAGACAATGGGAGGTGAGGTTCCATACCCTTCGAGAGTCGACAGATTGGTAAGGAAAGAAGTGACAAACTTCTAAAAGTTTGGAAAATATTCTGGAGATTTCTGACATTCCCAACCTGCCCCATTTGCCCTCTGGAAAGGCCACCCCACACTCCAGTGTTTTGTGACAACTCCCCCCCTCCCAACTTAGGGACATGGTGATTGGACCAGAGGTAGGCGCCTGACCCTACCAAGCCAATCTGCTTCTCTCCTGGGGATTTAAAATGGGGTGAATTAGAATTCAGAACCATGTTGATATTGGTCAGACCATGATGTTCACAGAACAACAGAAACCATGGGGATAGGGAGACAGCGGTTGGTGTAAGATATAAAAATAATACTCATTTATAATTTATCCAGGAGTCATGGGGGTGGGAGAAGGGAGGGGAAAAAGAGGAGCTGATACCAAAGGCTCAACAGAAAGTAGATGTTTAGAAAATAATGATGGCAACATATGTACAGATATGCTGCATACAATTGATGTACGGCTTGTTATAAGAGCTGTAAGAGCCCCCAGTATAACAATCTTTAAGACAAAACAAAACAACAAGACTTGCAAGTGGTGTGAGCTCCAGGCCAAGGGCATTTTCTGTCTTCCCCATGTCCAACCCTAAGCACTGCAAAGTGGAGCTGAGAAGCCAGGTGGCTGCAGGGAGTGGTGAGAGAAGAGGGCGGGTCTTTGGTTCCCAGTGGTTTGTTGGCTCCTATCAGGCCGGACTATTCTTCCTTCGATGGGGTTTGATGATGAACCCCTTTCTCCTGGGCCACACATGGGCCTCCTGGGCTGGATGGAAGCTGCTGCCAGAGGCCATTCAAATATGATTCCTTTCATCAAAATAACTGCCTATGGAAAGTCTGATTAGATTAAAATGTTTGGTTTTCATCCAAAGAGTTGTTTGGCAAATAATCCAATTTGAATAGATGCAACAAAACAGAAGTGCTGCCCACCTTTGTGCTCCCACCATCATGCTATACAATGACAGACCATTAGGAAGAGCTACTGGGAAGGACTTAGTGCTGAGGTGATGGAGTGACAAAAGCTGAGGCTGAAAGAGAAGTGGAAACCACAGGTCCTTTGTTTGGGGCTTGCCTCCTGATTTCTGGGAAGGGTGGTGGAGGGGTAGGATCAGTCTCTTTCAGTCTTATGCTGTTAGATAATATACTTGTCTTCATGGCTGGCTCAGGGAACAATTTCTGCCAGCACCCACCATCTAGTCAGCATTTGAAACTCAGCATCCATCCAAAAGACCTTAAAAGAAAACACACTCCCCAAACACTATCATGATTCTAATTCTACCTTCCAAATCTGGCTAGACCAGAGGATGTGCACTGGTACAGATAGGAACTGGAAGCACAGGGAATCTAGGACAGATGATCCCTTCAGGACCAGTGGTGAGGGTGGTGATACCGGGAGGGTAGAGGAGGGGTGGGGTAGAGAGGGGGAACCGATTATAAGGATCTACACATAACCTCCTTCCTGGGGGATGTTCAACAAAAAAGTGGGTGAAGGGAGATGTCGGACAGTATAAGACATGACAAAATAATAATTTATAAATTATCAAGGGTTCATGTGGGAAGGGGGAACAAGGAGGGAAGGGGGGAAATGAGAAGCTGATGCCAGGGGCTTATGTGGAGAGCAAATGTTTTGAGAATGATGAGGGTAATGAATCTATGAATGTGCTTTATACAATTGATGTATGTATGGATTGTGATAAGAGTTGTATGAGCCCCCAATAAAATTATTCAAGAAAAAGAAAACACACAATCTCTTTCACCCAAGCACCCTTTCTAAATGTCCTGGGTTTACAGCATCAGCGAGTTGTACTTTAGCAACATTACTTTGTCATTGCCCAAGCCTTGAAATTTAATTCAGGGAAGTCCATGCAAAGGGAATTGCCTTTGTGGAATATGTATATTGCCTGTTCATCAATTGGCATCTTGGGACTGTTCTGGGGCACTGAGGTCAAAGTTTAGTGATGCGTGGAGTTGTCGTCCTAATGGGAAGTATTGATCAGCAGCCTCAGAAGCAACCATCAGACACTCAGTCATTCTCCAGCCATACTCCAGGCTCCCAGGCATGGAGCGCCTTTTCCAGAGAGCCTTAAAAACAAGGCAGGGTCGCTCCCTGCCTGCCATCCAAGAGGCATTAGGGAGTGAATGACTGCTTCAGTAGAGTAGGTGGGAAATGATGGATAGCAGTGCTCAACATCGGCATGGCGATGAAGCCTGCTAGGAAAGCCCTGGAAGCCAATGTATTGCCTGTACTTGTCTTTGTCCCTTTCCTATTGCTGCCTCAATGAATGACACACACACGTTTGCTATCCCACGTCTCCCTTAGCCCCAATTCTGGGTGGACTCAACTGGGTCCTCTGCCCTGGGTCTCATAGGCTGAAACCCAGGGGGTGGCAGGGCTGGCTTCCTTTAAGGAGATTCCAGGGCTGAGTTGTTCCAAGCTCCTTGCCCCAGATCTGTTCCTTGAAGTGTAAGGCCTGGGTTCCTGTGCCCTTGCCAGCTGGCAGTCAGGACTTTGCTTCTTGAAGCTGCCCACATTCCTTGTCATGAGCACCACACTGTCCCCTCCAGCATCAGCAGATTGAGCCCTCTCCTACTTTGAATCTCACAAACATCTACTCCTGTTGAATTTTGCTGACTACCAGAAAAGAGAACATTCTCTGCTTTTAAGGACCCTGGGTAGTGGGTTTGGCTTGGGATGGAACTGGAGTCTCTGGGAATACAAATAGTTAAGTGTTCAACTAAGAAATGAAAGGTTGGCAACTTGAACCCAACCAGAGGTACCGTTGAAGAAAGGCCTGGCAATTCCAAAGAGTCACAGTCATTAGAAACCCTATCCAGTTCGACATACGTGGGGTTTGACTTCATGACACCTGGGGATCAGATTGGGCCTGCTCCGATATTCAGGAGAGTCTTTTGTTTAACATCTGTCGTCTTCACTACAAGAAGCCCTGGTGGCCAGTGGGCTACACTGCTACCATGTGGCCAGGAAGTCAAATCTATCGCACGCCAAGGGAGAAAGATGAGGCATCTGGTCCCATCAAGGTGTACAGCTCTGAAGTCTACAGAAACAGCCCAATTCTGGCCTGGAGGGTCCCTATGAGTTGGAATTGGCTGGATGGCAGTGAGTGGGGTTCATCTTCATTCCACCTGCAAATTTCCTTTTGTTATGAGGTATAACATATTCACAGCTTTCCGGGATTAGAGATGATGCACAATTTTGATGGGCCATTATTTAGCCTACCTAATACATCTACTCATATTTTGAGAAGCAGGGCTGCAGCTGGGGCCCTGGTCAGGTCTGTATTGCAATCTGACTAATTGAGCAAGTGTAATTTGATGGTGCATTAGTTATCTATTGCCCCGTAACAAATGATCCCTAAATTTAGCATCTTAAAACAATAAGTCTTCATTATCCTGTAATTTCGGTGAACTGGGAAACGGGTGCAGCTGAGGTGGACATGTCTGGTCCTCAGAGTCCCTGGAAGTTGCAGTCCAGGCTGCAGCCTCAACTGGAGGCTCACCAGGGAGCCACCTGTAAGCTTGTTCACCTATTGGCAGGCCTCAGAAGGGTCACTTCCAAATCCATCCATGCGGTCCTTGGCAGCCTTTGCTCCTCACCAGGAGGGTGTCCTCAGAGCAGGGCAGCTGGTGTCTGCAGGAGAGACTGAGCCTAACTGTACGAGAGAGCAAAGAGTGAGCCTACGACAGAAGCTATGGCACTTTTACAACCTAATGTTGGTGGAAGTGACATCACTCTGTGTCTCTTAGCAGTGAGTCAGGAAGCTGCTCTCACAGTGACAGTGCCCTGCCATTGGGGTCCCCTGAGAGATGGCCTAGCACAGGGGAACTAAGGGTCCATGCAGTGTGCCAAGGAGCCTTCTCGGAACTTTGTGATGAGAATCATTTGGGGATTTAACAAGAAACAGCCTTAGTATCCAACTCTAAAGATGCTAAGTAAATGGTCTGGCGTGTGCTTTTAGAAACAACTGCTCCAAGGGTTTCTTCCTTTTTTTAAAAAATTAAGACACAGTTCCCACCTCAAAAACCACACTCTTGAGCGCTTACAGTCCTACGGTGTTTCGCACGTTCACAAGGTTGCTCGCCCTCCAGTACATTCCAGCTCCTCACAAGACACCCTGGGTGGAAGCGGTCCCTCCACACCCTGCCGGCAACTACTAATCTACTTGCTGTCGCTCTAGGCTTGTCTATGAGTTGGATTGACTCGTGGCAGTGAGTGAGGTTTGTCTGTTTTAGACATTTTATATCTGTGAAATCATACGGATGCCTCTGGCGTCAGGCTTCTTTCACTTAGCATATCTTCAAATTCTTAAAATTCCACCCATATTATAACATGTATCAGTGCTTCATTCCTTTTAAAGACTTAGTGATATTCCATTTCATAGACATAAATTGTGTCCTTTCTAAATATGTGCTGTCAACCCTAAACTCTATACCTGTGGTTATAATTCCATTTGGGAGTGGGTTGTCTTTGTCATGCTAAGGAGGCAGGGTTCCTGTGGGCTGTCTTGAGTCAGGGTCTGTTGAGATGTAAAAGAGATTAAACAAGTAAGGGAATAGCAAAGATGAGCGAAGATAGATGTCAAGTCACATGGAGATCTCCCAAGAATCAGAAGCTGGCGAGACAAGAATCTTCCTCCCCCAGAGTAGTTAGAGAAAGGCTTCCCTTTACACCTGGCACCCTGAATTAAACTTCTAGCCCCTAAATTGTGTGTGTGTGTGTGTGTGTAATTCTATTAAAGCCATTGTGTTGTAGTAGCACCGCGTAACTGAGACCTTTGTGTGTCTGTTCATCAGTTAGTGGACCAGGGACTCTTAAGAGAAGCTTATGGAAGGCTCCAGGCAAGGAGCTCCAGAACCGTTTCAATGCATCGGATGCTTGCAAAATGCACGTCTCTGGGCCCACCAAAAATCTCCAGCATTTGAATCAGAGGAAGGCTCTAGAGGAGTGATTCTCAACCTGTGGGTCGTGACCCCTTTGGGGCTGGAACGACCCTTTCACAGGGGTCGCTCAATTCATAACAGTAGCAAAATTATAGTGATGAAGTAGCAACAAAATAATTTTATGGTTGGGGGTCCCCACAACATGAGGAACTGTATTAAAGGGTCACGACATGAGGAAGGGTGAAAACCACTGCTCTAGAGCCTCTGTATTAGCCACGCTTCCCAGGGATTCCTTGGCTCACGGAAACCCAGACTTGGAGCCAAAGTGAGAGGAAATGGGAAGCAGAACCTGATTCCCAAGAACCAACTTTCCAACCATTTCTAAAGACATCATGGTAGATGACATTTCAACATTTAACTGTGATGAGCAGAAGCGAACAAAAGCCACGTGGACCCCAAACCTTGAGGCACACAGATGAGAAACGGGGTCAAAGACGATACATCCAGCATTTAGCTGTTTTTCTGTTGTATTCTTCTGTGTGTATGCCTTGCCCTCTGACCAATCCCTGCCCTAGACCAGCTTCCTTGGATATAAGCATTTAAGAGGGTCTAATGATTTCTCTTGTCTAGTGCTCCCAAACAGCAGATTCTCCAAGGATACTTTTTCAAATCTAGATTTCCAATCCTCCTCCCACCTTTTTTTAAAAAACCTCTTCCCTTGCTTCTCCCCAGGGACCTTGAAATCAGCAGCCATGTCACTGCCTGTCTGCAGGTGAAAGAACCATTAGCCCAGCACCCCCATTTTGCAGAGCAGGACACTGACCCCACAGCAGACAGCTCAATGAAAGAACATTAACTAGAAGTTACCCAGGAGGCTGGGTGGCTCGCTGCCATTGAGTTGATTGTAACACAGGGCAGCCCCAGAGTGCACGCCATAGGGTTTTCAGAACTGATATTTCAGATCCAGATTGCCAGGTCTTGCTTCCCAGGAGCCTCTGGGTAGACTGTCTGTAACAGCTGAGGTCATTTACCATTTGTGCCACCCGGAACTCCACCTAGGAGCTAAAAATAACAAGACAAATCCAAAACCATAGCTAGAAGTTAGGACTCCGAAATCCTCATGATTTCTATTCAGACGCTTCCTCTTGGTAGCGTGATCATTAAGATTTAGAAATTAATCGTTTTGAATTTTAGTCATATCACAAATATGGAGAAATTCATATTTGCATATACTTAATGTAACCCTGGAAAATAATAACTTTCCAGCTCAGTGGTTCTCCAACTACACTGTTGATTAGAATCACATGGAAGTGTTTAACAACTGCTACCCCTGCCCAGCCCTCAAGAAAGAGATTCTAGGGCCAGCATCTGGGTTCATGTATTGCTATTCTTGTTCTATGTACTATTTTATTATGTTTTCAGTCAAGGGTTTGCCCAGCATTTTATGATCCCATTCAACAATTCCTGCACAAATTGTTCAGTGACACTGGACGCCGGCTACATTTGTCACAGGTATGAACAGCTTCATGGTTTCCATCTGATGGTTCTAGTTCCATGAATCTGGCCTCTCCCCCTCCACCCCACCCCCTCCACCTAATCGTCTCACCTTTAAAAGTAATTCCCAACCATCTGGTCTCATCTGGGCTATTGTTTTGCTGGGTTTATATATTTTTGTTTAAAGCTCCTGCGTTAGACTTGGTCAACTAAAGAAACAAATTCATTGACACTCATGTATGTATAAGAAAGTACTTTATATCAATGAGAAATTATATATTAAGAAAATATCCCCGCCCAGTCCAGATCAACTCCGTAAGTCTGATATTAGCCCATAAGTCCAATACTAGTCAAAAAATCTCTCTTCATACTCACGCAGCATATGCAGTCGTGTAAAATGCAGGAAGATTACAGGCCAGTGGGAGCAAAGTCTTGTGGATCCAGTACTTGTAGAAGCAGCTCAGCTCTGGCAGGGGTCTCCATGTGGCTCTTCCAGCTCTCTGAACGTGGCTCCTCAACAGGAAGGTGACTTGTCAACAGGAAGACCAAGGCAGACAGTGAGAGGAAGTTCTCAGAATCCTCATGAGAAATCCATGCCCCCAGGAGGCAGCATCAGGCTGTGACCTGATTGACAGGCTAGTCTCCACCCCTACATTTATTTATCAAGTTGGCATGAAATTAGGTAGCTGCCACAGCTCCCCAAGTTATCCTGATGCCCAGCCAGAATGTCTCACCACCCGTCTGACTCCTTAGAAGCCTAACAGAATGAGAATAATCAAGGAACTTTAACTTTTGCTGTTAAATTAAGGAATCTATAGAAGAAACAGACAGTCCAGGATGCGGCTGTCTCTTGTAAGGATGCCGCAAGTCCCACAGGGACTTGAACTTTCGCATCCTGTCCTTGAGGAGCCTTTCTCCGCTGACGGCTTCATGAGGATGGCTGTGGGGTCCCGCAGCCGAGGTGTCAGAGCAGGCAGTGTTGGGTGGCCCGCTGTAATTTGCTAAGTGCTTTCACTCACCCATCACCTCCCCAGATGTGCTTATTCATCGCCTGCCATGCTTTTCCTGCTAGACGTTCAAGGCATGGTGTTCTACTGCCCATTCTAAAAACTCTTTCTTTGTAGACTTGTACGTAAGAAAAGGGATGAAAAATAAAAGTCAGAAAAGCAGGGCAGGGCTCTTTGCCCCTGGGACAGCTGCACTGGATGCAATGGCACTGGGAACCCTTGCACGACAGGCTCCGATTGGGCAAAATCCAGCCGGAGAGGTTTGCCGACACGTGGTGCTGACCAACTGGCGAGAGAGGCTGTGGGGCAGGGTGGGAGCTCCTGATCAATACTTTCCTCATCCTGCTGTGTGTGTGAATCACCCAGGGGGCTTTTAAAATGCAGATTCTGCTTCAGGAGGGTTGTGTTTCTAATAAGCTCCCAGGTGACATCCAGGCTGTTGGTCCACAGAGCACAACATGAGTGGGAAGGTTCTAGAATGAAGGATGAGCAGTAGAAAAGTGGTCAGGAGCTTCCCACCCCCCCCCCCTCTGGATTCTGCCATTGTGAGAAAATGTGGCTTCATCCCCCAGGCCCTTGAATGAGGAGGTGGTTGGTCCAGGTCACGGGCGACACTCAAGCCTCGAGACTGCTCTCCGGAGAGCTGGCGGAAAGGGGGACTTCAGGAAGCAGGGTGGCAGGGTTCCAGTCCAACACCTCAGAAAATTCCATCTGGGGACACACGTGGCAAACCTTGACACAGCTGCTCTCTCACCTGGGCCGGAGGAAGTCCGTGATTAGGTTAGGGGCCTTGTGACACTGGATAGGTAAATGTGGGTGGGGAATACCATTGCCACAGCAAGACAACCTGAAGCTCTGAGAGCCTTCTTAAGAAAGATGCCCAAAGGGAGGAGAGGAGACCCCAGGAGGTTGCTGGGGAGAAATTTTACCCACTTCCTCCGGGCCTCACTCTGAGATGATCTTCTGACGTCAACTTTAGCTCCTAAAACTCTACTCCAACCAAAGAATAGACCCCACCTGGCCCAAGCAGACGAATGGGGAGTCTTTACCAAAGTAGCCTCAAAACTCATGGCCATTGAGCTCCTTCTGACTTGTAGTGACCTGATAGAACAAGGTAGAACTTTCTCTGAGCGTTTCCAAGACTGCAACTCTTTACGGGCATAGAAAGCCTCCTCTGTCCTCTGGGGAGCAGCTTCTGGTTTCAAACTGCTGATCTTGTGGTTAATTGCCTAGTGTGTAACCAACCCAGTAGGACACCAGGGCTTCTCGGGTAGAAGGACAGCGACAAGGAGGAAGGACCATGTACAACCATTATGGAACACAATGTGGCAATATCTCAAATAATTGGGAACAGAAATTCCACATGAATTAGCAACACCTCTCCTGGGATACACCAGAAAGAAGTAAGAGTGGTAACATGAACAGCCGTATGCACTCCCATGTTCGTTGTAGCTCTATTCATAATAATAATCAGTTGGAAATCACCCTAATGCCCATCAGTAGACAAATGGATAAAGAAACTTTGGTACATACACACAATGATGGAATACTACATCTCGCCAAAAAAGCAATGATGAAATGATGCATCACTTCATACCATGGACAGACCTAGCGATCATTGTGCTAAGGGAAGTTAGTCAATCTCCAAAGGACAAACATTCATGAAACACTACTTAAGGACAAACACAAAGACCAAGGTTCGAGTACCAAAGGGACAGACCAACCTTGGAGATTTCCAAGGAGGGAGGGTGGGGCAAGGGAAGAAAGATGAAGCAACAAACTCGAGGGTTGGCAGGTGTTGACGTGGTCAGAGGAAGATGGAGGCCCCCAGAAGGGAGAAGAGAAATCAGAGGTAGGGGTGGGTGGGGCGGAGAGGGCAGGGATCGAATACAGGGAGGAGGGGTGACGAGTGGTTTGAACTGTTGAACAGGGAGTTGATAGTCTGAAGTACAAACTCCCTCCTCAATTCACGATTTTAAAAGGAGAGGAAGACGCTTGAGGAGATGGAAGGACACAGTGACAGCAACAATGGATTCAACCGTAAGAACAATTATGAGCACGCAGTAGGCTGAGGCAGTGTGTTGTTCTGTGGCACACAGAGTTGTATGAGTCCGAGCTGACTTGAGGGCACCTAACAACCACTTGGTAGAGTCTGGAGGGTCCCCTGCCTCCATTCTCCCCCCAGGACTTCTTGGTTCAGGTACCCTGTCCAACGTGGGATAGTCCTGGGAGTGTGCTGGTCCTTCCCAGCAGGTTGGTTGGCCTCGGTCCTTAAAGCTGGGCTCTAGCACCTCCTAATTGCATGGCAGGAATGGTGCTGGCTGCTGCCAAGTTGACCCAGGTGAGTCCAGGCAGTAATGAAGGACACCCTTCCTTGTCTGACACCATCCTCAAGATTGGTAGCTGACCATTGTGATCCGTGTGTTTTCTTTTTATTTTAAAGTGAGTATTTATGTCCTGACTGAGGACAACTGGCTGCAATGGCTGCTTTTTGGTAACTAGACAAGAGATCCAATCCCACATTCTTGTCCAACTCTTTCACTCTTCCTTGGCTTTCACCTTGGCTGGGACCAAAGTGGTGGCAGCAGCAGCCGCAGCAGCAGGAGTGGCAGCCCCAGCTACAGATTGATTGTCCTTCTTCTCAGCCTGGGGGAAGCTTCTATATAGGAGTAGTGTATTTTTTTGCAAATAGGTGACCAGGTCTTTCTTTCTGTCTATTTTCATTTGGAAGCTCCGCCGAAACCTGTTCAGCATCATGGCAACACGTAAGCCTCCACTGAGGGGGATTTGGTGGCTGTACATGAGGGACATTGGGTAGGCATTGAACTTGAGTTTCCTGCATTGAAGGCGAGATTTCTGCTCATGTATCGCCACTGTATCCCACTGTATGAGGAAGAACACTATTAATTAATAAAGGGGACTGTTCTGTAAAGAAGGCGTCTCTGGCAGACATGGGCAGAATTTATTAACACACTGCTTATATAGACAGCTTGAAGACCATGTGCTCTTTTATTTTCAAGGTTAAGGAAGCCAAAAATATCTATTCTTAGATGTAGACAATGTGTCAGGCACAGTGCTAACAATTTTCACTTTGATTTCATGTAAAAAGTCAAGTGCGGCAAACAGTGTTATGATTCCCATTTTACAGATGGAGCTTTAAGGGGTCAACAAAAGTTCTCTAAGTCACATAGTTGGTTTAAGATGAACTTGCATGTGGTTCTCAGTGTCTCACACTATAGCTCTGTCTTAGTTATCCAGTGCTGCTCTAGCAGAAATACCTCAAGTAGATGGCTTTAACAATTCTCTCACAGTGTAGGAACCTAGAAGTTCAAGTTCAGAGCGCCAGCTCTAAGGGGAAAGCTGTCTCTCTCTGTCGCCTCCAGGGGAAGATCCTTGTCTCCATTCAACATTTGTAGGCTTGCTCTTCCTTGGAGATCTCCATATGTTTGGGCATCAAACTTCCTCTGGGTCTAGCAGGTTCTCAGCTCAGGGACCTCAGGTCCAAAGGATGCACTCCACTCCCAGTTCTTTCTTGGTGCTAACGAGGCCTCTGTGAGCATATTTAATCTCTTCTATACTCCTATGTCAACAAAAGATTGACTGAAGATAAGACCTAATTATATAGATTGTATTCTGGTTCCTTAACACCACAGAGGTTAGGATTAACAACACAGGATAATTACATCGGATCCCCAAAGGGAGGGGAATTGCATAATGTTGAGAATTGTGGCCCAACTGAGTTCACACACACACACACACACACACACACAGATTTTTTGGGTGTGTGTGCGTTGGGTGGGTGGGTGGAGCACAATTCAAACTTTAATGCAGTCTGTGACACTGTCCCTCGTGCCTCCTAGACACTGTGCTAGGCAAGAAGAGTCTTAGACCTGAGCTTGAGTGAGACTGATGAACTCAAGTGAATTTTACTCTTTCCCTCTAGTGTTGGATAAAGTGGGTACTCAGTACATACGAAAGTCCTTGCAGTTGTTGGAAGAAAGAATGTAAGCGCGGCCCTACTGTCTTCAGGCAGTGTTCACTTTGGGGTCCTGCGGTCCAGTTCGGTGACACAGAGAAGGTGCCTGGGCTCCCAACGGGGGCCCTTAGCAACTATTTTTATGTAACCTTCCCTCCACAGACCATGAAGCTAATCTGATTCAAACAGTAGTGCTGGCTATCAAGGCGGGGACTGAGAAGCAGAGATGAGGGCAGGGGTGAGGTGGGGAACAAGGCAGAGGAGGCCCCGCTGCGCAGAGCTTCTGGGGAGACAGCCATAAGCAAGAGACTCCACGTACAAGGAATATGATCAAGAGGGTCATAGAGGGCCCTGGGAGCATCAATAAACTGAATTAAACAGAATCAACTTGAAGTCAACCTGCGGCTATTCTGCTACTGGGAGCCTGGCTGCCCTGCCTTTCACTCAGAGACACTTTTTCTACCCTTGCATTAATCCACTGCCAACTGGGCTAACTGCTGGGTGCCCAGGCTCTCTTGGTCCTGGCAGAGAAACAGCAGGTGGGTACGTTTGCGCACATATGTACCTACACTCACATACAGTATACTTATACACGTAGGACATATATCAACACAGCCTGCTGTACTCGTGGGTCATATTTCACATCCTCAGAGGAAGGCAGCTGGATGGAGCTTCCGTCAGCGTTTGCCCTAGAGACGCCGTTAATGTAATGCATTTGAAACCTTTCCTTTGGGCTTAGGGGAATACACAAAGATATTAACAGTGGTAGGCCCTGGATAGTAGAATTATGGGCAAATGTTCTATTAATTTCTATTTTGTAGCTTTTCCATAATGAGCATGGATCACCTGTATATTACAAACAATACTTTTTTAAAAAATCCACTTCCCTTGGGACACAGCAGGCATTCTCTAATTGCCATTTCCTGTGGAAGATGGGGAGGCATGGAATAGCTCTGACACAGGCTGGCAGCTGTGCGGTCTGGTGGAAAGGGAATTGGCTTAAGACCCTGAACACAAGGGCTCAGCTGCCAGCCCTCCAGAACTTTCCAATGTGGAAATCACCTAAGCTGTCTGAGCCTCCCTTCTGTCCCCTGCAGCCTGGGGTAGATAGTTCCCAGATGGAACCCAGCACCCGATCATCAGGAGGGTGGTACACACAGGTCATGGGACATTGCCATCAGAATTGTTCAGGTGATCGAAAGAAAGAGATGGGGGTGGTGGGGGCTCTGAGAATTGTACCATGGTTCCAGCTTCTAGGGATGGTTGTCAGATTCTCACTGCCTGGTCTTCATGCCTGTGTGTAATCTCTTTCCACACTGAGCAGGGCTGATAGTGACAGGACATGATCGAAACGCCAGCACGTGGCTACTGAGGACGGGCCACGTGGCACCTGTTGTACTGTCCCTTGAACCCTTAACTCTGGGAGGCAGTCAGTTGCTATGTTGAAAGGACACTATAGTAGCCCTTGGAATGAGGAGCCACGGGGATAGATGCAGATCCTCCAGTCTCACTCAGGCATCCAAATGACTGCAGCCCCGGGTAACGTCTTCACGACAGTGCAAGCCCCAATCACTCTGTTAAGCCTCTCACAACTTCTTGACACAAAGAATAGATTTTTTTTGTTGCTATTTTATGCTCTCCAACTTGGAGGTAATCTGCTATGTGTCCATAAAAGACAAACACCCAATCAGTTTAGCAGCATCTAGGAAGACTTAGAAACCAGTACAGCTTTGGGAAAACAATTCACTCCAAGCCAATTTAATTTCCCTTCTCAATGAAGTGACCTGGCATGCGGATAAGGGGGGAAAGCAATAAGTAATCACCTTGATCTCAGGAGGGCTTTTAATTTGATACCACATGCCACACTATCAGTGTGCAGGGAGGCAGAGCCCAGAGCAGGAGCTCATTGATTTAGCCCCGAGAGAATGAATGGAGGCACTAATTCAGGACTTAAGGGGAGGCCTATGGAAGCCAGTATAAATCCCATCATCAATATGAATAATGCCCTTAATTTATATTCCTATTAACTGCGCTAACACTAATGAGTTCAATATCTCCCCTTTTGAGAGCCCCAAGTTCTTCAGCACTCAGTAATCACCCCTCCCTCTAATAAACAAGGACGATGGCTTGCTAGCATGTCACCTTTCTATCAGCGTGTCTTACCATGGTGGCCGCATGCCGCTATGATGTGGGAAGCGGTGCCATTGGTATTTCAAATACCAGCAGGAAACTTTAACCAGTAGTCACAGCCCGTGGACAGGTTCGGTGGCATTTCTAGACGAGAGCAGATTAGAAAGGAAAGACCTAGTGAGCTATTTCCCACACCTACTATGGATCACAGCAGAATAGTGTACAAGAATCCCTTAGTTGGAAGGGCCCCCCTCGTGGGCTGGAGAAGACCAAGCCTGGTGAAGATGGTGCAGGGCCGGGCAGCAGCTCCTTCTGGTCCACGAGGCTTCCAGAGGTGGTGGCATGTGAAAGTAAGTGTGGTGATTATTTAGCGCTGCCCTCACAGAAATACTGTGGTGGGCCTCCTTTCCCTCTTTGGTGATCTCTATAAGATAAGGGGGGGGGGGGGGCTCAAACGAGGTGTGGCTTCAATAAGGCAAAGAAAAGGGACAATTTAAGGAAGCCAGTACTTAGTCTGCTACTCAAGCTATACCCCACCTGAATCCTGCCTTAAGGGATTTACAACACAGCATGACTGTATCTGTAACTGCCAAACCACTGGGAATCATAACCCAGCCAAATGGACACATAGTTTTGAAGTGCCCAATTCAATCCATCACAGCAACACACAATAAAATAGCACAAGTCCCACTTGACACTTCCACAGGTGTCTAGAGAGATGCACCTTGTCCTGATCCATGGGGACTGCTGCCTTGACCCCTACTCTCACCTGTTCCATAATCTCCCTCCTCTGCTCTGGAGATTGCTGCCCTCTCCCAATTTCTCTGTCACCCCAAACCACTCACTTCCTCCATGTCCCAAAGCACCATGTGGATAAATTAAAACAGAATATGTACAAGGGGACTTCAAAAGTTCATGGGAAAATTCCATTATATTTTAATATTATTTTTCCACGAATTTTTTTGAAGCCCCTTCATAGCTACCTAGTCCTCGAAGTCCTTATCTGTTGCTACTACAGGGATTTTTCAGCAAGTTGATTCTGACTTGCAGGACAGGGTAGAACTGCCTCTCTGGGTTTGCAGGACTCTTTGTGGGAGTAGAAAGCCTTGTCTTTCTCCAGTGGGAGTGGCTGATGGCTTTGAAGAGCTGGCCTTGAGTTTAGCAGCCCAACGTCCAACTCAATGTGCCACCCGGGCTTCGGTGTACTCTGCTTAGGTCTCTCCTTAGCTCTGCTTTCTGGAGCTGCCTCCATTTTTCTCTAGACTTTCTCCTCTCTCGACTTCCTCCTCTCCCTTCCCAGGTGTCTCACTTCCTTCTTGTTAATTCTTGTCGGTTCTACATGCCCAACTCCAATTTCCTGCCCGTGTTTATGTGAGGACAGCCAACCTCTCCCACCACCTCGTTGCCTTTGCTCACCACACTGGAAGCAAAGCTGTAGTGAATAAGTACACAGACTCTGAGGCGGGACATCAATTTTACCTCCCAGTTCTGGGGCAACTCCCGAGTCTCTCCTATGCCTATTTTGGAGCCCTGGGTTGGAGGTTCAAATCCGCCCTGAGGTGCCTAGAAGAATGACCTATCAATCTGCTTCCCCCAAAGCCAGTCACTAAAAACCCTGCGGAAAGCAGCTCTCTGACACGCAGCGGGGCATGAGTCAGTGCTGGCTGCATGACACCTGGTTTTCTGTTCCTATTTGATAGATGGCGAAACCAACATCCAGGGCAATTTGGTTTGGTCCAAGGACTCAAGGTAAGTCTGCGAGATCTGAGACAGCCTCCAGGCCTCTTCTAGCCCGAAGGCAAACTAGAGTGTGCAAGCTGGCTACCCCCCACCCCCAGCAGCTAAACTGAGCCTGACTGATGGTGCCGTAGCAAACGGTGTGTAGAAAGTGCTTACCCCTGGCACTAAGGAAGTACTTTGAGGACGAGTTGTGCCTGACACAAACCATAGTACTTTTTTTTTAATGTATTTTATTTTAATAAATCATTTTATTGGGGCTTCTTCCAGCTCTTATAACAATCCATGCATCAATTGTATCAAGCACATTTGTACCTATGTTGCCATCATCGTTTCCAAAACGGGTTCTTTCTACTTGAGCACTTAGTATCAGCTCCTCTTTTTTCCCCTCCCTTCCCCACCCTCGTGACCCCTTGATAAATGATAAATTATTATTATTTTCATATCTTACACTGTCTGCCTTCTCCCTTCACCCACATTTCTGTTGTTCATGCCCCTGGGGGTGGGGATGAAGTTATACATTGATCATTGTTATCGGGTCCCACTTTCTCCCCCATCTTCCCCCACTTTCCTCTTACCCTCATGGTATCGCTACACTTATTATTGGTCCAGAGGAGTTTATCTGTCCTGGATTCCGTGTGTTGAGGGCTCTTATCTGTACCAGTGTCCATGCTCTGGTCTAATTGATTTGTAAGGTAGAACTGGAGTCAGGATAGTAGGGGGTAGGGGTGGGGGTGAGAGGAGAGGAAGCATTAAAGACCTAGAGGAATGTTGTGTGTGTTGTCAGTGTTATACTGCATCCTGGCTGGCTTGTCCCTTCTTTGCAATCCTTCTGTGAGGGGAGACCCCAGACACTATATCTAAATAGCCAGGCACCATCAGCTTTCTTCACCACATTTGCTTATGCACCCATTTGTCTTCTGTGATCATGTCTGGTAGCTGAGCATCACAGAATGCCAAAACCATAGTATTTTATTTTTATTTTTTTCTCACACCAACAGCCTTACAGCATTTACTGTTAAACTTGATTAGGAAGCAAAAAAACAAGGAATAAACCAGATTATTTGCCAATAGAAGTTCAAGTCATCAGATGGGGACAAAAGTCATGATTTGAGCCTGGGGAAATGCGGCCATGCGTGCCACCCTTCAAGGGGCTCCTTACAGCCCCAGCTTGGTTCTTCTCCAATGTCTTCTCTTGGAATTGTACCTGATTTTATTACTGGTTTTCATTCGAATCCATTGGGGAATGGGCCGATTCTGCTTCTGTTTCTTGGCCAGGAATCTCTTGATCCTGAAAGTCTTATGAGACGACATGAGGAAGTCGGAGCACCACCACACTCGGGGTGGCAGAGAAACGGAGAGAGGGAGGAGAGCAAAACCATAGTATTTTCAATAGGCTCTTGTGCATGTGAAAGTTAATCACTGACTAAGGAACACTGAAAAGGTATGGATGCATTTGAATCAGGGTGCCCTTGAAGAGTATTGAAAGGACTGTGGGCTGCCCAAGGCACAAACAATACTGCTTTGGAAGTACAGCCAGACTAGTCCTGAGGAGTAAGGATGCCCAGGCATGTTATCAGGAGAGACCCACCCTGGAAAAGCACATCATGCTTGATAAAGTGGAGGGGCAGCATAAAAGAGGAAGCCACGATGAGATGGGTTGACACTGTGGTACCAACAGTGGGTCAGACACTCAGAAGGAGCCATTGTGAGGATGGCACAGGGCCCGGTGGTGTTGCGTTCTACTTGTGCATCGGGCTGCTATGAGCTAACAAGTCAGTGCTCAATAAACAATATGTTTAGCCATCAATTGTTTACAAGGAGATCCTAGAATTATGTGGACTTTTGACGAGGGCTACTTCACAGATGCACTTGTTTGTTTGTGATGATTTTTCTCTGCCTTCAGTTCCTTCTTAAAGGGCCCTGATTTAAAAGCCCTCCGTCGTGGGTGTAAGGATCAGGGAGAAAAAGCACTGGCGTTTGCAAGTGGCTTTTGAAACTGGAGAAAGTCAGAGAGGCAGCAATCACACTCATTCCTGAGCCCCGCGCCAAGCTAAGAGCCTCTGCACCGCTGACTCCTTGGGCACCACATGCAGCCAGCCGCAGGGCATTCCAGCTGAGCCCAACCCAAGTGGGGATTGTGCTCCTTGTGGAAGGGTGGACCTGGTGGGTCACAAGGTTAGCATGCGCATGAGCGGGGGGTGGGGCAGGAGGGCTTTGCTTGTTTCTGGCTAATGGAACTGAAGAGAATATTCTGTGAACAGAGGCTGGAGGCAGACAGATGGAAGCGAGGTAAGAGGGTGTCATTCTCTCCAGCCTGAGGGATTTGAATGAGAAGAACAGGGTTCAACTGGAAGTCAAAAGAGCTGTGTTGCAGGAGAGCCCTGCCCAACACCCACCCCGGTGCTGCCCAGGACACTGCGAGTGAATATTCCTGGAGTCCAGCTCACCAGCCAGGCTTCCAGCTGCGCTCCTGCCAGCAGGCCCCACTGCCACCAATAGTGACTGAAAACAACACGTGTGTGAGTGGGACAGCTTCTCCACTTGTTCTCAGCCCCGCAGGGCCCCTGGCCCCAGTAGATATGACCTGGCACTGCCCTTGGCCTGGTTTCTCTCCTGACAGACACGCGGACAGTTTCACCGGTGATGCAATGCAGGTGTTGTGAACCTTCCAGTGTGGATTAGAACCGCTCCAAAGACTTCCCTTGGTCTTTCTCCCACAGAAGCTGGGGTGGATTCAAATCTCCCTCTTTCAGTTAGCACCCAATATAAACCCAGGGCCATCCAAAAGCCCACGGATATAAATACCCAGGCTTCTTGCTAGAACAATACCAACCCAGCTCTTTGATCTTAACAATGCGGTCCCTCAGGCCAGGGGAGCCCTACCCTTTGTTGCCATTGCCACTTGGAGATCTTCAACTTTGACTTTAAAGGAAGTCATGCCTGCCACCACGCCCACCCCTGCAGCCACCAGAAAGGGCGGTCTCACCAAGGATTTCTAACTGGAGAAATCTCCTGCTGGCTTTATTTGGGTGTTGAAACCCCCAATATAAGGAAAGGCCAACTGAGTGGTGCCTGGACTTTAGAGCTTTCAAAACCCTGCATTCAAAACTTGACAGTTTAGAGGCGGAGGGGGTGGGGGCGTGGCATGCTTTTTTGGAGCAGAGCCAGCAATGGCAGCCTGGCCTTCACCGGTGGCCTGTGGTTTTGTCCCTTAGCATGGCATTTGGGAAGACGCTAAATGTGCATGCCGGCGTTGGAAACTGTTAGCTAGCTTAGCCTAGGCACTGGGAAGTCCATTGACGCATGCCCAGGAGAGCCAGCATAGGACAAAGCTGGATTTTCCCGCCGGTGGGCGCGGATGGGCATGCCGCGTAAAACCTGAAGCTTCTTTTAACTCTCATTAAATACACTTGGATCACCAGCTGGGCTTCAGCGTGAATTCGTTCTCGTGTGGAGCCGAGGACCGAGGTTGGAATTTAGCCCGGAGTGAGAGATCTAACAAAACAAGGAAAAACAAAATTGAAATAATATGGTAAAGATAAAATAATAATATAAAAACCAAAATACAAATAATGAGTAAGAAAAGACCCCCATCAACATTCAAAAAGCCAGGAAATAAATTCTTTTTGTGGAACCTTAAGAGACAAGCTTATTGTGGGATACAGAAAGATTTTTTCCCCCCAGGTTGTTCCCCAAATATATGCCAAACCTAAGAAGCAGCTTGCATCACATGGTGAATGACTCTATACTTGGAGGTCAACACAAGCTGCTTAGAGGTGCTTCCTGAGGGCATCAGCCATCTGGAGTAATCAGACTCTATAGTCTGTCCCACCCTAAGTAGGGCCCACTCCCTTCTGATAAGGATAGTGGATTGTTTCCCTGCAGGAGAGCCTAGAGACAAGGTCAAACCACTTCAAGGAGGATGGAGGTTAGGCTGCCACCTTTAATCTAGGATCCGCCCATCTTGTGACCTGTGTACCTTTAGTGCTGCTCCTTCCAATTGTGTGTACCCCCCTACCTTGTCTCTCTCTAATTGGTGTAATGCTGATTGTACAACCCCTTCCTGCTATGATGTAATCAGAGGGGCTTGCAGGTCCCCGAAGGTATGTATATACCATGATTGGTAAGATATTCTCTCTCTCTGCATGGACCTGGCTGCTGAGACCATGGCCATTTAGGAGGTGAGCAATTACATGCTTTATCTTGTCTGATGTCTCTTTAATTTTACCCCTCAATTATACAACCACTCCTTGGATCCGTTAGATTGTGGGGGCTGGTACCCCAAAATTTGTAAGACAAAAATAATTGGCATGCAAGTATTCACAGTCTTCTTTCTCATCCAGCCACAGCCACCCTTGTAATTAGTAGGTCATTTCCTCCCTTCTTTTAGACTAGAGTGAGGAGCTAGGCTGGTCTCTTATAGCAATGGACTTAAGAGAGGAGACTCGATCCAGAAAACCCAAACCAGTTGCCACTGAGTCCATTGCAGCGCTCATGTGTTAGAGTGAAGCACACCTGCCTGCAACCTTCATGGAAGCAGAAAACCTGGCCTCGGTTCCACTGCACAACTCTGTGGGCTCAAACCTCTAATCTTTTGGCTAATTAGCAAAACAACAACAACAAAAAAGAATCCCCACCCAATACCCACTGACATTGAGTCCATGCTGGCTCATAACCACCCTATTATACTGTTTCCCCGAAAGTAAGACATCCCCTGAAAATAAGACCTACTTACAGTTTTGCCTCTTGCTGAAATATAAGGCATTCCCCCGCCCCTGAAAATAAAACCTCCCTGAAAATACACCCCCCCCCACCAAGCTATTGTAACTCTGGACTCTGGACTGTAGCAGCAGGCACCGCTGCACAGCTCACTGTTGGCCGTAGGGCAGCCGGAGCAGACAGGAAGTGCGAGGGCTCTTTTAATAAAAAAATAAACAATAAATGTGTGCCATATTCTTCTTCATGGAAAAATAAGACATCCCCTGAAAATAAGACTTAGCACATCTTTGGGAGCAAAAATTAATATAAGACACTGTCTTATTTTCAGGGAAACAGTGTAGGGTTCCTGAGACTACAAATCTTACAATATTATAAATCATTTTTTCTTTTTGAATCGTTTTTTGGGAGTTTTAACAGATAGTATAGCAATCCATAATTCAATTAGATCAAGCATAATTGTACAATTGCTGGCACAAGCATTTTCTTTCTTCTTGAACTCTTTGGTATCAGCTCCCCTTTATTCCTCTCCTACCCCCAGGAACCTTTATTATATTATATATTATTATTTTGCCATATATCACACCATCTAATGCATCCATTCACCTATAATTCTATTATTCGTTCCCCTTGAATGGGGTTGTCCAGTCATCCCTGCTATCAGTTGCCCCTCCCCTGCTTCCCCTCCCGCTCTTCCTGTATCTCAGGGCATCATTACTCCCATCACTATTTCTGAAGGTTTTATCTATCTCGGATTCCATGTATCGAATGAGCTTAGTTATACAAATGAGCATACACAGGCATCACAAGATTAATGAGGTGAAACTAAGACCATCATTATAAGGAGAGGAAATATTATAGAACTGGAGGATATTTATGTGTTTTATCCGTGCTGTACCGCACCATGGATATACCATCCCTTTCATGTAGCCCTTCTGTGAGGAATTGTCCAATTATCTTACAAGTGGACTTTGGGTTTCCACTTTGTCTGTGCTCCTTTACATCAATCTGATTGCTTAATTTTGAATTTCTGATACCTATTCCCATCGACGCCTCATGACCACACAGGCTGGTGTGCTTCTTCCATGCGGGCTTTGTTGCTTGTCTGCTAGATGGCTGCTTGTTTAACTTCAAGCCTTTAAGATACCAGACACTATATCTTTTAATAGCCTGGCACTATCAACTGTCTTCACCACACTTGCATATGCACCCATTTTGTCTTCAGCAATCATGTCGGGAAGGTGAGTATCATTATTTGGAGAAACTGTTCTTGTACTGAGGCAAGATTTACGTAGAGGCCCAAAGTCCATCTGCTTCCTTATTATATTTACATGTATATATACGCACACACACACACACACACAAATACACCTATCTTTACATATATACATATCTTTATTTATACTTGTATGTATGATTTTTACTTTCTTATTCTTTCCTCTGTTTCTTTTCTCCTGCCCCACTATCTTGTTCCTCTCAGGAATTCCTCTTGGATTCATCTCAATTGACCAGGAACACTACACCATCCTCACCGTCACGTTTAGATCCCTTGCTGGGTCCCTGTCTTTATTTGCTCATCCCTCCCCTCCACTTCCCATTCCTCCTCCAGACGTCCGAGAGGGGAAAGATGTCACCAAGAAAGAGGAAAAGCACAAACAGGAAGAGAACATACAAATAGTTCCAGGTCTAACTGTTCTGACTCAGAGTAGACGAGTGTCCTTCTGTTAGAGAGCACGCAGGCCCTGTTGTAATCCATCCGACCAATCCCCTTCCTTTCAGAGATCCATATCCCAGGACCTGCTCACCTCACAGCACTTAGACCCCTTTAGACCTCAGAGTTCATGTCTGAGGGGCACACCTTCTATAAGACCCCGTTGCTCTTCCTGCAGTCAAGGATGGAGCGGTCTAGTGTCTCTCCCTGTTATATCTTTAGACTTTCAGTGTGGCCCTCCTTGTGCATATCCCCCCACCAGATCAGATGAGGTGCCAAGCATGGCCTCCCGAGTCAGAAGTCTACAATCAGGATTCCTCGGGGACTTTGTGACTTTGCTCCCAAGTTGTAAAGCATTCGAGGAGCAAACCCTCCTCTTTCTCCCTGAGAGTTACTGGTGGGTTTGAACCACTGACATTGTGGCCAAAAGCTCCATGTCTTACAGACAGGTGCAGTCCCTTGTGCCTCCCACAGACCAGGGTGGGCTGAATAATGAAGATGTGGGAAAAGGCAGGAAAGGAAAATTATTGAAGTGAAGGACTCCCAACTGAATGTGTACTGGGACGACTAGGAGGTCTTGTTAGAATACACGTTCTGATTCTGGAGCTCAGCGACAGGCTCTGAGAGTCTGCATTGCAGAAGCTGCTATTGTTCCTGGTCCTTGAATCACATTGTACAAAGCAAGAATACACTGATTTGTGGGAAGGGTTGCATGTAACTGGACAGATAAACTCAGCATTTGAGAGAAATGTACAAGGAACATAAAGATTATATGAAGTCGCTCCAACCTTTGTCTTTCATTATTCTCAAGAAACAAAAGGACATTGGTTGTTTCTCAGCTGCCCAGCCCCATCTTCTGCTGCTAGCTCTTTGGAATGGTAGCCAGGCTCCCTTCTCTCCCCAGTGCTGGAATACCCACAAGGCCAGTGGGAGCCCCTCTCTGACATCTGCCTTGTCCTCAAGCAGACAAGAGTCGGAGAGTCCATTCCAGCCGCAGCAGCTGGACAAGAAGCTGCTGCCAAGAAGCCTTTGGGGATGCTGGGTGCCTGATGGCTCCACGCCTACCTGTTGAGCCCTGCATTTGATGGCATAGTGGGTTATGAGTTGAACCACTAACAGAAAGGATAGCAGTTTGAAACCCCCAGCTGCTCCACGGGCAAAAGGTGAAGCTTTCTACTCTGGTAAAGGGTTACAGCCTCGGAAACCCACAGGGACAGTTCTCTCCAGTCCTATAGAGTCGCCGCGAGTCAGCACCAACTCAGTGGCAATGAGCTTGGGTTTCTTCCAAGAAACTCCCGTATTGCCCAGATCAGCTTGAGGCAGTTTCTGTTGCGTGCAACAAAAGCTCCTTAACAGATACATATTGAGCTTTTGTCAAATACCGTTTTGTGTCTGGGCTCTCTCCGTACACAAGTGCCTTGGGGATATTTTAATTCTGATGTGGGTATGGGGTGTAACCCTGTGGATGGGGGCTCTGTGTAGCTTGCCCTATGCTTGGACACAGTCCGTGATCATGGAAAGAGTGAGCTTCTATCAGCTAATGTCTGTGAGCTGCCCTGGGTTCCGGGAGACACTAGATGATCATCAAGCACTAAAATTGCAATCCCTTGTGGGAATGCTCCCGAGAGTGCTAATGCATAAACTTCTGATTTTTTCCTAGGGTTTTTGTCCGCCCGGTATTTTTTCAAAGCAATGTGTGTCAGGTTAGACAGAGCACGGCATTTTGTCCCACGAGTACATTGACGCTTGATGAAAATACTCCTAGTTACAGGAGCAGTGTGTGAGTGTTGCCAAAGAACCTTGCTGGGTGAGGCGGTTACTGCCGGGGAGGTGAAGCTGTCCCTGCAGTTGACAGAGCTTCATAGCCCAGACTCCAGATACCGTACGAGTGCTTGGTTAACGGCCGCAAATGCTCAGCTCTTAACAGAAAGATGGGAAGTTCAAATTCTACCAAGAGGTGCCTCAGAAGAAAGGTCTGGTGATCTCCTTCTGGAAAATCAGCTACCGAAAACTTTGTTGAGCACCATTTTCCACTGGCTTTCATGGGTCCCCATGGGTTGGCAGTAGTTTGAACAGCCACTGGTTTTCTGAGCTATGAAGGTGCTTCAGAAAGTTCATGGACAAGTGGAATGAAAAGATAATGGGATTTTTCCATGGACTTTTGGAAGCCACCTCATACTAAGAAAGAGCCTTAGGTGGAACTGTGAGCTAAGCCTTGGGTTACTAACTGCAAGGTCAGTGGTTCGAACTCCCCAGCCATTCCATGGAAGAAAGATGGGTTTGTCTGCTCTTATAAAGATGGACAGGCTCAGAAAACCTACTCTGCCCCAGAGGGTCATTTTTAGTTAGGAGCAGCAGGATGGCAGTGGGTTTGGCTCTTGTATACTATAGAGATTAATAGATCTTCATAAGTAATTAACCTAAAACGCACAGCCAGCAAGTCTCTGGTGGCTCCTGGGGACCCTCCACGGCAGGGCAGAGCTGCCCCCACCCCCGGGAGTTTCCAAGACAACCCTTTACAGGAGTAGCAAGCCCCGTCTTGTTCTTATTAGGAGTAATAAGAGGGACCTAATCCAAATCCCAGCGCCACTGAAATAGTGGTGTGTCTTTGGGCCAGCTATTTGATTTCTCTGAGCTTCCGTTCCCTCCCCTGTAGAACAGCGCTCTCTTAGCATCCTCCCCAACAGGGGTTGTTGTGAGCCTGCAGTGAGGCCCGGCACATGATGTGTGAGTGAAAGTGCTAAGACGTTGCCAGCTTGTTAGTTACGGCTTTTTACTAAACTTAATTTCCCACTGATGTCAGAATGTACCATCTCTCCCTCTCCTGCTAAACAAATTTAAAAGAAGTTTAATCCAGTTATGACAAAAAGGACCATATGCACGATGAAAAGACAGAAGAGCGCACAGTGTAATTTTTAATATTTTGCCAGTGGATACATTTTCTTCTTCTTTTGGTGTTCTATGTTGTTTTCCAGATTTTTATTTTATTGTCTTTGCAATAAGCATGTACAGACAGAGCTTCAAAAAGCTTTGGGGTAAATGGAATTAAAAGGCAATGGATTTTTTCCCCATGAACTTTTTGAAGCCCCCTGATAGATTACTTGGACGACGAAAAGGTAAGCCCAGGTATATGCTGTTTTAAAAGATATGATACATATCTAAGCAAACTGTAACATGGTTTTGTGGGAACTTGATACAAAAGCAATAGAAAACAATCCCCTCCAGATGCAGAAATGGGTGTTTTTAGCCAAGAGCCTAGTTCGGAGGGAAATTACATACATTTGGGTTGGCCTCAGCTCTGGGATCTAATCATGATGCAAAGTGAAAGTACGTTCTGGGGGGGGCCCGACCTCACACTGGGAATTTGCTGTGTGAATCACCAAGCTGGAAATGACGTCAGGGCCCTGTGACCTCCCCACCCCACCCCCACCCCTTGAGACTATCTGTCCCTTGACTTTTCTGGACAATGAGCTAGGGTCCTACTTGTATTTATAAGCCCTCTGGGAATCAAATCGACATACATTTCCTTTCTCAAACTTCACTCAGTCTCAGTTTAGCTGCTGCAGGAGCCTCAGCCAGCTCACCCAGCCTAGTTCTCCTTCAGGCTAGAAGAGGCCTGGAGGCTGTCTCAGATCTCTCAGACTTACCCTGGGTCCTTGGACCAAACCAAATTGCCCTGGACATCGGTTTTTACCATCTGTCAAATAGGAACAGAAAACCTATGACCATACAACCACTGCTGACTCATGCCTTCCATGTGTGTCAGAACTGTGCTCCACGGGGCTTTTGGTAGCTTGTTTGAGGCAAGCAGATGGACAGGCCCCTCCAAAAAAGTGACAGGAGAGACTGGGGAGTTACCCCAGAGCTGGGAGGTAAAGCTGGTGTCCTACATCAGAGCCTGTGTGCTTATCCACCACCCCTTTGCTTCCAGCGTGGTGAGCAAAGGCAATGAGGTGGTGGGAGAGGTGGGCTGTCTTCTAGGAACACTGGCAGGAATTTGGAGTTGGGCTTGTAGAGCTGACAAGAAGGAAGCGAGAGGCCTGGGAAGGGAGAGGAGGCAGAGGTTGCAAGGAGGAAGTCTAGAGAAAAATGGAGGCAGCTCCAGAAAGCAGAGCTAAGGAGACCTAAGCAGAGTACATCGAAGCCCGGGTGGTGTAGTGGTTACATTGGGGCTATAACGTCAAGGACAGCAGTTAGAAACCACCAGCTCTTGCATGTCTGCTCCTGTGAATATTTACAGTCTCGGACACTCATGGGGGTAATTCTATTTAGGGCAGCAATGAGTTCAAATGGTGGCAGTGAGTTGTGGTACCGTAACTCGATTCTAGACTGTAACTCTCAAGTGTTGGCTGGTCTGGGGCCTCCCCACTGGTGACACATTTGTTTCACTGAACAGTCTGCAGTGTACAGATGGTGCCCGACTATTAAAAGATACAGTGTCTGGGGTCTTAAAGGCTTGATGTGAAACAAGCGGCCATCGAGCATCAGAGAAACAAGTCCACATGAAAGAAGCACACCAGCTTGTGCGATCATGTGGTGTCATTGGGACCAGGTAACAGGCATCAGCAGAGCCAAAACAAACCACGAAAAAACATATAATTGAGAACAAGGGGTCAGAGCAGAGACCCAAGGCCCATCTGTAAACAATGGAACATTCCCATACAGAGGGTTCACAGGCAAGGGATGAATCAACCAGGGTGCAGTGTAGCACTGATGAAACACACAATATTTCTCTGGTTCCTTGAGGCCTCCTCACCCCCACTATCAGGGTTCCATTGCTGCTTCTCACTTTGGACTAGACCGGAGCATGTACACAGGTATAAGTAAGCAATAAGAGCTCAAAACACACAAAATCCAGGAACAGGAATTGGGAATAGCAATACCAGAGAGTAAGGGGAAGTGTGTGTGTGTGTGTGTGTGTGTGTGTGTGTTGTGGGGGGAGGAAGGGGGAACTGATCTCAATGATCAGCACATAACCACGCACATGCCACCAGGGGAAGAACAACAGAAACCATGGGGAAGGGAGACAGCGGTCAGTGTGAGAGATGCACATAACAATAAGGCGTCACGAGGAGGGGGAAGGCAAAAAGAGGAGCTGACACCAAGGACTCAATAGAAAGTGAATGTCTGGAAAAGAATGATGGCAACCTATGTACTAATATGCCCGATACAATTGATGTATGCATTGTAATAAGAGTTTTAAAAGCCCCTAATGACATGCTCTTTTAATTTTAAAATAAAGGACTGATAGTCTCCGAAGCCTTAAGGAGCAGTTTTGCTCTGTCCTGTAGGGCACTGAGTCAGGATCAGCTCAATGGTAGTGGGTGCGTTTGGGTACAGACCAGTGGGGCAGTGGAGACTCAGCGATAGAATTTGCATCTTTAATGTGAGAGACTCAGATCTGATTCCTGGCTAAAGCCCCTCATGTTCAGCTACCACCCACCTGTTAGTCAAGACTTGTATCTTGTTAAGATGTTGAGCAGGTTTCAGCAGAACTTCCAAAATAAGACAGATTAAGGAGAAAGACCTGGTTACATATTTCCCCAAAAAAAGAGCTGATGAAACCCTATGGATCATGATAACGTACAATGTGCTGTGTGTGGGGCTCCAGGACAGGACAGCAACAGACATACCAACGGTGCCAAGGTGGGAACCTGGTCTAGGAGATAGGGGTTATCATTCAGTCTAGCTTCCTGGAGAGGAAATCAGAAATACACAGAGGAAAGTACTCGAATGTACTCGGGGGTATAGTCAAACAAATTCAGCAAAAATAAGCATGAACTCAAGATTGGGAGAAGTCTTTCAAATTTGAAATGAACAAAGAGTAGAGGGAAAAAGAAAGTCCATTGGCTTTGTATCGCCCCAGTGCTTTTGTGTTTCAGGGTAATATTAATCTTCTGGTCCTACTGAAGTGGCTCCATGAGCAAACCCAGGGACAGGTGCTGGGGTCTGAGAGGCTTTGCGTAGTGTGGTGCCCCTGCTTTCCAAACTTACTGCTTGCTTCCCTTTACCGTTGTGTTAGGTTGCTGTGACTAGAGACACAAATCCAAGGACACTCATGTAAGTGTAAGCAAGAGCTTTATTCCAAGAAGTAGTCATATATCAGGGAAACATCCAGCCCAGTTCAGACCAAGTTCATAAGTCCGATACTGGGCCATAAATCCCTCTTTAGACTCACACAGCTACATGCAATGATGCAGAATGCAGGGAGATGACTGACCACTGGGTGCAAAGTCCCGAGGATCTAATGGTGGTGGATGCATCTCCGCAGCTCTCATGGTCACCAGGTGGGCCAACACGAAAATGAAGCAGAGGGGATTGGGGAGAGGTTCTCAGGAGCCTCTTAATGAGGAGGCCATGCCCACAGTGAGGCATCATCTGGCTGTGACCTTATTATTATTATGTAATCATTTTACTGGGGGCTCATACAACAATTATCACAATCCATCCATCCATCGTGTCAAGTGTATTTGTACATTTGTTACCATCATCATTCTCAAAACATTTGCTTTCTACTTGAGCCCTTGGTATCAGCCCCTCATTTTTTCCCTTCCCTCCCTTGGACCCTTGATAATTTATAAATTATTATTTTTGTCATGTCTTACACTGTCCAACGTCTCCCTTCACCCACTTTTCTGTTGGCCATCTCCCAGAGAGGGGGTTATATGTAGATCCTTGTGATTGGTTCCTTCTTCTACCCTACTTCTCCCTGAGCCTCTTAGTATCCCTACTCTCATTATTGGTCCTGAGGCGTTTATCTGTCCTGGATTCCCTGTATTTCCAGTTCTTTTTTAAAACTGTTTTTATTAGAGTCCCATACAACTCTTATCACAATCCATACATACATCAATTGTGTAAAGCACATTTGTACATTCATTGCCCTCATCATTCTCAAAACATTTGCTCTCCATTTAAGCCCCTGGCATCAGCTTCTCATTTTCCCCCTCCCTCCCTACTCCCCCCTCCATCATGAACCCTTGATAATTTATAAATTATTATTTTCTCATATATTGTTCTGTTCGACGTCTCCCTTCACCCACTTTTCTGTTGTCAGTCCCCCAGAGAGGAGGACACATGTAGATCCTTGTAATTGGTTCCCCCTTTCCAACCCACCTTCCCTCTACCCTCGGAGTATCGCCACTCACACTCCCGGTCCTGAATCCGCCCTGGATTCTCTGAGTTTCCAGTTCCTATCTGTACCAGTGTACATCCTCTGGTCTAGCTGGATTTGTAAGGTATAATTGGGATCATGATAGTGGAGGGAGGAAGCATTTAAGAACTAGAGGAAAGTTGGATGTTTTATCATTGCTACCCTGCAACCTGACTGGCTCATCTCCTCCCCATGACTCTTCTGTAAGGGGATGTCCAGTTGCCTACAGATGGGCTTTGGGTCCCTACTCTCCACTCCCTCTCATTCACAATGACATGATTTTTTGTTCTTTGATGCCTGATACCAGACACCTCGTGATCACACAGGCTGGTGTGCTTCTTCCATATGGGCTTTGTTGCTTCTCAGCTAGATGTCTGCTTGTTTCAAGTCTTTAAGACCCCAGATGCTATATCTTGATAGTTGGGAAACATCAGCTTTCTTTACCACATTTGCTTATACACCCGCTTTGTCTTCAGCGATCATGTCGGGAAGGTGAGCATCATGGAATGCCAGTTTAACAGAAGAAAGTATTCTTGCATTGAGGGAGTACTCACGAGAGGCCCAATGTCCATCTGCTGCCTTCATTCTAAACCTATAAATATATACACATATATCTGTTTCCCCATCTTCATATATAAATATATTTACATATGTACGTGCTTGTATTTAGACCTCTATAAATGTCCTTTGCCACCTAGTTCTTTCCTCTATTTCCTTGTGCTTTCCTCTTGTCCCACTATCATGTTCAGCCTTCATTTGGGTTTTAGTACTTCCTCTTGATTAGATTGCCCTTGATCAAGCACTACCAGACCTCTTGCACCCTCCTTGCCACCAATTTTGGATCACTTGTTGGTCCCTTGTCCCTGCATTTGTTAACACCACTTCCTTTCCCCCACTTCCCCCTCTCCCATGTTCCCCTAGAACTGTTGGTCCCATTTTCTCCTCCAGATTGTTTATCCCACCTACCTTACCCAGATAGACCTGCAGAGATAATACTGTGTAAAAAACCAAGACAGCAAAACAAAGCAACAACAACAAAAAAACAATGACAAAAGTAAAAAAAGAAAAGCCTGTAAGTAGTTCAAGGTCTGTTGTTGACCTTTAGGATTGTTTTCCATTGAGTCACCTGGGGTGCCATGCTCTGGCCCCAAACTCTATTTTTGGTACTCCCTCAGGATTTCCTGCTCTGCTCCCTTTGCTGTTCTGTTCCACGCTCATAGTTTGGTGGGGTCAGATTGGGTGGGTACAATTTCCACACTGTGTCTCCAGTGTTGTCCTCTGTAGGGCTGTGGGTCAGTGAGGGATGTGTCTCGTAGTGGGACCGGCCATATGGTCCTCTGTGCATTGGCTGCTCTGAGAGCAGGGATATCGTCCTCAAGGTTTGGTGGGCCAGGATGCGCTCCACTCTCTCTTCCTCCCTCTTCATTTGCTCCTGTGTACTCTGATCAGACATGTCCCTCTCCCAGAGCTGTAGCTTCAGTGCTGCCCTCTGAAGTAAATTCTTCAGCTGGTGGGGGGGGGGGGCAAGGAGGGGGTTTTTCCATGTATTTGCGATTGGGACCAGTCCCTCATACTTCTCTATTGGTTTCCTGCTTCAGGCCAGTATGTTGCATTCACATCTTGGAGCACCGGGTTGACGTCTGGGCTCTCTTTCCCTGTGGAGATATAAAACACTACCCTCCCCTAGGGTGGGTTAGATTCCACTCCTACATTTCAAGTTGACACGAAATTATTTAACTATCACCACTGTCATCTGCTTTCCAACTTCACAACCACATTTCCCTTCTCAGTTTGCACCTCATTCAGTCTGTTGGTGAGAATTTGGTCGGGTGATGGTTTCTCACATCTGAGAGTTGGGAAGTTGTGGTGGGTGGAGGAATTTCCTGGTGGAACCTCAGAATATTCACAGATGTCCGCTGAAAGCCTACACAGGGAAAGAGATCCAAAGCATTAAAAAAAGAAGGAGCCTCCTTTCAGATGCACTATCATGTAAAAGTACTTAAGATCTTTTGAGTTAAAAACAACTAAATGTACATGGACAACTTTTTAACAACTTGACCCTGTTGGATGTTCTATTTTCTGAGTGAACATATGCTACTTCTATCAGAAATAAATAATAATTATTTTAATAAAGATGTTATAGTGAGTTGAATGATATTTCTCCACCCCCTAAAAGGAGAACTTTCCATGTCATAACCTCCATAACCTGTGAATATGACTTTATTTTTGGAAAGTGTTTTTTGCAAATTAATTCAGGATCTTGTGATAAGAGGTTCCTAGTTTACCTGAAGAGGTCCTAAGTCCTATGACCAGAGTCCTTATGAGAAGCAGAAGAGAAGACAGAGGAAAAGAGCACGTGAAGACTGAAGGTGGAGGGATGCGGCCATGAGACAAGGAACACTTGTAGCCACTAGAAACTGGAAGAGACAAGAACAGGTCTTCCCAGAGTCTTTGGAAAAAGTGCAGCCCTCCTGACTGATACCTGAACTTTCGACTCTGGCCTCCAGAACATTCAAAGGACAGAATTCTGGTTTATTTTAGTGGCAGATCTAGGATGCTAATACAATGTTTGTGAAGAAGCAGCTGATCCAGTACCCCTGTCTTCCTTGTTCTATGTCTTTACTAGGTCTTAAGCAGGGAGGACGTTCTTAGATATATAAAAAGAAATTCTAACCCAAAGCCACATGAGTCAACTGTGGGACAAAGAACTAAATCTGTTTGTTTGCACCTGATTGCTGAAACTGTTGTTGTGTGCTGTGAGGTTGATTCTGACTCACAGTGACCTTACATGATGGAGTCAAGCTGCCCCATAGCATTGCCACATCACATGTGTTCACACTTTGCTGTTAGAAGCTAAGCTCTGGTTTAGGGTACAAAGAGACCCCAATTACAAATATAATTTAAGGAGAACACTCATAAAGTCTTCTAAGGACCAAAGATATAGACATGTTATCTGGATGGGGAGGCTATTTAGCAGGAGGTCACAGTGATGTGTGAGGATTCACAGTCAAGATGCTAGTTAAACAAAGCATAGAACACAGGAAACTCACACAGATTAGTGATTGCTGATTAATCATTGAAGATTAATGATCATCATTACAAATGGGACTACGGAAATGGAGCCGCGAGTGGGATATATACATTGCTAGATGAAAGAACTTCCAAGATTGGTCCCGGGTGTTCTGACCAAGGCAGTCAGGGCATTACTGATGACCATGCAACGCCCAGTACTGTGTCCAGTATGTGAGCACCAGCCAGGCACACCCGGTCAGGTCCCTAAAAGAGACAGTCTCTTCTCCCCGCTGCCCCAGGCTGGCTAGACAGGGAGTGGCCTCTAATGTACTCTGTCTGAGGCAGGACTATCTACACCTTTGGTTAATAATCAGAAGGGATTCAATGGAGGCTTCATCTGTGTGGAGACTTTGCACATTGCTCTGGGGTCTCATTGGAACACTGATGGCAAAGTGGATTAGGCATTGGGCTGCTAATCTCAAGGTTTGCAATTCAAACCCATCACTTGCTCCTTGGGAGAAAGATGAGGTTTTCTGCTCCCATAATGACTGATGGCCTTGGGAACCCACAGGGGCAGTCTACTCTGTCCTATAGGTTCACTATGTTTCAGAATTGACTGGATGGCATTGAGTTTGACTTTGATTTGTTACAGAGAGCCTTCTGCAAACCTGGTGCTCAGAATTTAAGTTCTAATAGAGCCCCTAACCATTGTGTCTCCAGGGTACCGCCTCGAAAAAAAACCCAAGGCCTGCAGCTGATTCTTACCTACAGTGACTGTGGCAGTTTATGTGTCAATTTATGAAGGGCTTGTCTAGCCTGCCATTCTCGTCACTGCTTGATTACTTCATTTTCAGGTGTGAAGGAGGTAAATAGCTCATTGGAGACCAGATACACTTTCTGCGACACATTCCTGTTGACAAGCCACACGGAGCTACACTGATGGAGCTGGAGGAGCCATGCGGAGACCCAGGCCAGTGCTGAGATGCTTCCACCACCACTGGATCCACAAGACTTTCTACCCACTGGTCTTTCATTCACTGTCATTGCATGTATGGTATGAGTCTGAAGAGGAATTTAGAGACTGATTTTGGACATATGGGCTAATATTGGACTTATGGACTTGATCTGGACTGGGATGGGATGTTTTCTCAATATACAGTTGATTTTTTACATAAATCTCTTTCTTATACACATATGAGACTCCTTGGATTGGTTTCTCTATGTGACCTGGACTAACACAGTGACCCTCTCTAGGACAGAGTAGGGCTATCTGTAGGGATTCCAAAGTTTCCAACTTTGTGTGTGTGTTGTTTACTTTCCTCTGCTTTTTTGGGGAAACATTTTAATTGGCACACAAACTCCATATCATGCAATTTAATAAGTCAATCATATTAAGAAGAGTTTCACAATCATTACCAAAACCAATTTTAGAACATATTCTTCGAGAGAGGGGGAGAAAATGGCAACCAGATAGGACTCATCTCTCCGGAACTCCTGCTACCAGACCAGAAAATTGGGAGGTAAGGCAAAGGAAACGGGGAGGTGGAGTACTGAAATTAGAACTAGGGTACCAGGGTTTCTCCTGAACCCATTTTTTTGTGTCGGATTTCCACTCACAAAGCAAACCAAGAATGTTTTAAAGCACTCTAGCTTTGGCGAGCCCGCAGGCGCCGGCTGTGCCCTTGCCAGTAATAGCAATTTCTGTAGGCAGGCGCCTGAGAGGGGACAGAATCCAGACACAAGGGGAACCTCACTCTAGAGCTCTCTGCATGGTTGG
Organism: Tenrec ecaudatus; assembly: GCF_050624435.1. Classification (NCBI taxonomy): domain Eukaryota; kingdom Metazoa; phylum Chordata; class Mammalia; order Afrosoricida; family Tenrecidae; genus Tenrec; species Tenrec ecaudatus. The sequence goes on along the minus strand of NC_134534.1, from coordinate 128,627,175 downwards.
CTGCCTTAAGCCCACTGCCAGAGGAGTGGTGGCGGGTAGCCATAATTTAGAGTAAAAGAAAAAAATATAGTATTACCTTAGGAAGATCATGGTGTGGGAGATAGGCGAAAAGTCGGGAGTCCAGGGAGCAAATTTAGTTCCAATTGGCTGAGGAGGAAACAACCCCCCTAATAAGCTGGATCTCTCCCTCTGGGGCCCATCCTGATAGCCCCCAAATTGGAGCACATCACAAGCACACAAAAAAAGCGGGGTGGTGGTGAAATATATATTATTGGTTTAAAACTCAAAATCAAGTCTGGTTGCTCAGTTCTAAGGAGCCCTTAGGTGGAGGCCCTTAACATAAATCAGCATAAGAAGCAACCTCACTAAGGAATCCCAGAATTCAGCCACAGGGCCTGGCAGCTTTTAGCATAACAAAGACCCCGTGTAGCAAGTGTCAGCTTTAAACAGCAAGGAAATGCAACCCAGTGATGGTGAGAGACAATTTCATTTGATTATACTCTAGCTGGCCAGGGAGATAAAAAAAACTAAAATCTTCAGGCTCATTGGGCTTGCTTTTCAACTTTTTTTTCCCCTCCTCTTTGCCTCTTTCTTGGTCTCTCATGCTTTACTGCTAACCTCCAGACCACTCCCCTTAGCCTAGGGCATTTACACCTGCACCACACCCAGCTAGGTGAGTTCCACCCTGTGTAGCTAGCTAGGCTGGGAAAAGTTCTGCTGACTCCCACCAGGGGATATTCTGCTCAACTTCTTACTGGGCAGTTCCTGCCTGTGTGTCTGGGGGCATAAGGCAGCTAGGCCAACACTCCTCAACAAAAGCTGCTGCAGGAGCCTCTGCCCAACCTCAGCAACACCAAAGCAGGCAACACTTCTGGGTCATTCCTCTGAGAGGGAAGGCACAAGAGGATAAAGTGGTAGGTTAATTCCATAGTGAAATAAGCTATAGGCAGTTCGAAGAAGCATTCCGACAAGTCTCCCAGAGAGAACCAGTGCTCTTCGACTCCCTGGAAAATGGCACCTGGCTCATCTAAAACAACGCAACACAAACAGCCATCAGCCCCAACGACCTCAATGGGAAATCAGGAGAAACAAAAGGCAGTGCCAGAAGATGTCCTGAACATAATGACATGCATAGAGGAAGCAGACATTGAGCTGCCACAGAAAGAAATTTTCAGAATGCTACTTGGAGTCATAGAGGATATGAGGGAAACAATACAGAAAAAGGATGAAATGAAAGAAGAGGTTAAAGCCATAAATCAAAGAGAAATACAGGAGCTTAGGGAGGAGATAACAAAAACCAGCAGCACACTCAAGGACTTCGAGAAGCGACTGGAGGAATCAGAGACCTGCATCAGTGACTTGGAGGGCAGCCACGCAGACTTTAACAAACGTGAACAAAATTCTAATAAGATCATCAGAGAAGCTGAGGAAAACCTAAGAGCTATGTCTGATACTATGAAGCGGAACAACATTAGAATTATTGGCTTACCGGAGGAAGACACAACCAAGAAGTCATCTGCAACAATAGTGAGAGAATTCTTGGAGGAAAGCTTCCCCAGCTTAGTGAATGAGAACCAGGCAACCATTCAGAAAGCTGAAAGAACCCCAGAAAGACTGGTTCCCAAGAAGAAGTCACTAAGGCACATTATAGTTAAATTATCCAACTTTGAGGAAAAGGAGAAAATAATGAGAGCAGCTAGGGGAAAACAAGAAATCATATATAAAGGTTCCCAAATGAGACTATGCTCAGACCTATCAGCAGAAACTATGAAGAAGAGGAGAGAGTGGAGTAACATATTCCAAAAATTAAAGGAAAACAACGCAAACCCAAGAATACTCTACCCAGCCAAATTATCGATCAAGATAGATGGAGAAGTAAGAGTCTTCCCAGACAAGGAAAAACTCAAAGAATACGTTAGAAGAAACCCAGCCCTACAAAAGATCCTTCCTGACCCAGTATGGGCAGAAGAACAACACTCACCAAGCATAAGTAAGAGACCACAACATAGAACAACCTCACCCAGAGGGCAAAAAAGAGAAAATAGACCTAAAGATAGCATTGACTTAAATATGGAAAGACTTGAAAGGCTGCTGAGGCAAGCTTTAAAAAAAAAAAAAACAAGGCAAATGGGGCATAGGGAAAAAGCTACGGTATACAGATATTCCTGGGATGAGGACCGGGTAACATGACAGGGACCAGACCAAATACAGGATACACATGGTAGACAACTAAAAAGGAGGTAGGGAAAGGAAAAAAATAATAATAATAAAAAAGAAAAGGGTAGCAGGGGCACAGGGCACTAACTCACCCAAGGGAAGGGTATAATTTGTGTCTCCACAGGGAAAGAGGGACCAGACTTCAACCCGGTCCTCCAAGATTGGAATGCAACATGCCAGCATGGAGTAGGAAACTAGTGGAGAGGTCTGGGGGGCAGGCCCCAACCCCAACTACTAAGGGGACATCTTGCCCCTCCCCTCAGAAGAATTTATTTCAAAGGACGGCACTGAATCTACAGCTCTGGAAGAGGGACCTATCTGATTGGAGCACACGGGAGCAGATGAAGGGGAATGAAGAGAGAGTGGAGCACATCATGACCCACCAGGCCAGGAGGTTGATGTTCCCAATTAGAACAACCAGTCAACAGAGAGGACCACATGGCTGGCCCCACTATGAGACACAACGTCCCTCACTGACCCCTAGCCCTACAGGTGACAACACCGGAGACAGGGAGGGAATTGCACCCGATTGGATCCTGCCACACCGAGGCAAAACATTAAGGGGGTACAACAGAACAGCAAGGGAGTGGAGTGGCAAGGTCCCCAGAGAATGTTGAAGGTGGACATTGGGGCCATGGCATGGTGCTCCAATACACTGGACTGGACAACATTCCTCAAGGCCAACAAACAATCCTTGAACTAACTACAAACTTTTCTTTCTTGTTGTGTTTTGTTTTTGTCATTGGTTTGTTGTATATTGTTGCTTGGGTTTGCTCTGTCTTGTTTTTGTGCATGTTATTATCTCTGCAGGTCTGTCTAAATAAGATAGGCTGGATGAACAATTGGAGGAGAAAACAATGGGACTGATAGTTCCATGGGGACATGGGAGACGGGGAGGTGGGGGGAAAGGTAGTGGTGTTAATAAACCCAGGGACAAGGGAACAACAAGGAATCCAAATCGGTGGTGAGGAGGGTGTGGGAGGCCTAGTTGGGCATGATCGAGGGTAATGTAACTAAGAGGAATTACTGAAATCCTGGTGGGGATTGAGCATGATAGTGGGACAGGAGGGAAGTCAAAGGAAATAGAGGAAAGAGCTGGGAGGCAGAGAGGGCATTTATAGAGGTCTAGATAAAGACAGGTACATATGCAAATATATTTATACATGAGGATGGGGAAATAGATCTATGTGCATATATTAATAAGGTTAGTATTAAGGTAGCAGAGGGACATTGGACCTCCACTCAAGTACTCCCTCAATGCAAGAATACTTTCTTCTATTAAATTGGCAATCTATGATGCTCACCTTCCTGACCTGACACAAACACTGAAGACAAAGTGGGTGAACAACTAAATGTGATGAAGAAAGCTGATGGTACCCGGCTATCAAAAGAGATAGCATCAAAAAAAACAAAAGAGATAGCATCTGGGTTCTTAAAGGCTTGCAGGTAAACAAGCAGCCATCTGGCTCAGAAGCAATAAAGCCCACATGGAAGAAGCACACCAGCCTGCGCGATCACGAGGTGCTGAAGGGATCAGTTATCAGGCATCAAAGAACAAAAAAAAAATCATACTATTTTGTGCTTGCCTCCCTGACATGACCGCTGAAGACAAATGGGTGCATAAGCAAATGTGGCAAAGAAAACTGATTGTGCCCAGCTATCAAAAGATATAGCGTCTGGAGTCTTAAAGGCTTGAAGGTAAACAAGCGGCTCTCTAGCTGAGCCGCAACAAAGCCCACATGGAAGAAGCACACCAGCCTGTGTGATCACAAGGTGTCAAGGGATCAGGTATCTGACATCATCAGAACAAAAATCTTACCATAGTGAATGAGCGGGGAGTGCGGAATAGAGACCCAAAGCCCATTTGGAAGCCACTGGACATCCCCTTACAGAAGGGTCTTGGGGAGGAGACGAGACAATAAGAGGGCGATGTAGTAACGATGAAAAATGCAACTTTCCTCTAGTTCCTAAATACTTCCTCCCCCACCCCACCCCTCCAACTTTCATGATCTGAATCCTACCTTGCAAGCCTGACTAGACCAGAGGATATACACTGGTACAGATGGGAACTGGACACACAGGGAAGCCAGGGCGGATGGTCCCTCAGGACCAGTGGAGTGAGTGGCGATACTGGGAGGGCATAAGAAGGGTGAGTTGGAAAGGGGGAACCTATTTCAAGGACCAGCATTTGACCTCCTCCCTGGGGGACATAAAACAGAAAAGTGGGGGAAGGGAGATGTGGGACAGGGCCAGATATGACAAACTAATAATTTATAAATTATCAGTTGGTAGCCCCCAATTTATTGCTGGCACTAGACCTCTGGAAGAGAGGGGCCTGTTGAGTCCTTCACTGCTTCCCTCTCTGGAGGCCTAAGACTTGTCCATTGAGCTTTCTACTTGGGCATCAGAGGACAAAAATGACTGCCTGGGGTGACCTCACGGTCTTCTTAACTATGGTGCTAGTGAGGCAAGGGTGTAGCATAAGCCTGCCATGATGGTTACTCTAGGGCTGGTCTCCCCCAGTGCAGGAACTCATGGTGTCAACTCCCATGGACCTTCTCCTGTAGCAGACTGTTGTTACTGTTGACTCACAGTGCCCCCCTCTATAGCAGAATGAAACACCTCCCAGTCCTGCACCATCCATGTAAGTGTTAGCTTTGAACCCACTGTTGCCACTACTGGGTCAGTCCATCCTGCTGAGTCTTCCTCTTTTTCATTGTACTTTACCAAGCAAGCTGTCCTTCAGGTACTGGTCTCTGCTGACATGTTTAAAATACCACAGGATGTCCTTCAGGTGATGGTCTCTGCTGACATGTTTAAAATACTAAGCTATACAGAGTTGTTGTTCTATGTTGGCAGAGTTTATGATGAATTTTAGTCATAGAATAATATGTGATAAAGTACTTGTGACTGAAGTATAATATTTTTTAGATTATATGAATAGTAACAACAAATTTTTTTGTAAAATATTTCTACCACAAATTATAGCATGATTAGTAGCTGAGTGGAAGCCTTTAAAATAGCTACTAATCATGTCTTTGAAAGGAGATGAATATAGAGTTTTATCCTTGCATGTACACTTCTTGATCTTCTTAAGACCATTAGGGTTCGTCTAGTAGGCAGAGATAACAGGAACGGCAATTGCCTCTTCACAAACACTGTACTAGCATCTTAAGGCTGCCATGAAGAACCATAAATGTAGCAGCTGAATAAAACAGAATCTATCTCAAGTTAGGGCGCAGCCAAACAGAGGACAATCTCCCATGAGATGAACTGGCACAGTGGCTGCAACTATGGTGCATTTGTGAAAATGGCGTGGACAGGGAGGTATTTCGTTCTGTTCTACATCGGGCTACTATGAGTCAAAATGGACTTGACAGTATCTAACAACAACAATAATATCCTGTGACAATTCTGGAAGTCAGAGCCCAAAGTAAAGGTGTCTGGCATCAGGTGTAAGTTCGTATCTCTCCCTGTTTCAGGTGGCTCCAGGTATTCTTTAGCTTGTGGCTTATGAAAAATATTATGTAACAAACTACAGGGATACTTTTAATAAAAATAAAATGGTAAATTTCTGTTAGAACACTGCACAAAAATTTGTAGACAGTTGTTAGCATCACCCCTCTGACTGTGCTACCTGGTGAGTAAGAACCCCCACAGTACCATGCAATACCACTGGCCTAGCATCAGAGACAGCCTGCTTAAGCAGACTCACGGGGACAGGCCACTGCCTGTCAGTTTGTCGGACTGTGCTGGCTTATGTGTTGCTTTGCTGCTGGAAGATATGATATGTCACTGGTATTTCACATACTGGCAGGGATGCCCAAAGCAAATTGACTTCAGCTGAGCTGCCAGACTCAGAATAGATTACGAAGAAGGAATAGGCTGTCCACTACAAAGGACTTAGCCACTGAAAACTTATGGAGAGCATTGACATATTGTCAGATACTGACAACCTCATGAATAGAAGTAGAGCCTTGTCAGAGACAGTACTAAGAGATGAGCTCCTCGGGTAAGGAGGCACTCAGAACATGACTGAGGAAGAGCTGCGTTCTTAATGTAGATTCCACTACAGTGATACAGATGGCATAAAGCCTGAGGGAGGAAAGCCTTTGGGATCATCATTTGCTGATGGGGCATGACTCAAAATGAAAAGAAATAACTGCAGACATCAATTATTGCTTGGAACTTGGAATGTACTAATTATGAATCTAGGAAAATTGGAAATCATTAAAAACAAAATGGAACACATAAAGGTTGATATTCTAGATGTTAATGAGCAGAAATGGACCAGTATTGGCTATTTTGAATCAGTAAATTATATGATTTACTATGCTGAGAATAACACAATCGAGAGGAACGACATTGCATCAATTGCTAAAAAAGGACATTTCAAGATCTCTCTTGAAGAACAATGCAGTTTGTGGCAGGATAATGTCTACTCATATATAGGGAATCAATATAACTATTATCCAAATCTACCACTCACTAAGTTTACCAGCCACTAAAGCTCAAAGCAAAACAAAAATTTTAAAAACCTTCAAACTGGCTGCTAGCAAGTGGATTCTGACTTACAGAGAGCCTATAAGACAGAAAAGAACTGCCCCGGTGAGTTTCCAAGACAGAAAACCTTGTCTGTCTCCCATAGAGGGGCTAGTGGTTTCTAACTGCTGACCCTTCACTTAGCAGCCCAATATGTGACCAGTAATGATAGTGATGAAGAAATTGAAGAATTTCATCAACATCGTCAGCCTGGGATTGATCAAATGTGCAATCAAAATGTATTCATAATTATTAATCATTGGAATGCAAAAGTTGAAAATAAAGAGGAAGGAACAGTAGTTGGAAAATATGGTCTCTCTGATAGAAATGAAGCCAAGACCTTATGATAGAATTTTGCAAGATCAATGATTTCTTCATCACAAATACTTTTCTTCAACAACACAAAAATGATTATACATACATGTGGACTTCTCCAGATGAAATACACAGAAACCAAATTGATTACATCTGTGGGAAGAGATGATGAAGAAGCTCAATATCAGCAGCTAAAACCAGGCCAGGGGCTGACTGTGAAACAGACCATCAATTACTCATATGTAAGTTCAGACTGAAGCTGAAGAAAACTAAAGCAAGCCCATGAAAGCCAAAATACGATCTTGAGTATATTGCACTTGAATTTTGAGAACATCTCAAGAGGAGAGTCGATGCATTGAACACTAATGACAGAAGACCTGATGAGCTGTGGGATGGTATAAACAGATCATACAAGAAAGAAAAAGACCATAAAAAAGCCAGGAAGAAAGGAAAAGATCAAAGTGGATGTCAGAAGACACTCTTAAACTTGCTCTTAATTGTAGAGTAGCTAAGGCAAATGGAATAAATGATGTAGTTAAACATCTGAAGAGAAAATTTCTAAGGGCAGCTCAAGAAGACAAAGCCAAATATTATAATAAAATGTGTAAAATCTTAGCATTAAAAAACCGAAAAAGGAAGAACATGTTCATCACATCTTAACCTGAAAAAAATTCAAGCCTTGAGCTGAAATATTTAAAGATTCTATAGGAAAAATATTCAACAATGCAGGAAGCATTAAAAGAAGATGGAAAAGAACACACAAAGTCACTCTACCAAAAAGAACCATGAGACATTCTACCGTTTCTGGAGGAAGCATATGAACAAAACCCAATAGTGCTAAAGGAAGAGGTTCAATCTACACGGAAAGCACTTGCCAAAAACAAGGCTCCAGAAATCAATAGAATACCAATGTTTCAACAAACTGATGGAGCACTGGAAGCACTTATCTATGCCAGGAAATTTGGGAGAGAACTACCTGGTCAACTGATCAGAAGAGATCCTTAATTGTATTCACTTCAACGAAGGTGACTCAGCAGAATGCACAAATTATAGAACAACATCATTGATATAACTTGGAAGTAAAATTTTGCTGGAGATCATTTAACTATCATTGCCACAGTACATTGACAGGGAGCTGTCAGGGTTCAGACTGGATTCAGAAGCAGATGTGGAACAAGGAATATTATTGCTGATATCAAATGGATCTTGGTTGAAAGCAGAGAATAACAGAGAGATGCTTACTTGAGTCTCAATGGCTAAGCCAAGGCATTCAACTATGTGGATCATAACAAACAATGATTAGCCTTTAGAAGAATGGGAATTCCACATCACTTCATTATGATCCCATCTAATTTGTACAGGTACTAAGAGGCAGTCATTCAAACAGAACAAGGGAATAGTGCATGGTTTTAAAACAGGACAGGGTATGCATCAGGGTTGTGGTCTCTCACTGTACTTATTCAATCTGTATGGTGAGAAAATAATCAGAAAAGTGGATTATATGAAGAAGAATGGATTGGAGAAAGGCTTCTTAACAACTTGCAGTATGCAGATGACACAATCTTGTTTTCTGAAAGTGAGGATGATCGAGGAACTTGCTGATGAAGATCAAGGATTGTAACCTTCAGTACGGATTGCAGTAACTAAATGTAAAGAAAGCCCAGATCCTCACAACTAAACCAATAAATCATAATAAATGAAGAAAAGATTGAAGTTGTCAAAGATTTTGTCTTGCTTGAATCCACAGTCAAAACTCATGGAAGCAACAACCAAGAGCTCAAACAAAATATTATATCAGGCAAATCTGTTGCACAAGACCACTTTAAAGTGTTGAAAAGCAAGGGTGTTACTTTGAAGATTAAGGTGCGCCTGATGTAAACCATGGCATTTTCAATCCCCTCATATGCATGTGAAAGTTGGACATTGAATAACAAAGATCAAACCTCAATCAATGCATTGGATCTGTAGTATTGGCAAAGAATAATCAAAGTATCACATACTGCCCAAAGGACAAATCAATCTATCTTGGAAGAAGTACAGCCAGAATCCCCCTTAGAGGCCAGGATGGTGAGACGTTACCTCACATGCTTTGGGCATGTTGCCAGGAGAGACTAAGCCCTGGAGAAGGACATCTTGCTGGGTAAAGTGGAGGGGCGGGGAAGAAGAGGAAGACCCTCATGATGGATGGCCACAGGAGCTGCAACAATGGGCTGAAACCAAAGAGCAGGGCCAGTGGTGTACACGGGGTCACTATGGGTCAGAACCGAGTTAATGGCACCTAACTACAACAACAGCAAACCCTGGCCAGGGGGGACTAGAAGTGGGTAGGCTCCCATTCTGTGCCTCAGCTGGAGTGGACAAAACCAGTGAGCCCGGTCTTACAAGGATTTTTGCTTTTGACAAGTACAGACTTACCCTTTTCCTATTAATTGTCTTAGTGAAAAATAGTTGAACTTTCCTCATCCGACAGGTTTCCACTTTACACAGATCACTGCTTTGGTAGCTTTTGCTTCACTGGGGCCATTTCCAGAAGTCCGGGAGGATCAGCGAGTCTTGTGAGTGACTTGTTGGAATCTCTCATCCACGGCATTTCTCAAGCTGGCCATGTTCCAGGTCTTACACTAAATACTTTGGGAAAACATTGCCTTACCCAATCCTCACATTAACCCACTGGGGGAAGATATGATATGGTGGCCATTCTACAAGATGAAGAAACTGAGGCTCAGAGAAGTTAAACAACATGTCCAAAGACAGATGACTAGTTCATAGTGAAGCTGGGATTTGAACTAGGATCTTTAACCCTCACTGCCATTGTGTCAATTCCAACTCACAATGACCCTATAGGACAAGGTAGAACTGTCCCTGTGGGTTTCTGGGACTGCAACTATATGAGTAAAGCCTTGACTTCCTCGCTCATAGCAGCAGGTAGTTTTGAACTGCTGACTGATTAGCAGCCCAGGGTGCAGCCAGTATGCCACCAGGGGTCCTTATTTTTAGATACCCCTAAAGATCTGTTAAGGGGCCTTGGTTGTGCAGTGGGTTAGGCATTTTAAACTCAACCAGTCAACAATTCAAGCCTTATAGCCCCTCCAAGGGAGAAAGATGAGTTTGTCTTTTCCAGTAAAGATGTACAGTCTTGAGAACCCTATATAGGAACCCTATGAATTGAATCAACTTGAGGGCCATTTGGTTTTTGGTTAAAGATTTATTAATATCTAGAGCAAGACAGAGCTTCAAAAAGTTGGTAGAAAAATTGAGTTAAAATAATAGAATAGGGGGTGGGTGCGGAGTGCAGACCTAAAGTCCATCTGTAGACAATTGGACATCCCCTTACAGAAGGGTCACAAGGAAGAGGCGAGCCAGCAAGAGTGCAGTATAGCACTGATGAAACATACAATTTTCCTCTAGTTCTGTAATGCTTCCTTCCTCCCACTATCATGACCTCAATTCTACCTTACAAATCTGACTAGACCAGAACATGTACATTGCTACAGATAAGAGCTCGAAACACAGGGAATCCAGGACAAATAAACCCCTTAGGATCAATAATGAGAATAGAGATACCAGGAGGATAAGAGGAAGATGGGGGGAGAAAGGGGGAATCGATCACAAGGATCGACATATAACCTCCTCCCAGTGGGACAAACAACAGAAGAGTGGGTGAAGGGAGACAGAGAATGATGTAAAATATGAAGATAATAATCTATAGTTTATCGTATGTTCGTGAGGGAGGTGGGGAGAGGGAGCGAAAAATGAGCTAATATCAAGGGCTCAAGTAGAAAGAAAATGCTTTGAAAATGATGATGGCAATATATGTACTTTGTGTACATAGATGTACATGTGCTTGACACAATGGATGAATATATGGATTGTGATAAAAGTATTTAATAATAAAGCAATGGAAGTTTCCCATGAAGTCTTGAAGCCCACTCGAATACATAGAAAATCAGTTGCCACTTAATGAACTCCAACTCATGGCAACCACATTTCTGCCAAACCACAGGATTTTCAAAGAATGATATTTTGATAGTTGATCACATGATCTTTATTCCATGGAAAAGTTGTTCATTTGTGCTCCTACAGCTGTGGAGCCTGGGAGACTGCTCCGTTTTGTATCCTGCATGCTTCTTTTCATAAGTAATGGAAGTTACTTCCTATGTGCTAACATGTGCTCATGTTCTGATCAGGAGGATGGGATCCATATTAGATACTGGTGTCCTTTTTCTGATGCCTTCCTGGCTACTTAGGCGCTGCGAACAAGGTGGGAGTGCCTTGTGGATGTGCTGTGTTGAACTTCAGATCTAGCGCAGCAAAGTCAGCTAGCTCTGGTGATGGTGCCGCTTACTGTTTTTGTTGTTGTGATTGTTTTAATTCATATAATAGGAGAAATGAGTGACAGTCACTAAAAGGCATGCACAAGCATGTTCACGGTAGGGTTTACTTTCTTATTAGTCTTAAATTATTAGTAGTATTTTGATGGCACTAAAATGGAAACTATCCTCATGAAGTGTGGAAGGGTTGACTGCATTCCGGGCATTTCTCCCCCATGCCACACAGCAGGGAGCAAGAACAAGCTCTGCTCCTGAAGCATCAAGGATGAGGACTACAGAACACACTGTTGAGCTCAGCAGACCAGACTTGGTACAAAGAAAGTACGCGCTGTTTGGTGTGATTTAACTGAAAGTTCAGCAGGCGCTTTCTACAGTGACTCAAAAGAGAGTCAGCGCTGAGAGTCAGACTTGATAACTAGTTTAGTGTGATCTACCTTGGGATTCTTCCAACAACCTCACACCTATGCCTCACCTCAACCTCCAGAGGCATTCTCAGAAGTACAACTGTACTGGAGAACCTGTCTCACCCATGTTGTCGTGTAATTGCACTGGAGAGCCTGTCTCACCCATGTTGTCGTGTACTGATGAACTGATCATGGGTCATAGTGACCCTATATGACAGAGTAGAACTTTTCTGTAACGTTTTCTTGGCTGTAATCTTAGTTGGGTAGATGGCCAGTAACAGAGTCACTGGCAGATTCAAAGCACTGATCTTAATGTTATGTTTTAGGGTACCAAATAGACTGTATTGCAAACATAATTTAAGGGGAACATTATTAAGTCTTCAAAGAGACAAAGACAACACAACAACATAGACACATCATCCAGACCTCATTAGCAATGGTGGTCCCCATGGGTTGTTGAGATACAAAACTTTTAAAAAGCACATGGGAGGGTAAAGGAAACTGTCACAAAACATACAAGTGATCACAGATTAATACATCACAATTACAGGTGGGCTACAGGAGGAGGAATAGGATCATCACCGAGACACATATATTATGCTATAGGGCCTGCCTGACCATGGCAGTCAGTGTGAGATTGATAGGGCATGACTCATGACTGTGTGACCCCTGTATTATTCAGGACAAAGACCTCCATCAAGGATACACCCAGGCAATCCCCTAAGAGAGACTGCCCCTCTCTGGGCTGGCTTGAGAGAGGTGGAGACAATCTACTCCTCAAAGCATCTTCCCGAGGACAAGATTATCTACATCCTTGGTTATTGATCAGAAAGAGTTCAATGGAGGCCTAATCAATGTGGGGACTCTGCAAATGAATTCTGAACTGCCACTGTCATCCATAACGTTTTGCAAACCAGGGGGCTCAGACTTAATGTCCAGTAGAGTTAGCAGCTGGGCTCTTGGCCACTGGCCATCAGGGTTTCTTCTCACACATGGTCTACCTGTGGAGTTTGCTTCCTGTTTTAAACTCTTTCCTGGCAGCTGCTTTCCAACTCTAGGGCCAGGCCAGGTTTATTGCCCCAGGGAAGGAAGAAAAACCAAAATAAACAAATAAGAGCCTATAGATCAGAATACTTTAAAGAGGAATTTTAGAGCAGATTTGTTCAGGGCAATACGCCAGTTAATTTCTTCAGTGTTGCTTCCATGAGTGTTGATTGTGGATCCATGTAAACAGAAATTCTTGCAAACTTCACTCATTTCTCCTTGTATCAGGGTGTTGCTTACTGGTTCGGTTGTTGTACTTTCAATCCCATCATATGCATGTGCAAGCTGGATAATGCGTAAGGAAGCAAAAAGAATGATGACTTTGACTTATGGTGTTGGCAAAGAGTATTGAATACACAATGTGTTAGTGAACAAATCTTTCTTGAAATAAGGACAGCCAGAAGGGCCCAGTTCCTTAAGAAGGTCATCACGCTTGATAAAGCAGAGGGTCCGTGAAAAGAGGAAGACCTGCCAGAAGATGAACTGGCCCCGTGGCTAAAACATGAGCTCAAACATAATGACTGTGAGGCTAGCGTAGGACCAGGCAGCGCCTCCTTCTGCTGCATGTAGTTTGCTGTGTGTTGAAACTGACTACAAGAACATGTATCAGCATGAGCATCTCTAAGTTGCCTTCCCTTTTGCAGAGGTAAATGGCTTTGAAACAAGGATCGACAGAGGAGGAAACAGGTATTTCTCAATTCTACTGATTCCCGTTGGCAAGAATTAAGCCAAAAATTCTAAGGCGCTCCTCTCAACTAGAGAGCCTTCATCATTCCCGTGGGACTCAATCCCTTCTGCCCATAAAGCAACCTGGCAGCATTTGGGCAACTGGGAATCCCATTAGTCCTTTAGGACAGCCTTTTTCATGGGTCCAGTTCCCCTGTAGGTCACATTAATAAACCATAGACAATTTGTGTTCTAGTCTGCTCTGTGTTAGTCTGGGTGGACTAGAGAAACAAATTCATAGACACTCATGTATATAAGAGAGAACTTTATATCAAAGAGCAATCATAAATGTATGAAAACATTTTCATTTAAAAAATGTAGAGAACATCCCAGCCCAGTTCAGATCAAGTCCATAAGTCTGATATTAGCCCATATGTCCAATACCAATCTATAAATTCTTCAGACTCACGCAATGCATGTAATGATGCCGAATGCAGGAAGATCACAGGCTAGTGGGTGGAAAGTCTTGTGGATCCAGTGGTAGTGTAAGTATCTCAGCACTGGTGTGGCTCTCCGTGTGACTCTTCTAGCTCAAGGCTCTAGCATACTTCCATGTGCTTTGTCATCAGGAATACAAAGCAGAGTGTCTGTCTCTGTCCTGCCTCCAGCAAGCTATTTATCTCCATAGTGCCTCCAAATGAGGTCATCAAGCAGTGATCTGATTGGCAGGCTAAACTCCACCCCTTCACTCTTAATAGTTCCCAGTTGGCGCCATATTATGTAACTACCACATGCTCTCTATGAGGAGGGTACTCACTTAGATGAATGAGTTTTGTCTTTATCTGGATTGTCCCAAACCTGAGCACGTGGCCCTGGGAAGATGGTGGGAAGAAGAGGAAAATCTGGAAGTCTGGTAAGGTTAGATGTCTTTAGGGAGGGGTAATGAATTAGAAGCATCCAGAAAATGATGGGGGAGTGTGAACGTCAGGATAAGTGACTCACCTCCCAGAGCACAGCATGAAGGAGTCTGAGGGCAGCTGACTTGGTCCATTTCTATTATTGGCCTGCGGCACTGGTGTGCAGGTATAGGAGGTATGTAGGTAAGGAGTCTAAGAAGATGTCCAGGGACTACCTGCATGGTCTGAGCATGGCATCGAGGGGTCCCATGACCTAGTATGGGGCCAAGGAAATGCCAAAAGAGTACAGGACCAGATTGGGTCTGTAATCAGAACTGTAACAGGCTGCTACAGGAAAGGTCAAGAACAAAGAACCTCCACTCTGGGGTTGGTCACTTTGTCCTAGCCCAAAGTATGTCTCTGTGCAAATGAGAAAAAGCTTTGCTCTTCTGGATTCTTGGCTTGGCTAGCAAAGCAGCAAGTAGATCTCAGTCCCTTGGCGGGCATTCTTGTGCACCAACAGGAGAGCTAGTCCTAGTTACAGTACATTGCTCCATGAAGCTAGATGGGTGCAACTGCCTCTCAGAGGCTCCCAGAGATGGAAGATCTTATTCTTCCTTCCACTGCCCATTCCTCCCCGCACCCCAGGGCCAAGTGCCATAGAGGGGAGCGGGAAGGGGAGAAAGACATGGCTAGCCCAGCACTCTGACCCTTCTCCCCTCTCAACCAGGGAGTGGCTGAGCAATCTCAGAGAGATTGTAAAGTACCAGGCCAGTGGGAAATAGTTCCACTTGACCTCCTAGTTGAGTGGAGACTTATAAGGGGAAAAATTTCTTACAGAAAATGAAAAAGCTACATTTTCTTTTCATACTTGTATTTGTTCTTGGGTTCCCCAGAGAAAAAGAACTAGTGTGAAAGATAGGCAGATAGGTAGCTAGACAGATATATGCATAGATACTTATTTACTTCAAGGTATTGGCTTATGAAATGGTGTGTATGTGGGGGTGGGGGTCAGGGGTGGGGCTGGGGATATTGACTGACAATCTAAGATCCATGATGAGGCGCTAGTCTGGAGACTCTGGCAGGGTTGTTGCTAGAGGCCACTAGGCAGTTCCAGCTAATATGACTCTGTGTACAAAAGAATGGTGTACCACGCAGCCCGGCACCATCCAC
The DNA here is from genome assembly GCF_050624435.1 of Tenrec ecaudatus. Lineage (NCBI taxonomy): Eukaryota > Metazoa > Chordata > Mammalia > Afrosoricida > Tenrecidae > Tenrec > Tenrec ecaudatus. Next base: position 128,611,587 of record NC_134534.1, on the reverse strand, counting down.
ACGGTCCTCACATCTGAGCCTACTGTCGCACTCACGGTGCCAATCCACCTCCTCTTTTTCATGCCCCTGTACGTCCTTCGGTTGAATGAGGAATGAATGAAGAGTCAGATTGTGCTGACAGAATGTCTATATATAGCCTGGAGGCAAAACATATTCTAGGCAAACTCCCTTTTTGTTTAAAACGACTTCAAATGATTGAGGCCCACCCATATTCTCCATGGTAATCTACTTTACTTGAGGTCAATGATTTAATCACATATAATTGTTTTATAACAGCAACTAGGCTAGTTTGTCACCAAACAACTGGGTGCCATAGCCTGGCCATGGTGGCACATACAATTAACCATCAAACCACTCTGGCATGGGGCAAGCCAAGCTCAACCTTGTTCCAGTAACAGATAGGCTCACTGCATGTTATAATTTTCCCTGGAGCAGTCTTAGATTTTACTGTTTCCTTGAATCTGCCTTCTGTGTCAGAAGTGGCTCAGTATGGATGACAAATTATATGGTCACCCTACTTAAGAAGACAATAGATATCAGGCCTGGCCAAGCTGTCCTTCCTTCTAGCTTCAGTTAATGCCAAGTAGGAAAGACAGATATGGAGATTCAGTTTAGAGGAAAAGGGAAACCAAACAGAAGGAATAATGTGACCTGAGCCTGAGGCAGAGCTTGAATTTGGAAGGGAAGAGAAGTAAGTGGTCTAGACAGGAGGGCGAATGTATGAAATATCCGTTGCTGCACACAAAATGATCTGAAAATATAGCACCTTAACACCGAAAGAAATCTCTTCTCACATAGTTTCTGTGGGTCAGGAATTTGAGAGTGACTTAAAAAACTTACACAAACACTGCCGTGGAGTCAGTCAACTTTGACTCACAGTGATGTTATGGGTCAGGGTAGAAATGTTCTTGTGAGTTTCCAAGACTCTAAAAGAGGAGAGAGTGCCATCTTTCTCCTGAAGGGTGATTCGAACTGCTCACCTTGTGGTTAAAAGTCCAACATGTAACCACCACACCATCAAGACTCCTTGAGAGTGACTTAGCTAGGCAATTCTTGCTCATATTTTGGTTGCAGTCAAGGTGTTGGTGGGGCCTGTGGTCATCTGAAGGCTTGATTGAAGCTAGAAATTTTGCTTCCATGGTGGGTTACTTGCATGGCTGCCTGGAGGAAATACTCCCCACATGGACCTCAACCAGAGCAGTTGAGTATCTTAGCTGTGAACACTTAAGATATTGGTTTCTCAACCTCCAAATGGCCCACGAACTAACACAGAAGATGCTCTGGCTTTTATGACAACTTTGGATGTTCTATTATTCCTACAACACAGTGAGCTTTAAAACAGCCTGATACAAAGGTGTGAATATCCAAAGGTGGGGCTATTGAGGGCTATCTCGGAGGCTGCAATAATGAATGTACACTCAGGCTGAGAGCTCAGAGGACAAATGCTCAGGAAGCCAGTGACTGGGCAGTTAGTCTGAAACACTTTCCAACCCGTCACTATACATAGCCTCATAGAGTTCTCTCTGCCAAAGTCCAGTCACCCATGATTGGCAGGTACCAATCCACTAAGCATGTTTGGGAAACTAGGTGCTTGCAAGTCCTTATATGTTGCTGGAGGGTACAAATGGTTAGCATATTTGGCTTCTAGCTGAAAATTAGAAGGCAGCTCTAGCCATTTCCTTCTAAACAAATCAGTCACAGATTTCCCAATACAGCATAGTGTTTACTCTGACATACATGGCGTCCCATGCGATGGTGTCAACTGGACATTTTTTTTAGTTTCATTTTAATTGGCTAGCCAATGTGGAACTCTAGAGCAAAGTGCTAAGAACATTTTGTTTTGCTGGAACATGAAATGCACTGTATATAAAGCATAGCTTTGCCTCATATAAGAGTTTAAGATGAGCACATACACACACACACACCATTAAAATGAAATCTTTGAAAACTCATTTTTCTTCTTTTTTTTAGCTGTTCATTGCAGCACTTTTATTTCTCCTTACACAACACCCTGTTGCTGGGGTCTATTGTTCGCACAGAACAGTAGAAAACCAAAATTTATTGTGTCATCTCAAAGAGTTGAGAACTGTATATAAAAAAAAACTTTACATAAATTAAAAGAATGAGTAAATTTACAGCTTTAAATGTAAACCATCTTCCAGCTCAAGGCAAGCAACAGCTCCAGGGCTCCAGCGACCAACATCAGCTAAAGAAAGGATCCTTAGTCCTAAGGTTCAGATTCTTCCACCCACAGGTCACACACAGCAAGGACTGGTTGCTTCCAGTCTCCTGCTGGCCTCTGGGTGATCCTGGAGCCCACAGATCTTCCTGTGAGCACCCTGCACGGACTGGCCAGGTGTCCTCTACCCTGGTTGCTGGTGCTAGGCTTGAAATCAAAGGATGTACAGGGCATTGAACACAGACCAGGGGACAGTTAACGTGAATACAGGGATGAGATCAGCCCAACAATTGGGGCTGCAGTCAGAGAGGGCTTCAAGGACAATTCTTTCAAAGACTTCTTTCCATTTCATGAGGCCAGCATGAGGGACTGACGTGCCCGGTCACTGAGCTCATGTGGCAGGTGGCAGCAGCTGCGAGCAGTCTGTCCAGAAGCACTTGAGGTGGGAAATGGAGGGGTCCCACTCATTTTACTCTTGCTTGCTATCCACATTTGTTGGAAGGTAGACAGCAAGGCCAGGATGGAGTCACTGATCCACATGGAAGACTTGAATTTAGGGGGGTGAAATGATCTTGATATTCATGGTGCTGGGCTCCAGAACTGTGATCTTCTTGTGCATGTGGTTTGCGATGCCAAGGTACCTGGCGTACAGATCCTTCTGGAAGTCTACGTCACACTTTATGATGGAGTTGAAGGTGATCTCATGGATACCGCAAGACTCCATGCCCAGGAAGGAGGGCTGGAAAAGTGCTTCAGGGCAGCGGAAGCGCTTGTTGCCAATGGTGATGACCTGGCCGGTCGGGCAGCTCATAGCTCTTCTCCAGGGACGAGGAAGAGGTGGTGGTGGCCATCTTCTGCTTGAAGTCCAGGGTGATGTAGCAGAGCTTCTCCTTGATGTCGCAGACTATCTCCTGCTCGGCCGTGGTGGTGAAGCTATAGCCCTGATCGGTCAGGATCTTCATGAAGTCAACTCACAGCTGACCAGGTCCAAATACAGGATGGTGTGGGGTAGGGCGTAGACCTCGTAGATGGGCATGGTGTGTGTGGCACCATCACCGGAGTCCATGACAATGTCCTTAGTGTGACCAGAGGCATACAGGGACAGCACGGCCTGGATGGCCACATACATCGCCGGGGTGTTGAAGGTCTCAAACATGATCTGGACCATCTTCAATCAGTTGGCCTTGGGGTTCAGGGCAGCCTCCATCAGCACCGTGTGCTCTTCGAGGTGACACACAGTAGAAGGTGTGGTTACTGTTTGTGTGTTGTTTTAGAGGAGCCTGGTGCCATTTTCCAGAGTCTAATAGCATTGGGTGGTCTCTTCGGGAGACTCATAGAAATGCTTCTTCAAACTGCCTGCAGCTAACTGCTCTGGGGGATCAGACTACTGCTTTATTCTCCTGTTGTTTCACCTTTTCCCTAGCCAACCAGTATTCTGCTATTTGGAGGGCAAGTTATGTGGTCCTCTCAGGGGATGCTGATTGGGTGGTTGTGGGCCCACAAGGATGGCACTGCACTGGATGATCTCACCGGAAGCCATCGTGGTGTGGTCCACAGTTTGGAGCGCCTCAGAGAGTGTGCGGTGGTTTCTGCTGTGATGAGGGTGCTGAAGAGGGAAGGTGGGTATGTCTGATTTGGTGTATAGCACCTTGAATGACAGGTAGAATTGCCCTAGTTGGCAAGATCACCAAGTAGTAAGGCCGGCCTTCCACTGCACTCCAAAAGCCTGGGGGATCTATCCTTCAAAAGGCTTGGGGAACTCCTGCCCACCCTTTTTAGTGCTCCACTTGACTGGGGGAACCTCTTCCCATTTTTCATGGTGCTCCATGTGGCTGGGGGATCCCCTGACCATTCCCTCTGGCCCTACATGTGGCTGAGAGAATTTCCTCCTGCCACAGTGCTTCACATGGCCTAGGGCAGCTCTGACAGTCCTCTCTAGAGCTCAACACTGTTGCAGTAACCTCCCCCAAGATAAAATTGGCTCAATGATGGAAAGAAGGCAAGAATGAAACACACACACACACACACACACAACACACTGATAAGAAAGGGAGGTAGGAAAGCAGTCAACACAAAAGGTACAAGATGGCATCACAAAGTCAACAGATGAATGTAATAACCCTGAATATCAATAGACTGAACTCAGACATTAAAAGGCAGAGGCTACCAGACTGGCTTAGAAAACACAATCCATCAATCTGCTGCCTACAGGAGATACTTCTCAAGATTACAGACAAAAATAGACTGAGAATCAAAGGCTGGAGAAAAGTACAAGCAAATGACAATTCAAAAAAAGCAGGGGTTGCAATCCAAATCTCTGACAAAATTGATGTCAAGGTAGAAGCTATAACAAGAGATATGGAGGGACACTATATAATGCTCAAGGGAACAGAAGACCATGAACCAGTGTGAGCATAATAAATACATAAGCGTTCAAGAGATCCACAAAATTCATCAATCCACCATTCCAAAACATGAAAAAAAAAACCCACAGGCTCAATAATTATAGTAGATGACTTTAATGCATAACACTCTGAGAAAAATAGATCACAGGGACATAAGCATAACAAGAAGGCTACAGCTCTAAACATTACAATTAGATGACTTGACCTGATAGATATTTTCAGAGCTCTACACCCAAATGCAAAAAGTTCACTTCCTTTCAAGCTCACATGGCACAGACTCGAAGATAGACCACAAGTTGAATCTGTAAATTCAAGCATAGGGATATCATACAGACTTCTCTCTGTGACCAGTATGCCATGAAGCCGGAAATCAACAAAAGGACGATTAAGAAAACAAGGGCAAACAATTGGAGGATAAGTAATGCTCTATTGTAAAAGAGTGGATACTGGCCCAGATGAGAGATGAAATTAGGAAGTTTCTAGAAACCAACGAGAATGAGAACACAATGTACAGCAAAGGCAGTTATCAGAGGAAGATTGATCGCAATCTATGCACACTGAAAAAGAAGAGATAGCTTATTATTGATATAGATTGATATGCTGACACAAAACTTTCACAGCAATTAGAGCAGAGTCAGTAGGACAATCCTACTAATAGCAAAAGATAAGAAATAATAAAAATCAAGGCTGAGATTCATGTGAGGGAAAACAAGAAAACTGTGGAAAAAATTAATGCAACTAAAAGTTGGATCTTTGAAAGGATGAATTGAATCGACAGACTGCTGGCAAACCTAACCAAAAAAAGGAAGGAACAAATTTCAATAGCAAGGATGAGGGATGGAACAGAGGACATTACAACAGACCCTAATGAAATCAAAAGAATATTTACAAAGTACTACAAAGGCCTGTACTTCAATGAATTCAAAAAACTGAAAGATATGGACAAATACTTGGAAAAACAATCCCTCCCTAGACTATCCCAGATGGATGTCAAGAATCTCAACAGACCCATAGTAATAGAAGAAACAGATAAGGTTACCAACAAAAAAATCCCCTGGGCCTGATGGCTTCACAGAATTCTACCATACATTCAGAGAAGACCTGACACCAATCTTATACAAACCTTTCCAGAACACAGAAAAAGACGGCAAACTCCCAAACTCTTTCTAGGAAGCTAGTATAACTTAGACACCCAAAGCAGGCAAGGACCCCACAAGAATTGAGAACTACAGCCCAATATCCCTAATGAATATCGATGCAAAAATCCTTCATAAAATAATGGCCAATGGAATACAACAGTATATAAAACAAATAATTCAACATGATCAAGTGGGATTCATACCAGGGATGCAGGGATGGTTCAACATATGAAAATTGTTCACCTGAAAAATTATAAGAACCATATGATAATATCGATAGATGTAGAAAAAGCATTTGACAACATCCAACACCCATTCCTGTTTAAGACACTCAAGAAGATTGGAATAGAAGGAAAATTCCTCAATATAATATAGGCTATATATGAAAAACCAACCACCAATGTGGTAGTCAATGTACTAAAGACAAAAACAATACCTCTGAAAAAAGGGACCAGACAAGGATGCCCCTTGTCCCCACTCTTATTTAACATTGTACTGGAGGTCTTAGCTAACAACATAAGGCAAAGGAAAGTCATCAAAAGTATTCACCTAGGGAAGGAAGAGGTGAAACTATTCTTATACTCAGATGATATGATTTTACATATGGAAAATCCCAAAAGCTCCACAAGGGGAGTACTGGAAGCAATAGAGGAATATGGCAGTGTCAGGATACAAGATCAACAAACAGAAGTCAATTGGACTGCTATACACATTAGACAAGACTATGGAAGAGGGGATCAAAAGGCAGTATCCTTTGCAATAGCCAAGCACAAACTGAAATATCTAGGGATAGACCTGACTAAAAAAAAAACCAAAAAGATTTGTACAAGAAAAACTACAGAACACTATTACAAGAACCCAAGAGTGACCTCAACAAATGGAAGAATATACCATGCTCATGGATCAGAAGACTCAATATAGTAAAGATGCCAGTTCTGACCAAGGCACTATATATGTTTAATGCTTTCCTGATACAAATACCATCATCTTTCTTCAAAGAATTGGAAAGACTGATTGCAAACTTCATATGGAGAGGAAAGAAGCCCAGAACTAACAGAGAACTCCTCAAGAAGGACACAGTGGGAGGGCTTGCTTTACTTGACTTTAGCACCTATTATGCAGCCAAATTGGTCAAAACAGTGTGGCATTGGTATAATGACAGATCCTCAGACCAATGGGAATGAATTGAAAACCCAGAAATAAAACCATCATCATTCAGACAACTGATCTTTGATAACAGCCCAAAAAATATCAAATGGGAAGCAGATGCCCTCTTCAACAAGTAGTGTTAGAAAAAATGGATATCTACCTGCATAAAAATGAAGCAAGACCCTTACCTCACTCCATACACAAGAATAAACTCAAGGTGGATCACAGACCTTGAGGTAAAACCCCAAACTATTAGTGCCATCAGTGAGGGAATTGGGACCAACCTGAGAACTTTGGCGCAGGAATACATAGGCTATCAGAAATAAGGAAGGAGACAAACACAGAGGAGGCACAAATTGACAAGTGGGATAGACTGAACATAAAACACCTGTGTACATCAAAAGAATTAACCAAGAGAGTAATAAGAGAGTTCATAGACTTGGAAAACATCTTTAGCACTGACATATCAGACAAAAGTCTTATTACTAAAATCTACAATACACTGGTTGCTTCCAAAAAGAAAAAGAAAAAAACAACAACTAATTGCCCACTGAGGAGGTGGGCAAAGGACCTGAACAGAAATTTCCCAAGGACAGAAATCCAAATGGCTGATAAACATATGAAAAAATGTTCTCAATCATTAGCCATAAGAGAAATGCAAATTAAAACAACAATGAACTACCTACCACCTAACCCCTCAAAGATAGCCCAAGTCAAAAAAGAAAGTAGCAGATGTTGGAGGGACTGTGGTGAGATAGCTGCTTTCATTCACTGCTGGTGAACCGTACGTATGTATACCCGTTACGGAAATCAACTTGGTGATATCTGAAACAGATGGAAATTGAGCTACCATATGACCCTACTGGGCAAGAAGCAAATCACAGCCAGACATCTGTGCTCCAGTTCACAATCATAAGGAGGTGAAAACAACCCAAATTTCCATCAATGGATGAATGGATTAAAATATTGTGGTACATCCATACAATGGAGCACTACACATCCCTAAAAAGCAGTGAAGAATGGATGAAGCACAACGTTGCATGGGAAGAATTGGAGGAAATTATGCTAAGCAAATAAGTCAACTACGAAAGCACAAGTACAACATGAGTCTGCTGAGGGAAGCTTAAAAATGCAAAAGAGGCACAGGAGAAAAGCTCCGATAGACATACATTCCTGCAGAGAGGTCCTGGTACTATGACATGAGCCAGACCCAATCCAGGGATACATATTCCAGCCAACTAAAAAGGAGGGGAAAAGAAAGAAAGAAAGAAAGAAAGAAAGAAAGAAAGAAAGAAAGAAAGAAAAGAAATGGGTAGCAGGGGAACAGGGCACTAATCCACCCAAAAGGTGGTTATTGCTATCTCCACAAGAGAGGGAGAGAGGGACCAGACTTCAACCTGGTACACCAAGATGTGAATGCAACTTACCGGCACGAACAATAGAGAGATCTGTGAAGCCAGCCCCAATCCCAACTACATGGGTCCCCTGCCACCCCAAGAATTCACTTCAGAGAGCAGCACTGAAGCTATAGCTCAGAGAGAGGGGCACTTTGATCAGAGCACACAGGAGAAAAGGAAGAGGGAAGGAGAGAGAGTGGAACACATACTGCCCCAAGCCCCCAGGATTATATCCTACTCAGAGCAGCCAATATACATAGAGAGGACCATAAAGAGGCATGGCGGCCCTCACTGAGCCATAGTGCTATGGGGACAACACTAGAGGCAGTGTGGGAATTGTGCCCAATCTGGCTTCACCACACTGAGGAAAAGCACTAAGGACGTGCAACAGAGCAGTGAGGGGAGCAGAGCAATGAAGTCCCCAGGGAATACCAAAAATAGACTTTGGGGCCGGGGTGTGGCCTGAAAACTTGACCTGAAAACACTCCTAAAGGTCAACAAACAAGCTATTTATAGGCTTTCCTTTTCTTTGTCTTTTTGTTTTCTTTTGTTGTTTTGTATTGTTCTGTCCTATTTTTGTGCCTATTGTTGTCTCTGCATGTCTATCTAGATAAGACAGGCAGGATAAACAATCTGGGGAGAAAACAATGGGACTGATGGTTCTGGGGGGATATGGGAGGAGAGGTGTAGAAAAGGAAAGCGGGTGTCAACCAACCCAGGGACATGGGAACAACAAGTGATCTAAAATTGATGGCGAGGAGGGTATAGGATGCCTAGTGGGGCTTTATCAAGGGCAATGTAGCTGAAAGGCACTACTGAAACCTGAATGAAGGCCACATATGATTGTGGGACAAGAGGAAAGTAAAAGGAAATAGAGGAAAGAATTAGGAGGCAAAGGACATTTATAAAGGTTTAAATACAGGCATATACATGTCTAAATATATTTATATATAACAATAGGGAAATAGATTTTTATATGTATATTTATATGTTAAGTATTGTGGTAGCAGATGGACTTTGGGCCTCTACTCAAGTGCTCCCTCAATGCAAGAACACTTTGTTCTAATAACCTGGCATTCTGTGATGCTTACCTCCCCTCATGATTGCTGAAGACAAAATGGATGTATAAGTAAATGTGGTGAAGAAAGCTGATGGTGCCTGGTTATCAAAAGATATAGCATCTGGGGTCTTAAAGGCTTGAAGATAAACAAGTGGCCATCTAGCTGAGAAGCAACAAAGTCCATATGGAAGAAGAATACCAGCCTGTGTGATCATGAGGAGTCAATGTGAGCAGGTGTCAGGCATCAAAGACCCAGAACAAAACATTATATCAACGTGAATTAGGAGGAGTGTGGACTAGAGATCCAAAGACCATCTGTGGACAGTTGGACAGCCCCTCACATAAAGGTCACAAGGAAGAGATGAGCCAGTCACATTGCAGTATAGCACTGACGAAACATACAACTTCCCCCCCCCCACTATCATGAGCCCATTCTACCTTACATATCTGGTTAGATCAGAGATTGTACATGGGTACAGATAAGAACTGGAAACACAAACAACACAAACTAGTGGCCATTGAATTGACTATCTCATGGCAACCCCATGTGTGTCAAAGAATGGTTATCAATGGCTGATTTTTTAACAGTAGATCATAGGTTTTTCTACCAAGGCTCATCTGGGTAATCTTGAAGGACTCCAATTAATTGACAAGGCTGTTAACCATTTGCATTCCTAGGAGATTCCATATAGTAAATACCTAGATGGTCTTTAACAAATGATAGTTGCAATATTATCATCATAAAATGTCATTGGGGCCAGACAGCAGCTTGACTAAGTAGAAAACAAGGAGAAATGGTGCTAGAAAAATCTAGTTTCAAATTCAAGATTCTTCAAGTACAAGGAAGAAGAAAGGTACTAGAATGTATTGCACTGATGGTCGCACAGCCCTGATGACTGTGACTTAACTATTAAATGTATGATGTGTGAATGGTATGTTGGTGAAATTGTTAAAAATGAATTATTAAATTAAAAAAAAAAGAACTGGAAGCACAGGGAATCCAGGACAGATAAAACCCTCAGGACCCATAATGAACGTGGTAATACCAGGAGGGGAAGGGGAAGGTGAGGGGAGAAAGGTGGAACCAATTACAATGATCTACATATAACCCACTCCCAGGGCGGCAGATAGGTGAAGTGAGATAGCGGTCAGTGTAAGACATTAAAATAAATAATAATGTATAAATTATCAAGTGTTCATGAGGGAGGTATGGTAGGGGAGGGGGAAAGGGGGCCCAAGTATAAAGAAAATGTTCTGAAAATGTTGATGGCAACATATGTACAAATGTGCTTGACACGATGGATGGATATATGGATTGTGATAAGAGCTGTACCAGCCCCCAAGAAAATGATTTAAAAACAAACCAACAGGCCACAGAGCTGCTACCATTGTTTTCTACTAACTGTCTCTCTTGAAATGAGAATGAGTTTCCAGGAATGAGTCATGCTGCTGGAGAGTGAATTGTGGTCGCTGTTGGGCTGGAGTGAAGAGCTATGCTTCCAGGCAGCTGTTTGGCTCCTCAGGCAACATTTTTAGTAGGTTAAGGTAAGGTTTACCTTACCTCCAGAGTCTGCAGTCACAATTAGTCTCTGTTTTATTCAATGCTCCTGAGAATGCCCTCCCTCCTGAGGGAGTTGGTCATCCATCGTTCATGTGTTGCTAGCTGCCATCCAGTTGGCTCTGGCCATGGTGACCTAGTCGACAAGGAAATGCTGCCTGGCCCTGTGCCATCTTCACGTTGGATGGCCCACAGCTGACACTGTGCTCCCAGTCCCCGTCAAGCTTTCCTTCTCTGTGGTTGGCCCTCTGTTTTACCAGATCCTCTCTGCTGGCACGGGGTCTGTCCTGATGATGCATCGTCAGTAAGGGAGCCCGACTCTTGCCATGCTCGCTTCTACGGGGCTTTCTGGGTGTATTTCTTCTAAAATGCTTTGTTCGTTCTTCTGGCAGTCCATGATACACTTCAATGTTCTTCACTAAAAACACTGTTCAAGTGCATCAATTCTCGCCACCCCCATGAGTAACATTTATTTTTATTTATCATACATTCTATCTCTTCCAATACTTAAAAATCATTTTATTGGGGTCTCATACAACTCTTATCACAATCCATACATCCACCCATTGTGTCAAACACTTTTGCACATTTGTTGCCGTCATCATTCTCAAAACATTTGCTTTCTACTTGAGCCCTTGGCATCAGCTCCTCATTTCCTCCCCTCCCTCCCCGCTCCCCCTTCCCTAATGAACCCTTGATCATTTATAAATTTTTTATTATTTTGTCATATCTTATATCATCTGACATCTCCCTTTACCCACTTCTCCACTGTCCATCACCCAGGGAGGGGGTTATATGTAGATCCTTGTAATCTATTCACCCTTTCTACCCCACCTTCCCTCCACCCTCCCAGTATCACCACTCTCATCACTGGTCCTGAGGGGTTCAGCTGTCCTGGATTCCCTGCATTTCCAGTTTCTATCTGTACTAGTGTACATCCTCCAGTCCAGCCAGATTTATAAAGTAGAATTGGGATCATGATAGTGGGGAGGGGGAGGAGAAAGCATTCAAGAACTAGAGAAAAATTGTATGTTTCATCACTGCTTCATTGCACCCTGACTGGCTTGTCTCTTCCCCGCAGCCCCTTCTGCAAGGGGATATCCAATTTCCCACAGATGGGCCCTGGGTCCCCACTCCACACTCCCCCTCATTCACAATGCTATGATTTTTTTTTCATCTTTGATGCCTGATACCTGATCCCTTAGGCTTGAAGATAAACAAGTGGCCACTTACCTGAGAAACAACAAAGCCCATATGGAAGATGCATCAATTCTTTCCAATCTTCCTTATAATTGTCTAGTTTTCATATGCATGTGAGGCCATTGAAAATGCATGGGTTTAGTCAGGCACATCATTGTCATAAAAATGACATTTTGCTTCCTAAAATTGTAAAGTTATTTTATTTGCAACATATTTGCCCAATGTTATATGTTGTTTGATTTCTTAAAAAAACATTTATTGGCATATAATTAAAATATCAAAATCCAATAGTTCAACCCTATTAAACAGAGTTATAGAGTCAACACTACAGTCATTTTCAGAAGATTTTCCCCTTTCTATTACTTATTGCTGTTAACTCCCCCTTCCTCCCAACCTCTCCTGTGATACTCCAAGAAAACATTAATCCAGTTATTGTTTCTATAGATTTACGTTATCCTGCATTTCGTGCACAGAAAGGCATACCATCCCCACCTACCAACACCAAACAAATCAAAGACAAAGGAGAAAAATATTAAAAATTGTTACTTGATTTCTTGACTGCTCCTTTCATGGATGTTGACAACTGACTTTAATGTCCTGTTAGAGAACAGTCCCTTCATGTTCAAATATTTACTTAGTCATCAATTATTACTTGGCAATCCGTTAGCTATCCCTCAATAGACATGACAGGTACAGCCCTGGCCACGTGGACCTTCCTCTCTGGTGAGCAAATGAAGGGAATATTGGTTCAAAATCTCATTTAGAGAGACATTCCCGGTGGGGAAAGCCTGCTATCACTAGTGTCTTAGAATGCTTCGGAGCTCATTTGAAGGAAGACAGGATCAAGATTCTAGAGCCATGTCTGAATATCATTAAAGTGCACTGACTGTCTGAAAAATCACCAGAAACGTTTGCATCTTACACAACTCTATGATCCACCCGCCCCTCTCTCATTTTCCCATTTATTTAACAATGAGTGATAGACAATGTCTTAGTCTCATTCTTGAAATGCGCAAAGCCAGTGAAATATTTCTGTAGGTGTGCATAGGGAGATTCACTTCAAGGAAATGGCTCATGCAGTTGTGGGGCCTGGCAAGTCCCAAATCTGTGGGTCAGGCAGCAGGCTGGAATCCTCTGCTGGCTCATAGGGGTGCAGTGGCTGAAGAATCCAAAGCCTGCAGGTCAGGTAATTCCTGGATCTCGGGATCCAGAGTTGAGGCAAGGAGAAGAGTATAGGATGGAGCTCGAGGGTACCCTTTGTCACACTCCCCATTTATACATAAGAGGCAGCCCATGTCCCAAGGGACCTTCCCTTTCTGCTGATTGCTCACTCCAGCTCACCAAATGGAAAGTGACATGATGTTACATGACAGAAGAGTACCTCATTCAGCATTTGCCAAACCACAGAGAATTACAGCCCAGCCAGGGTGACACCTAATATTAACTACCATACCAACCCTTTGAGCTATCAGAAATACATTGTTTTCTGTATCAAGAAGCAGAGAGAGAGCATGCCCACCGTGGGCCAGGAACTGAGCCGAGGGTCTCATTGACATTATCCCTATTAAATTCCCAAACCACATGACACGTGAGGTAGATCTCCTTTTTATATATACCCATCTCACTGATATAGAAACCACAGCTCCGAGTGGTTCACAGTTACCCAGTACAGACACAGCAGGGCTGGGAACCAAACTGCAGGCACGGGCACCTGAAATTCTTTAGTCACCGCTCCGTTGACACCAGTCATAACTTCTGGCTTTTAGTTGCCTATGGTGTCTATTTTGACATTAGGCAGAACTGAAATTTAGTTGTAGCTCCTGTGAACTGAGGCGGCAAACTGAAAAAGAGGGAAGAAAACAGCTTGAAACCTGCTTCCAACCCGGCAGGAGGCAAGGAACAGTCAGCAGACGTGAGAAGCCAGCTGGATTCAGCAAGTATTCAAGTAAGGGAGGGGGTGATGGGAACCAACTTAATTGGATAATTATTTCAATTATCTAATTAAGAAAGATTACAGCTGAACAAAGACAGAGAGGGCCTCCAAGGTAATTAAAAAAAGAGTAAAAAGTTGATTAGCTGGGTTGGCCCTTGGTGGAAGCGGAGGGTGAAGGGACTTCCCATTGGAGACCCTGGCCCGTGGGACTGTTCGTTTCCAGGAGGCTGCAAGCCAGTGGGCCTCCCCTCCACTCGCCACTGAAAGCTATCTGTCTGCTACCTAGGTACAACTTGAGACTCAGGTGGTCAAGGAGCAGTTTCTCCCTCTGTTTTCCTTCCTTCCTTCCTTCCTCCCCTCTCCCGCCCTTGCCTCTCCTCCCTCCTTCCCCTTTGTCCCTTCCCTCTCTTCCTTTGGTCTTTTCAACCTTCCCATTTTTTCTTGCAATCTGTTTTTGTGCTAACATAGCAAAAAAAATAACCAAACAAACACCCCAAACAAACCAGAAAACAGTACTGGTTTCCCTCCACAGCTGGGGACAGAGATGAATCTGGTGACACCTTCCCCCCCCCCACACACACACACCCCATGATGCCTGGCCCATATACTTTTTATATATACATTGTGTGTGTGAATATTTTAAAATCAAAAGAGTCCACACACACAAGCCCTGATTTCTGCCTTCTTTGTGAAATCAGAGCCTACAGTATCTGGTCCACCTTCCCAGGGGTCAGATACAAACTACTCCCACCTCATGGAGGCTGAGGGGCTCCTAACCAGAACAGATGCCAGGGCTAATTGTTGGGTGGCCTATTCTAACACCGGCTGGCTCGGGATGGCTTTCCCGAGTGAGGACAGCTGCCTAGGGCACCCGGCCTCTGACCTTTAAGTGGGGGCGTGTGTCCTCCTGCTCCTCGGCCTTGTGTGTCCTTTTATCCCTGTGGTGCTGAGACAAAGGTCACCAGCAATTTATCATCACAGTTGCTTGGCCATCTCTGAGTAAGGAGGGAAGAGACTTGTCTTCAGAGTAGCCCTGGACTCTCACGTACATTTTCTGTCTGCTAGGAGCTGACTGAGTTTATAGACCCTTAATAAAAGGCCAATATGAGTCAGCATTGGTCGCAGCAAGCTTGGTTTTGGTTTTGGACACCCAGAAGGTTGTTCACATTTTGCTTTTAACTAAGATTGGGTGGGGGCTTCATTTGCAACTCAATGGAGCAGAACAACTAACAACTAGAGAGTGGTGTCCAGAGTACCGGATCCAGGGCCTACATGAATTACTTTATCACACAATTGTGTAATCTTGCTTGTTTTTCTGATGTCTAAATTTATGTGGAGGCTTTATTGTAAGGGTTCAACGAGAAAGCAAAATAAAGGGCTTATACTCAGCACAATGCCTGGTGTATGGTAAGCACTCAAAAAAAATTGGTGCCAGGTTATGGGAGTACCCTTAGCTGTCATCATTGCGTGTCTAAGATATAATTGGTACTGATGCATAGCAACCCCGCGCCATCCTCACGATTGTTTCTGTATGTGAGCTCACTGTTGCAGCCACTGTGTGAATCCATCTTGTTAAAGGTGTTCCGCTCTTTCAATGGCCCCCTGCTTTACCAAGCATGATACCCTTTTCTGGGCAATGATCCCTGCTGGTAACATGTCCAACATTCTTGAGAAGAAGTCTCTCCATCCTTTACTTCTAAGGAGCATCCTGGCTGCACTTTTCCCAAGACAGATTTGTTTGTTTGTCTGGCAGTCCAGAGTATTTTCAATATCCTCCACTCACGATAATTTAAATGTAGCAAGTGATACGACTAGTTAATTATAGAACCAGGATTTGGATTCCTCCCCTGGCATTGCCTATGTGACACTGGACAGGCCATTTTCAATCTCTGAACCTCAGGGTCTTCATCTTCCAAAGCCACCAAGGGCATGCTCAGTGGCGTCTCAGTAGAATCAAATGCTCTCTCCCTTCGCTAGGTTCTCTCTATTCTGAAAACTGCCTCGAACACGAAGAACCAAGTTTTTATTTTATCTGTGAATATTACTTGCCTGTTATTGTCACCTTCAACCTCATCAGCCAGCAGGGTTTTATTCAACCAGCTATTCCAATAAATCCAGAGTTGGACTCCGTAGGGACCCAGGGGAACGTGTGTGTGTCAACACACACGAAGGCCATTTGGAGCTAGTCACCCCTGCACAGCTGCTTTGTGAAGTCAAACCTCCCTGGTGGAGACCTCAGCATGGGATGGGGAATGAACAGTCAAGGGACCAAACTGGTGGTAAGATATTTGGCAGGAGATGGACCTTAATATTATTATTAGTAATGATCACAATTGTATCCTTAATTGAGTGCTATGGTTTATGGGCACTGCACTAAACCTGTCTTTTAGCTCTTCTATTTCTATAACAACCTCAGAAAGAAGGTGTAATTGATGGGTACCATTTTATGGATGAAAACATCAAAGTTAAGAAGAATGAAATGAGTTGTCCAAGTTCAAATTGTTAATAAAGAGTGGAAATGTCCTTAACCCTGGATCTATTGGATTTGTAAGCCTGTGTTCTCGATCACTATATAAAAACTATCTATTTTTTAAGTGATAAATAGTTTCTGAACAACCAAATAAAGGACTTAAGAGTTAGTCTGAGTTTATGGCCATTTTCGATTGATTTATTTATCCCCAATTTTGGACTTCATTTAAAAGAGTGATTAAAATGTAAGAGTCACTTGTCATTATAAAACATTCATGCTGCCCCCCACAGTGTGATCCTCTATTAATAATTAAACAGACTCAGCCTCAAACCCATCTACTGAAGACACTCAATCAAGGGCAGCCCATAATAGCGCCATGGACTGGGCAGGCGGTGCTGAGGCAGTAAGTGTCCCTGGAAGGGAGGAAGAGGAAAGGATGGTGACAGTCGCCATCACAAAATCCTGGGTCAAGGTTTGGCTGGAGCCCAGTTGTTTTCCGGTCAGTCAGCATAGACTTCTCAGGAGAAGTCAGAATGAAGAAGTGCCAGGGGTCAGGGCAAGCGCAAATCAGGCTGATGTAGAAAGCCGGAGGGGAGCACCATCAAAACTAGGACGAGGCAGCCAGGAGGGAAAGGCCAGTAGGTTAGAGATGAGGGATCTAGAGACATCAGTTAGGTAGGAGCCAAGAACTTGGTGATTACACAAAAGAAAACTTCCACTTCCGGTACTAGGGAGTTATTTGGACCAACCCTCCTTCAGGACACAATCAAACATGCTGGATCCTATGAAACATCTCAATGGCAATTAAGAGTTAATAATACAGTAAGACATTACCAGGCTAAAACTGAGGGGAAAACAGGAAATCCACGAGATAAGCACAGCTCGGAAGTCACTTTTGTGTCGAGAGCATTCACATAGCCAGAGTTTGAATTCTGATTTGAGGACCTCGTGGACAAGGGAGGCAAAATCAGATGGGCTGTCTAACTGGAGACCTCTCCATGATACCTGGAACCCCAAAGTGCTGCATCCTCCCAGAAGAGCCAGGCCTTGTGGAGATGGAGCCAGGATTCATAGTTTCTGGGTGTCCGGGCAACCTCTAGTTTAAGGGGGTCCCTCAACATGTAGTGAATGTAGAAGCCAACTCTATGTGGAGGAAGGTAGCTTTACTTGTGACACACATGTTCTTTCTTAGGTGCAAAGCAGTGAACCGTCAGAGATAACCAGGAAGAAAAAGGGGCTAGTCGCATGGGTATGGCTGTCAGGGGAGTGCTGGCGTTTCAAACCCACCAGTAGCTCTGCGGGAGAAAGATGAGCTTGTCTGCTCTAGTAAAGCTTTAGTCTCAGAAACCCTGACTGGGCTCCCTCGGAGTCGGAATTGACTCGGTGGCAGTGGCATTTGTTGGTGAAAGGAAGAAAGCACCATGAAGGAAGAACAGCCGAAAGAGCAGCCAGCAGCTAAGACTTTCCAGGGGTCCTCAAACTTTTTACACAGGGGGCCAGTTCACTGTCCCTCAGACCTGTTGGAGGGCCGGACTATAGTTTTAAAAAACAACTATGAACAAATTCCTATGCACACTGCACAGATCTTATTTTGAAGTAAGAAAAGGGGGGAGCACAACACTGGCAGGCTGGATAAATGGCCTCGGTGGGCCGCATGTGGCCCGCGGGCCGTAGTTTGAGGACCCCTGCTTTAGATAGTGTCACTGTTAGGCACAGGTGAGGAGCAGACCAAGTTTATGGTGTTTAAGGATATAGAAGACAAGGGTGAAGACATCTGCACGAGACAGGAAACGATGAAAGTAGTGGCACAGCTTTGAAAAGGATTCGAATAGAATGTGGAGAAATAACAAATACAAGACAAAGTAAAAGAAAAAGTAGATTTTAGGGTCCAAAATATTGGATGTCATTTTTTAAAACATTTTATTAGGGACTCATACAACTCTTATCACAATCCATACATATACATACATCAATTGTCTAAAGCACATCCGTACATTCTTTGCCCTCATCATTTTCAAAGCATTTGCTCTCCACTTAAGCCCTTTGCACCAAGTCCTCTTTTTTCCCTCCCCCCCCCACTCCCCCTTCCCTCATGAGCCCTTGATAATTTATAAATTATTATTTTGTCATATCTTGCACTGTCCGACATCTCCCTTCAACCCCTTTTCTGTTGTCTGTCTCCCAGGGAAGAGGTCACATGTAGATCCTTGTAATCGGTTCCCTCTTTTCAACCCACGCACCCTCTACTCTCCCAGTATCGCCCCTCACACCCCTGGTCCTGAAGGTATCATCTGCCCTGGATTCCCTGTGCCTCCAGCTCCTATCTGCACCAGTGTACAACCTCTGCTCTATCCAGACTTGAAAGGTAGAATTCGGATTATGGTAGTTGGGGGGAGGAAGCATTTAGGAACTGGAGGAAAGCTGTATTCTTCATCAGTGCTACATCGCACCCTGACTGACTTATCTCCTCCCCGAGACCCTTCTGTAAGGGGATCTCCAGTGGCCGACAAATGGGCATTGGGTCTCCAATCTGCACTTCCCCCTTCATTCACTATGGTAAGATTTTTTTTCTGATGATGCCTTATACCTGATCACTTCAACACCTCGTGATCGCACAGGCTGGTGTGGTTCTTCCATGTGGGCTTTGTTGCTTCTGAGTTAGATGGCCGCTTGTTTACCTTCAAGCCTTTAAGACCCCAGACACTATCTCTTTTGATAGCCGGCACCATCAGCTTTCTTCACCACATTTGCTTGTTCACCTAGATGTCATCTTCTTGAGAATAAGTCCAAAGCATAGTGTTAGGATAATTTTTGGCTACAAACACAAAGCCCTCCCAATTAAATGTGATTTAAATTATAAGACTATTTGCTGTCTCACCGGCAAGAAATCCAGTCGTTGGGCTGTTATAGAGTTGCCATTTCTTCATTAATCTGGTATCATCTAGGACTGTCATTTCCACATCCCAATCCTCACTGTGTTCGCTTTTGTCCGTGGACTTGGAAGCTCACCACAGCAAGGTGGATACAGTGGCACCAGCCTTAGTGTCCTCATGTCACCATTTGCAAAGACAACCATTTGCCTCCCTTCTCCAGTCTCTCTCTTCTCTCAGGGAGGCATACCTTTCCTCAAAGCACACGACTCCTTTTCTGGCTAATGGCCGGAACAGGTTGGATATTCTAGCCACAAAGCAGGCTGAGAAAATTCATGACTGGCATTTTCCCCCTTCCCAAGTGGGAGGTGGAGCCTGCCAGCAGGGAGTAGGAAGAAGGAAGGGTGAGGCTGGGTTTGCTGCTCTGGCTCCAGGTAGGATCACTTAGCTAGAAAGGAGGTAGTAACAGAAGATTCTGAAAGGCAGTCTATCCTCAGGAGCCCTCAACTCCCCTTTTTGCATCATCTCTCCTCTTTTTAGGACCAGTGACACACCTTTCCCTGATGCTTTTCTTTAATCCATTCTTCGAAAATACTAAAAGCCCTTTGTTCTCTGACTCTTTCCCTTCTGGAGGAAAGAGGATCATATGAACAACTGATCCACTCGTTAAAAGTAGTTGTCTGTATTTTGACTGTCAGAAGAAGAGAATGTTTCAGACACTGTGTTTATTTATTTAAGGTAGAGGGGCAAGGCGAAAAGAATTGAGGGACAGTGAGGCTGGGCGAGACACCATCTACAAATCCAGGAGTTACACACACATCTACAACTAGCAAGTTGCCCAGTTAGCTGGAGAGAATGAGTACAGCAGGTTACAGAAGAGGGAGCACTGGAAGGGGGGTCCAAAGCCTGAGGTTAGAAGCTAGGTAACTTGGAGGAAGTCACTGCCTCTCATGGCCCCATTTTATTCATCTAGAAAAGAAAGTTATCCCAAAGGTCTTTGGAGTTCACCTAAAAATAATAGCAGGAGCCATAAAAGGGTTAGGTAAAGAGCACTCCATGTTCATTGCAGCGCTATTCACAATAGCAAAAAGAAGGTAACCCCCCGTGCCCATCAGTGAAAGAATGGATAGGTAAACCTTCATACATAGACACATTAGAATACTACACAACACTAACGAATAGAGATGAACCTGTGAGACATCTCATAATATGGATGAACATAATATGGAGTACAATTCTCACTCGCTTCCATTCACTGCCATTGAGTTGACTCCAAATCATAGCGCCCCTGTCGAGCACAGTAAAGTTGCCTCTGTGGGTTTCTGAGACGAAATCATTACTGGAGCAGAAAACCCTATCTTTCTCCTTGACTAAAATTAGTCAGTCACAAAAGGAAAAATATTGTTTAAGACAATGGTTATAAAAAGTCAAGAAAAGGTTTTCAAACTAAGAAAAAAAATTCTCTGATTGTTACCAATGGTAGGAGTAGAAAAGAGAGCGGGGAATTACTGTCCAAGGAGTAGGCAGGTGATAGATAATCTGGGAAAAAGGGTGCGATATACGGTAATAAAGAAGTTAGGAAAAATGATGGAGGCAGAGGAAGACACTGGGAGGTTTTCAAGAGTTAAATGTAACAAAGGCAAATCTTTTTTTTTTTAGGACATACATTTTTCTTTCTTTCTTTCTAACTTATTTAAAGCTCTTTATTGTTGCTCCATCAAAACTTCCCATTTTCAAACCAGATCAAGAATAATCAAAGTACCTTTCACACTGGAGAAATTGCTTCATCATTCACTCTAGAAACACTCTAGGATTTACCCCATTCTCTTACTTGCAAGCAATTGTTTGCAACCCAAGAAGTCTGTGACGCAGGATTTCCAAAGTGATCCTTTTCTTCTGAATCTAATGATCTCTTAAGCGCTGACAGTCCAATGCCAAATTGGCTAGACTGAGGACACACACAATTCTGACTCTGGGCGATCCCATAGGACAGAGTACTGATCCTTAGCGTTTATGAGACTGTAAATTCTAACTGGAGTAGATTTATCTTTCTCCTGAGTAGCAGGTCATAGAATTGCACTGCCAATCTTGCAGTTAACAGCTCCAAATCTTTGGGATTAAGTACTGCTCATACAACCATTAACCAATTTCCAGGGAAGATTGAGGCTCGAGTCCATATGTGTTTGATTCTTTCTTTTTAAAAAAAACAAAACACTTTTAGTGGGGACTCTTAACATCCCTTATCACAATCCATACATTCATCCAGGGTGTCAAGCACATTTGCACATATGCTGCCATCATCCTTTTCAAAGCATCCTCTTCCCACTTGAGCCCTGCAAATCTTGTTATATACCCAATCCAGCAACCGTGGTGAGCTATCAGTAGATGCTTGGATTGACAGGTGTAGGAAGAAGAGTGGGATCATGTCTGACAGAGGCGATCTGTCTATATGTATTTACCTTTGCTGCATAATATCCATGAATGTGATGGAATACACGGGGCAGGGGGGGGGAAGTTATGTAAACTTCTAGACAAAACTAACTTCCATTAGGAAATAAGTTGCTGGACCTAAAGGCCCAGGCCTATAGTCTCATGGGACACCAAGGTTCATTAATTGGAGTAACACAGCTCACAAAGACAATGTCCTACCTCGTACATTGATGAGTAGTGATTAAGCTCTTAGAAGCTGGGGAGAAGTCAGCTAAGGTGTCTTTCTCCATCTAGAGAAAAGGGGGGTAATGAAAATAGAAAGGCACATGGAAACAATTAGTCCAGTGGACTAATGGATCTTGCAAATATTAATCTCCACAACCCTGAGACTAGAAGAACTAGATGGTGCCCAGCAGCCACAGAAGAAGGATCTGGATAGAGGGGGAGAAAACGGTGGAATAGAATTCAAAATCATGAAAGAGTTCAATTTTACTGGTGGGACCTCCAGGACTATGGCTTTATCCCCCCTTCAGGTCTGAGACGGAACTCACTTGCATGTTAGAATAATCAACCATTTAAGATTTTATATGGAAAAGGGAGCATTTACCTAAGCACAGAGTGAGGAAAGAAGGCAAAATGAAAACAGGAAACAGAAAGTGTGATAGGTAGGTTTATTGTGCCAACCTGGCCAATAAGAACATGTGGGATTAATAAGGTCGAAGTTTGATTGGAGAGCAAAGAGATAAGTGGCTCGGCAAGCCCCGCCTATTTGTCTCTTGCTGTCTGGTGATCAGACTAGCATGTGGCTGCCAGTTCTCTGCCTCAATTTGTGAGGTACACTATCCATGGGACACCCAACATGTGGATCGGGTCGCTAGAGCTTGAGGTTCCTTCAAGACCTGCTTCGCCACACTGCTGGCATATACATAACTTTAGCTTCACTGTTGGATCCTGTTGTGTGTCTGACTGTTGATGACCTGCCCTGTTGTTTGCTGCCTGTGGCCAGATTGCCTGCGTTGCTCTACAGTAGACTTAGCTGTCTGCTTCCTTGACCTTGGACCCAGCAGCTCTCATGAGTTGAAGGATTTCCAGCATATTAACTGTTCCACAGAAGTGACTTGAACTGAGCCTTTTGAACTGCTGTGGGGACTAATTAGCTGTTAATATTAACTTAATGCTCTATCTATCTATCTATAAAATCATAAGTGTCCTGGTTTTGTTTCTCTAGAGAACCCTGTCTAACACAGGGAGGAAGTGGGATAAGCAATGACACATTGTGCTAGTCCGGGTGGACTAGAGAAACAAATTCATAGACACTCAAATGTGTGTAAGAGAGAACTTTAGATTAAAGAGCGATCACACATTAAGAAAACATCCCGGCCCGGCCCAGATCAAATCCATAAGTCCGATAGTAGCCCATATGTCTGATACTAATCTATTAATTCCTCTTAAGACTCATGAAACACATTCACTGACGCCGAATGCAGGACAATCATAGGCCAGTGGGTGGAAAGTCTTGTGGATGCGGTGGTGGTGGCAGCATCTCAGTGCTGGCATAGGTCTCCATGCGGATCTGGCAGCTGTGAGGCTTTGGCTCTGTCAGTGTCATTCCATGTGGCTTGTCAACAGAAATGTCTCACAGGGAGTCTATATGTCTAGCGTCCAGTTAGCTATTTATACCTGTCATGACTCCAAATGACGCCACTAAGCTGTGACCTGATTGACAGGCTAGACTCAATCCCTTCACTCTCAATAGTCTCAAGTTGATGCCAGATTATGTAACTACCACATATGTTGAAAGTATTGAAATGGAGATGAAGCACAAAGTTGAAAACAAAAACTGTTGAATGTAAAACCGATGATCATGTCTGTAAACCTTCGATGAAACCACAATAAAAAGTTAAAAAAACATAAAAGCAAAAGCAAAGACACAATAATAATTACAAAAGAGAAATTGAAAGGACTCTGTTGGGTCTCCCTCCTCACCTTCTCTCTGGTGTTGGTTTTGTTTGCGGTCCACTTGGGGAGAAGGGAGGATCCCTACTCCCACAAGAATTTGGCTCACTGCAAGGTTGACGACAGTTCACAATTCACACAGCCTCACAGTGGAGGAAAGACCCCATAACATCACTCTGCAGGTCACGTCACTGCAGCACACACTTCTGAGACACACACGGGGTTGCTGTGAGTCCGAACAGTCTTAACATCAATGGTTTGCTATTGGGAACGGAAATGGGGAAGGTAGCAGAGGGGAGGCTGGAGTCAGGGCAGGAGACAGGAGCAGGAAGACGTTGCTTTCATGGTTTCAGTTCTCCGAAGGAAAGAGGCATGGTCTCTTGTCCAGAGATTACATATATCATCTTATGAAAGGACCCTGCCCATTTCACTGCGCACAGTTTGTTGATCTGGCCCGGGCCACTGATGTTGCCATGGTTAAGTGCCCAGTTACTGACTGAAGGTGTTACTGACCGAAGGTAATTGGTTTGAACTCACCCGCTGCTCTGTCAGAGAACAATGCGCCTGTCTGTTTCTATAAAGATTTACAGTCTTAAACCCCATGTGGTAGTACCACTCCATTTTATAGGGTGACCATGAGTTGGAGTTGACTTCTCGGCAGTATTTCTGGTCTGGTTCGGACCTCTGCCTGTGGAGGAGCGGGCAGATATTGCCATGATCGACACCCTATCCGAACCACAGAGGAAGTGCGCTTAGCAAAAGAAGGAATTTTTCTGGGCAGACAAAACAGAAACAGATGTTTGTCACATATAACTTGCCAATTGGTAATGATAAATAAGTGGAAACAGGGAAGTTAGTAATCTTTCCCAAAGCACACAGCAAGGGACTTGTCTCAGCCAGGGTCAATCCCAGATTTATTTTTATCTCTGAGACCCAGGTTGCTTCCATGACACACATACCATCTCATCCTTAGAATTACAAACCCTGTTCAGGTCACCCCGTTGGTAAGTAGTGTGTGTAGCAGGCCTGACTCACCCTCTCCTCCTCAGGGGTCTCCAGAATCCCTGTGTCAAGTCTTGATTGGAGAGATTTGTTTCTTCAGGATGCCCATTAGGATATGAGAGCCCCAAGCTGTCTTCCCCTTCCCTCCCTAATAGCTGGCAGTGCCAGGTGGCACTGGGCTGAGGGAATACGGTGGTTGTCATCATTGATAATTTTATATATTGCCATGAGCTATCAATAAAACTCTTGGCCCCTTGTGAAAAAAAAAAGAATTACAAACCCATGTTCTTTGCTTTATTTTATTTTTACATTTTATATTAAAGAATATTTATTGTGGTCTGCATGGAAATTTACGGAGTTTTCCACCCATGACCTATACCATTGGTTGCTTTCCACCAGTGTAACAGCACTCCGGCTTTCGTCCTAGGCGCCCACATGTGCTTGCTTTTTCCTGCCTTTGGAGCTTTGTTTGGGGTCCAATGCTTCCCTTTTGGTCTTGTATGGTTAATTATTCTGAGGCATCTGCTCATTGTGGGTTTACTGGTTTGATTTATAAGCCCATCTCCTGCTTGGCTGCAAAGGGATCCCCAGGGATGGGCTCAGTTCCAGGTGTGAAGGGTGCCTAAGGGCCAGTCTCTATCAGACCAGTAAGTATGGTCTTTTAAAATTATTTTGAATTTTGTTCTTTGTTTTTCTCCTATTCTGTCTAGAACCTTCTGTGGTTCCACACAGAGCAACCAGAAGCAATTAGCTGGGCTCCATCTAGTTCTTCTGATCTCAGGGTATTTGGGGCTATGGTTTGCTTCTTACTTTAAATGATCATTCTCAGTCATCATTATTTTCTGAACCAGATCAAGGAATAACATTCATTTGTTGGTCAGCTCCCATAACTGTAAAATTCTTTTAATTAACTCGTGAAGTGTTCAAAGGGCATGGATTGGGGATGTAGGTACTGAGCAGTGACAGCCACTTAGCAGGTATTACCAATGGCATAATTTCATAACATGTTTTTGTGGAAAGATAAAAATAGCAGAGGAGAGGGGGAGAGTGTGGGGGGAGGTCAGATGCTCACAGGCATCTTCCCTGAAGGCAGTCCCTGCCAGACTGCTGTCTCCCCACACCATAGGAGTGGGGGCCTGTGACCATTAGCTTGGTTCCTGTAGTGGAGTTCACACCCCACTGATAATGGTCTCTATCAGTTGAGCCAGGGAACAGGCCAAACCGGATCTGTGACATCTAAAATTAGGTTGCCATCCTGTATCTAGGATCCGCCCATCTTGCCACATGTATACCCCAAACCCTCCTCTTCCTATTACGCGGATACCCCTAGATCACCCCCTCCCATTACTGTACTACCTATAGCACAATCCCTTCCTGTGATGTATGTCCTCACCTGTAATTAGGGAGCTTGCATGTCCCCAGAGAATATAAAAAGCCTGGGCTGGCATTAAAATTTCTCTCTCCCTCCACGTGGACGACTAAGTGGGGCTGAGGTGAGCATGCTACCATGGATTGTGTCTGACTCCATTTATTTCAATACTTCTCTTCTATCTCTCTCTCGTGCTCTCTATAACTTTACTATGATCTTTACTTATTATAGCTATACAATTGCGCCTACCGGACCCATAATGATGTGTTCGGGGCTGGCTTCCCCTGTCATATGGCGCCCATTGTGGGGCTCCGTAGAAAAGAACTCTTTTGAGTTATATTCCGTGTAACAATTGTACGACCTCATTGGACAGTGAGGGTGAATCGGGAAAAGGTTTTTGTTGAGTTTGTTTTTTTTTAATGAGAAGTTTTTAGTCCGAGTGAGATTTGGGTCAGGCAAAGAGCAAGGCTACAGAGTGCGGCATCACTCTTTGGCACCTCTTGAAGAAACAAAATGTAGGGGTAACGAATAAGAGACTGAAAGAGTCTCTTCAGGTGATAAAGAAATTTAATTCTTCTTTTCCAGGGTCAGGAATGGAGATCTGGAATAAGGTAACCATGAACTTAAGAAAGGCACACAAGGAAGGACAGCATACCCATGGAGACCTGGGAGCTGTGGGTGCAGATTAAAGCAGTGCTGGAGCCCCTGCAGGGTGAGAGAGCAAAAGATCAAGACCAGCAGAGTAGTGAGAAACCTCTAAGCTAAGCAGACTTAAATCAGGTGAGAAACAGGCAAAATTGAGTTTCAGGCAGATGAGAAGAATTTAGGTGTAGCTGAGAAGGTGAAGTTTGAATCAGGAAACAGCAGAGTAGAAGCATCTGCCCCACCAGAATATAGCGCAGGGAATCACAATACTGTCAAGGAAACCAGTGCTGGAGGAACAGATATTAGATTCAAAGAAATGCAAACAGGGCGATTTAACCTAGAAAGTGAGGCTCAGAAAGTGAGAGGCAAAGAGTCAGGGAGTAGGAAAGCACCTTTGCTCTCACGGATGGAGAAGCGTGTAGCTCAAGAAGCAGATTTAGAATTCAGAATGGCTTATCCTGTTAGAATTATAGACAGGGAACCTGATGAGCAGCACCCAGAGGGAGTCAAGAAAGGTGATACACTGCCTTTCCCTTTAAGCTACTGAAAGATCTCAAGCAAGCATTATCTACTTATGGTCCAGATTCACCTTTTGTAATTGGTATGGTCAAGAATATGACAGATATGGAATATTGGATCCCAGCACCCTGGATGGAAAGCTTTGACGAAAGTGTGCTTTCCCCCTTCAGAATCTATCACATGCTGTGGAACGAGGCAGCCCTCGCATGAGCACGCAAAAATGCAGAAGAGGGCATAGATATAGGGGTTCATCAGCTGCTAGGAGATGAGAATTATATCACAATTAAACTTTGATGAGCAGACTTTTCCTCAAATATGAGAAGTCTGTCTAAAGGCCTGGGAGAAATTAATACCATCAGGAAGCAGACGGCCTAGTTACACGACAGTCAAGCAAAGGAATGATGAGCCTTACATAGATTTTATATCCAGGTTGCAGGATGCTGTCCACAAGAATGTAACAGACAAAGGGGCGGCAGATAATCTTATTCTTACATTAGCGTTCGAGAACTCAAATACATCGTGCCAGGCTGCCATAAGCTCTTTCAAAGAACAGAGCACGCTGTTAGATTATATCAGGCTTTGCAGGGTTGTAGGGACAGATGTGCACAGGGCCAACCTCATGGGTGCTGCTCTGGCAAGCTACGCCAGACCTAAAGGGAGATGCTTTACATGTGGAGCAGAGGGACACTACCAGAGAGACTGCAGGCAGATATTGCAAAAGAACAGGACGATTCACAGCAGAAAAGACCCAGGGAAAGAGTCCGAGGAAACTGGACTCTGTTCCTGCTGCGATAGAGGTGGTCACTGGGCAGAGCGTGGTCATTCAAAGTTTAGCAATGGAGGACATTTACTTGGGAGTAACACCCAACCAAAAAATGTACAGTGGGGCATGCTCTGAGCCCCTCTGAACGGAGTGCAGGTAATAGAGGAAGGAGCCTGATACAGACCCCGCCCAGCAGAACATGGGAGGAAGGTATCTGCCCGCCAGAGCAAAGATCTTAAAGAGAAGCTGCAGGCATCCCCCAATCTCACAGCAGGAGACCAGACCTAGCCAAACAGGCAAAAGCCCAGCCCCTGTTCTGGCTGCTATAACCTAGATTAACCAAGAGAAGGCTCAGGAACTCTCACAGCAGTTGGCTGATTCTGAAAAACAGGAGCCTCTTATTGAAAGAGTAATACAGTTTTTTTGGTTTTTTTTGAAAGAGTAATACAGTTTTTATCAGAAAGTTTTAACCTAAGTACTCAAGAATTTAAAATTGACCATAGTTGTGAGGAAAGGCCAAAAGCTGTGATTAAGTCAGAAATTATTAAGAGCAGCAATTGGGGTCCGCTACCTAAAAGAACTATAGGATGTGTATTAGGAAAGTCTAATGTAAATTCTCAAGGTGTTCTGATTGTTGCTGGAATTATTGAACAGGGTTATGAAGAAATTAAAGCAGTTAACCAAGAGAGAGGATTGCAAGTTTTTAAAATCATAGTGTAAGAAGCCTGAAGGGCAAAGTGGCTTAATTGAGCCTGTAACGTTATTGGTCGGTGTAACTCCTTAGCTATATAATGTAACATTGCATGTTTGGGATTTGATTAGGAAACATTTGCAAGGGTTTAAAGGAAACATTTCATTAGGCATTGATCAGCTTAAAAAGGGTATTTTCTATACATTCAAAGACAGACTGGAGGCATCTCCTGGCTCTGATGTGATTAAGCAGTTGGTGAGTGGCATGGAAGGGTTGGATTCTCGCGCTTGGGCTCAAAGTATCTCACACAGCTTAAGTTCCAGTCTGCCTGTGTTGCTTATCATCATATTGTTGATGCTCGCAGTCTCCTGTCGCTTCTATAGGAAGCTAAGGGAGATGAAGAGAGACCATGTTGCCTCCGTGACACTGTTGAATCTTAAACGTAACGCAGAAAGGGGAAATGTGGGACACTAGCACTAAGGGAAATAGAACTGGAGGAAGGAACTTTTGATCTAGAGACTTGGGAGGAGGTCATTGTAAACTTAAAGGAAGCACACGGAGATGGGAGAGTATCCCCGTGGAGACATGGTCTCTGTGGGTTCAAGTGAAGACGGTCTTGGTACCTTTCCAGGAGGAAGAGAATGAGGATTATCAGTCTAGTGAGAAGTCTTCAAGCTAAAGTGTCTGTGACTGAGCATGAATTCGGTGATGAACTTTAGGAAATACTGAAGAAGCAGGGATTGATTTGCTATGCAAGGAAGGCATCTGGTGCTAAAAGGAACCTCACCAGCAAAGCCTATATGCCCTGGGGGCGGGGTGTGTGTGTGTGTGTGCAGCCTCCGAGGGTTAAAGGTGATAAAGTACTAGAGGCAGGGGATTCCAGGATCCAAAGTGAGGCTATTTATTAAGCAATCCCAGGAAGCTCCCTTGCTCTCAAAGTTAGGGAAAGCAAAGAGACAAGACTAACAAAGTAGTGAGAAGCCTCTAAGATACCCAAACTTCTATCTGGTGAGAGACAGTCAGCATGTGTTTCAGGCAGATGAGAAGATTTTAGGCTGAGCTGAAACAACTAAGTCTGAGTCAGAAGGGACATAGTAAAAGCATCTGCTCCCCTGCTGGAATTTAGTATAAGAAAGACCAGAGATTGTAAAACAAGCAAGCAAACCAGTGCTGGAGGTAGAGAAATTAGCTCCATAGAAATGCAATCTTTTTTAAAAATTAATAAATCTTTTTATTGGGGCTCATACAACTCTTATCACAATCCATACATACATCAATTGAGCATAGCACCCTTATACATTCGTTGCACTCATCATTCTCAAAATTCACCTTCCACTTGGGTTCCTGGAATCAGCTCGGTTTCCCTTTTTTTAGAAATGCAATCTACGGGAGCTAACACAGAAGATGAAGTTTGGGAAGTGGAACTTCAAGATATACTGGTTGAGAAGACCAGCTCAGAGAACAGAAGCAAAGAGGCGAAGTATA
Source organism: Tenrec ecaudatus (assembly GCF_050624435.1). NCBI lineage: Eukaryota > Metazoa > Chordata > Mammalia > Afrosoricida > Tenrecidae > Tenrec > Tenrec ecaudatus. The sequence continues at coordinate 128,581,367 of NC_134534.1, read as the reverse complement.
GGAAAGCACCTTTACTTTCAAGAGTAGAAAGAGGAATTGCAGAAGAAGGAAATTTAGAATTTAGAATGTCTTTTCTTGTTAGAATTTGTTAGCAGACAACCTTACAGGAAACACCCACAAGGAATTCACAGTGCCTTTCCCTTTAAGTTGCTAAAAGCAGGCCCAGACTCACATTTTGTAACCAGCATGCTGAGGGCTCTAGCAGAGTCCCAGAGCTGGACCCCTGCAGGCTGGAGAGCTTTAGCAACGCTTCAGAATTTTTACAACAGAATTTTTACAATATAGTATGTGGTTGAATTTTACAGCCCATTCACAAGCTCGGAAGAATGCTGAGGGTGGGATAGATATAGGAATTCACCAATTGCTAGGGGATGAGAATTATATCACAGTTGCGTCCCAACTACAGTTTACTGAACAGACAATCGGCAGATAGGTGAGGTTTGCTTAAGTGCTTGGGAAAAGCTAATTCCATCAGAAGAGAGACAGCTGAGTTACACAGCTATGAGACAGCGGAATGGTGAATCCTACGCTGACTTTGTGTCCCGGCTGGAAGACTCTAGTTCCAAATGTGTAAAACACGTCCAGGCAGTAAGAGGCCTACTGCATAAGCTATCTATGATTTCTCTAATAAAAGCTATCTTATGATTTCTCTAATAAAAATGCCTTGCGTCCCTACAGGGAATAGGGAGCCCTATCAGATTATCTCAGGACATGCAGGAATGTAGAGACAGATTAATACAAGGCCAACCGTGTGGCAGCTGCCTTGGCAAACTACTCACCAGACCTAGAAGAAAGTGCTTTCGTTGGGGAAAGACAGGTCATCTTCAAAGACAGTGTAAGCAGCCTAGCCACTGAAAGCAAGCTGCAGCCTGTGTCAGAGCATGGCCCAGGGCTACCGAGTTTGGGTTTAAAAGACCCTGAACTTTGCCCACGCTGCAGGAAGGGAGCTCATTGGACAAGTCAATGTTGCTCAAGATTCAACAGTAAAGGATTGCCTTTAGCAAAGGCTTCCCAGCGGGAAAACAGAGGAAGGAGCTTGTTACAGACCCTGCCCAGCAGAGCGTGGCAAGGTGTCTGCCTGCCGGAGCAGACTTTCGTAGAGAGAAACTACAGGTATCACCCAGCCTCACAGCAGGAGACCAGATCTAATCAAACTTGCAAAGGGCCAGCCTCTGTATCTCTGCCCCAATTAGGCAGTGATAAAATCTGATATACCATGGTTTATAAAGGAAGATCGCTTAAGCCAATTTTTATTTCCTTGCATTGCTAGAGTTAAAAGTTATACCTCTCAGGAAAGAGCACTTGAGAAGTCTGACCACCCTATGTTAAATCAAGGGGTCTATTGTGGGGAAACAATAGCGCCCCCACATGGAATTAGAAATTGAAGGGAAAAGGTTTTTAAACTTTGGATATGGGGTCATTAGGGCATTCACAAGGGCCTAAGACCTGCCCATTAACGTCCTCTAAATCGAGCATGGAGGGAATGAGTGAAGTTAATCGAGAGAATATTGCAAGAAGGTAAAATCACACAGTGTAAAGAGACTGCAACTTTATTGGTAAACTTGGAGAAAAATTGTCTGCTTGCTAAGTTACTTCAAAAACAGCCAAACAAATTTATTAAGAATTTTTTCAGTCTTTCAAATCATCGTGAATTAGTTAGCTCTCTTAATTCTCTGAGAGCGCTGAGCCGAAATTTACATGTTAGCTATCTAAATTCCCTAAGAGCAGAAGCATACATTTACATAACAATAAAGGCTATCTCACTAGTAGTTTCACTGGTTCAAGACCAAGCAAGGTAACTGAGATTGCGAGCAGTGCTTTAATATCTGTATCTTTAAAACAGAAGGGGGAGAAGAGGCATCGTATGTGTGACAAAGTTCATTTAATCGTTTTTTTTTCCACAGGTGAACTCTGGCTCATGTTTAGACTGGCTTGGCGATGCCATACCACACAGGAAGCAGGCAAGGGAGGTGAGGCCCGTGGGCAGAAGACGTCGTCCACTCGACTGGCAGGGAGAAGTACCCTCCTGGGGTCGGGCGGGCAGGGAGCTAGGGGGCCTCGAGGAAGGTGTTGGTCCCGAAGATGGAGGAGACGATCTTCCCTGTGGCATTGATGGTGCCCTCGCTGTCTGAGCTGGACTCCGAGTCGCTGCTCCCCGAGTAGGCGCCCAGGCCCGGGAGGATGCCCATGCAGACGGCCGGCCGCCGAGGGGCAGTGGAGGGAGGGGCCGCTCAGGGAAGGGCTTCCGAGGGACACGCAGGGCGGGGCTTCTTGATTCGTGTCATCCGGGTCAGGATCTGGATTCAGTCTTTTCACACTGTTGCCACTCTCTGAGCTCTTGTGCTTCACAGCCCCGGCCAGCAGCTTCGCCTGGGAGAACTTGGCCTTGCCTTCGATGGGCTTCACTGCCGGTTTCTTCTCCACGTCTTTCTTGTTTTCTGCAGGCATGCCAACCTTGTTGAGACTACTCCTTCAGCTCCTGCAGTTCTTCTTCTCGCCGCTGCCTTTCCAGGAGCTCCTGCTGGCGAGACACCTCATCCAGGAAGTTGGTCTCATCCTCATCTAAGCCTCTTACCATATTTTTGAATTTGAACTGCTCTTCATACTCCTGCTGCTTCTTGCCCTTCTGTTCCTGTAGCCTTTCATACAGAGACCGAGGGTCATACACCTCCTCGGGCATTCTTCTGGATCCTCGGGTTTTCGAACTTTTCCCCATTCTTCTTGCCTCCTTTTGCGCCGTTCGTCTAGTTCTGCCTCAGACACAAACTTCTTTTTCATAACAAGGTTACCATCATCCCCTCCATCCATAATGGAACGGTGTGCGGGAGGCGAGACTCTCACCTCAGTGGCGCCTACCCCTAAACGCCACGGCAAAGGCCACTCGCTCTTTGAAAACCTAAAAGGAGGGAGTCAGAATAAGACAAGAGCCTTTGCGTATTTCTTTTGACCCTTCAGGGCTTCCTCTTCCTCCCATTTAATCATTTTAACTAAAAATTGTTCTCCTTACTAAAAGCTTGTAACAAAATTAGGGCAGATGAACACATTTTCACTTCTACAGAGAAAGCTGATCCTCAGGAGTCCCAGGAAGATGGGAATCGCGTTTGGGATCCAGGTCCATTTGTCACCTGGCGAAAGGGCTATGCATTTATGTTTTTGCAGAATAAAGCTGATGGACTCCCCTTAGAAGGACACAACCACGTTTGGAGAAAGATGGATATGAAGGAACCACAAAAGCTTAATCATAATTCTGTTTCCAGGTCAATGACACCCCAAAGAGAGGGGCTATTTGTTTATATTTTCACTGGCAAAGGAGAAAGATGGATTTTTCTTCAACCAGCAAGGCCCAGAAGAAAGGAGGGAAGCTGACCCTGTTCTGTTTACTGAAGTTCTCCAAAATGCCAAGAAGACCTCACAGATTCCTGAGAATGGCGACTGCTGACTGCTGAGATATGTCTTCCATTGCTGATGCTGTCTAAGGGACACTCTGGGACTCTTGTCAAAGCTGAACATTTTATACAATAATGGCTGGACTATTACTACAGACTGTTATTTTACTGAAAGATCAAGATTTTGCACTTCATAATCAATGCTATAATGTGATTGGAATGTAACTGATTTCTGTGTAACTCCTTGCCTATATAATGTAACATTGCATGATTAGGATTTGATTAGGAAACATTTGAAAGGGTTTAGGGGAAACATTTCATTAGATGTTGATCAGCTTAAGAAGCATATTTTCTATACCTTCAGAGACAAGCTTGAGGCATCTCCTGGCTCTAATATGATTAAGCAATTGGTGAATGGCATGGAAGGGTTAGACCCGCGAGCTTGGGCTCAAAGCATTTCACATAACTTAAGTTTCAGTCTGACTGTGTTGTTTATCATAATTGTGATGCTTGCAGTCTCGTGTCGCTTCTATAGGAAGCTAAGACATATGAAAAGAGACCATATTGCCTACTATTGAATCATAAATGCAACACAGAAAAGGGAAATGTGGGATTCTAGCACTAAGGGAAATAGAACTGGGACTTGATCCCTGACGTGTACGGAGGGAATCTGGAAAGTCAGTGTTCCATGGTAGGAAAGCCGCCACTCTGGTAGTTGAAGAAATAGTCCAAGTACATTTTCCTGTGGTAATCTCTCATCTCCACAGTTTCTCCCCTTAAATCCATGCTGCCTTAAAGTGAGCACATGGTTGATTCAATCTCGCTATAGAAGCAGACATTCCTATTTGGCCTTATTTCTTCCCGCTGCGGCATCCAGCCTCTCTCATACCTTCCTCCAGTAGTAGATGTGCGTAGTGGGACTTTGTCCCCAATGTCTGGATTCAAAACATTTACCATGAGCCTGATTTTTTTGCTATATTAATTGGATCATGGAGTTTTGCCTTGACCGCTTTCAAAGTATAGAAAATAACCATGTAGCCACTGTGGCTCTTTTGAATTTTATGTATAAAACAAAAGGGGGGATTGTGGGAAACAAGGATTTCTCCCAAGTTGTCTCCCCCAAATATATGCCAAACTAAGCTGCTTGCAAATGACTGTACACTTGGAGGTCATCAGAAGCAGATCGGGGGTTATTCTCCCTAAGGGTTATCAGCCATCTAGAGCAAGCAGTCACCACTGGTTATCCCATCCAGGAGGTGAGCATGCTACCATGAAATGTGTCCGACTCCATTATTTGACTCTGTTCTATTGCTCATGCTTTCTATAACTATATTATATGTATCTATAAAACAACCATTAAAAAACCTGCTTGTGTAGAGGGTATAAGTAGTGTGGTGGTGGTGGTGGTGGTGGTGTGTGTGTGTGTGTGTGTGTGTGTATGTGTGTGTAGAGAAGGGTAGATCTGACTTGATTTTATCTAGGACAGTAAAACTGCCAGACACTAACACTACCAATCTCTAACATGTGTTTCCATGCATATCAGAGAAGAATTATGCTAAATAAGACTTTCAATGGTTGATTTTTTTTTTTTTAAAAGATTGCCAGGCCTCTTTCCCAAGACACTTCTTGGTAGACTTGGTCGAACCTCCAACCTATTGGTTTGCAGCTGAGAGCATCAATCATTTGCATCATCCAAGACTCCAGTAATAATGAAAGTCACTATATACCGGGAAGTGTGTGATTGGTAACAAAACATGTCTGTGTTGAATCACACATGTTTATTGAATTGAACTTATCATGAAAATAAGAAAAATAGGTAACAAAAGTTAGAACAAAATTAACTAGGAGCTAATATGTCCAAAAGTATTAATAACCAAAAGTTAATATGCATGTGACCCGAGAAGGATTGGCTAGAAGAAATATGGCTGAAGGTCACCCCACAGAGAATACTATAACATAAAAGGAGACTCTCGGCCTCAATTAAACCTGAAGTAGATGCATGACTTAGTCACACCCAAAGATATTAATGTTATTATATAACAAATAAATTAAAAAAACAAAAAGCAATTACTGCTGCCAAGTTGACTCTGACGCATGGTGAGCATATAGGACAGAGTAGAGGAGCTCTCTAAATTTTCTGAGAATGTAGCTTTCATTTTTAATAAATCATTTTATTGGGGGTTCATACAAGTCTTATCACAATCCGTCCATTCATCCATTATGTCAAGCACAGTTGTACATTTGTTGCCATCATCATTCTCAAAACATTTGCTTTCTACTTGAGTCCTTGGTATCAGTGCCTCATGTTCCCCCTCCCTCCCCTCTTCCCTGTCCCTCATGAACCCTTGATAATTTATAAATTATTATTTTGTCATATCCTACACTGTCCGACATCTCCCTTCACCCACTTTTTTATTGTCCGTCCCCCAGGGAGAAGGTTATATGTAGATTCTTGTAATTGGTTCCCCCTTTCTACCCAACCTTCCCTTCACCCTCCCACTGGTCCTGAGGGGTTCATCTGTCCTGGATTCCCTGTGTGTCCAGTTCCTATCTGTACCAGTGTACATCCTCTGGTCTAGTTGGATTTATAAGGTAGAATTGGGTTCATGATAGTGAGGGGGAGGAAGCATTAAAGGAGTAGAGGAAAGTAGTGTGTTTCATTGTTGCAACACTGTACCCTGACTGGCTCATCTCCTCCTGAGACCCTTCTGTAAGGGGATGTCCAGTTGCCTACAGATAGGCTTGGGTCCCTACTCCACACTCCCCCTCGAGAATGTAGCTTTTCATGGACACAGACAGCATCAGCTTTTCCTTCAGAGTGGCTGATGAGCTTGAATTGCCAAACTTGTGGTTAGAAGTCCAATACCTAACCCACGATTCCCCTCACCACCCACCCAAACCCACTGCCATCAAGTTGATGCTGACTCATAGCTGTCCTCTATGTGGTTTCTTTTCTTTTCTTCTAGTAAATCACTCTATTGGGGCTCTGACAGCTCTTATTACAACCCATACATCGATTGTATGAAGCACATTTGTACCTATGTTGCCATCATCATTTCCAAACTATTTTATTTCTACTTGAGCCCTTGGTATCAGTTCCTCTTTCCCCGCTCCCTCCCCTATGTATGTGGTTTCTGAGTCTGTACATCTTTATGGGAGCAGAAAACCTCTCCTCTTCCACCAAAAATTTGCACTGCCATCCTTGCAATTAGCAGCTCAATACCTAACCCATATAAGTGAACTAAAATAAAGTGAGTTATTACTCACCAAGCACTTACCACAACTAGATATTCTCTGGAAAATGTCCTAATTAAGGTGGTCTGGTTTGAGATCCCTAACAGACAGAGCCCGAGAGGAGTGGGATGCTGGAGGAGCGAGAGGCAGGGCAATGAGACAGTGACAGGGAGAAACACTAGTGTAAGTGAGCTTTGAGGTCACCCTTTGGGAAACTCTCTGGAGAGTTCCTGAGCAGCGTGGAAATGACTCCTAGAATTGATTGTCGCAAGAACTGTGAAGCTGGGACATTATCCTTTGTGTGTGCTGAAGCTGAGCAGGGCCATGCAGCAGCGGAGAAGCTCCTGTGCTCCCTCCTTGTGAAGGAGCCTAAACCATACTTGTCTGTTGACCTGCCACAGCCGACAACTGGCCTGAGCAGGACCCACAACAGCATCTCTTGTGAAGCCTTACCCACACTCTCTGCCATCTAGTTGGTTCTGATTCATACAGACCCTATGGCAGAGTTGAACTGTCCTGTGGGGTTTCTCAGACTTTAAATCTGTATAGGAGAGCTGTGGGAAGCAGCTGGTTGGGTTGAAGCACTGCTCTGTGGTTAGCAGCTCCATGCTGTACCCTAAGATGCCCCCAGGACTTCTACTGCGGCCTAGGAGGAAGCTGTCATTAGTCCCACATACACACAAGGAAGCAGAGTCTTCCAGGATTGGTTCTGCCCAGCATCACTAAGCTGGGAGGTGGCAAGGCTACAATGGGGATCCAAGCCAAGGTTGTCTCCCCTTGACTGCTCAGCAGAGCATGTTGAAGAGATGCTCAGGATGGATTTCAAAGAGGGACATTTCTTGAACACCTATGATGTTTCAGACAAGGCATTCTCATTATCCTCGGTGACTTGGCCTTCAGCAGACCTAGTTAGTGAGTGCCATCAAGTTGAGTCTTGCTCATAGTCGGTGAACCTATAGGACAGGGTAGAACAGCTCCTTGGAGTTCCCTAGACTGATGTCTCGATGAGGGCAGATGGCAGGTCTTTTCACCTGCAGAGCAACTGGAAGCTTTGGCCACTGACCTTTCCATTAGCAGCCTTTGGAAGACACCTGTAGAAGGTGGGAGGGGGGCAGTGGTGGTCCTCGGGGTCTCCTACAGCGGGGCGATCCAAGCTGTCTAGTGTCTCTGTGCAGCTCAAAAAATCCTCTTTCTTGTGTAGTTCTAGACCAGTGGTTCTCAACCTTCCTAATTCCGCGACCCTTTAATACAGTTCTTCATGTTGTGGTATTCCCCCCCCCCAACCATAATATTACTTTCGTTGCTACTTCATAACTGTAATTTTGCTACTGGTATGAATCAGGCGACCTCTGTGAAAGGGTCGTTCGACCCCAAAGGGGTCACGACCCACAGGTTGAGAACTATTCTAGACCAAACCCAAAGTTTCAGAGAAGGAACAGAAAGCCAGAACAGCCCTGGGAGCCTGAAGGTGTCACGCCAGGCGATATGCCCAGGCTGACAGGAGCTTCCAATCCATCAGCTGTATTGCTGATCCTCCACAGAATGTCACCTGGGAATTCCGTCTTTGGCACTTATGTCCCTTAACAAGGACCTCACCTCCACAGCTAAGTATTTTCATAGACTTCCTTCCCTTGTGTCATCTTGAAGATGTCCTTGGATCTGAAAAAGAAAGAAAAATATAGGCAAATCACTTTTTTAAAAAGTTGCTTTATGGGGGAAAGGGGGGGAAAAAGAGGCACGATATTAAGGGCTCAAATAGAAAGTAAATGTCTAGAAAATAACGATGGCAACATATGTACAAATATACTTGATATAATTGATGTATGGATTGTTAATAAGAGTTGTAAGAGGCACCAATAAAATGATCTTAAAATAAATAGATAAAATATTTCCTTTGAAAAGAAAAAAGTTGCTTTAATATCATGTTTTTAGGCATCTATATAGCAATGTGTATGCCAGAGAAATACAGCCATCAAGAAGCTCGTTTAACTGCTTACCTGGAATTTGTAAAATTCACCCATAGAACATGTGCATCAAGGATCATCTACCAACACTTCACAAAATCCTTTATATTTTAGAAAAACTGGGTCAGCAAATTTTTCCCAGGGTGGAACCTCTTTCTGAGTATTCACCTACCGGCTTCATTTGTAAATGCTGAGATACACATAACAACCCTGATCCCTCCACTTTTTGGAATAAGAAGACCTCATACTTATTGAGCACTTAGTTGAAGCCAGAAATAAGTGTTTTACACAAATTAGCCCACCCCCCTGGTTACCAGACAAGGAAACTGTGGCTTAGCGAGGTACACTGATTTCATCCGGCTAGATCAGTGGCAGAACTGGAAAGAAACCCTGGAGTTCATACGATGCGCAGAAACACACTTGACATACGGTAAGTGTCCACAAGATGTGATCTGGGTGGCTGTCGTTGCTGTTGCTAGGATGTGACTCAAGAGTGAATGCTCGGAATATCTCCTGTGCTCGGTGGGAACTGTCTGTCCTCTGCGTTGAACAATCTTGGCACCTTCCCAAGTTCATCTGACATCTCTGTTCCACCCATTTCTCCATCCTGTGAAAACCCAGAAGGATTGAACACTGAGGACTTTAACGTTTTTTTAACCAAGAGTGATCTTCCATTTGGTATTTTCATCGATGAAGGACTATTCTCACCCTCTGTCTCTCTAAATCTTCAGACTGTGGTGGAAATGAGTCCTTCAAAAAGATTGTTGAGCGAGAGAGGAGCAAGAACAGAGGACTGGGGAGAAGGCACCCAGGAAATGGCAGCTTCTAGAACAGGAATTGGAAATTCTGCCACGCTGGCAAAATCTGACTGGCTTCCTACATTTGCGAATAAAGTTGTATTGGAACACAGCTGTATGGACTTCCCGTGGGACCTGAAAGTGGACTGCTCCTACGAAACAGTGTAAAGTGAAGAAGGGATCCCCCTAATTTCTGTGGGAAGATCCTCGACTGTTCCCAGACTCCAAACATGGCCAGTGACGTCACACTGAAGCATAGGAAACCTGAGACCGCGCTGGCCTCTAATGGGCACAGACGCAGTTCAGAGCTATGGCAGCCTGATGCCGAAGTACTGAGTACAGTTTCAGGGGAAGAAGCCTGAGCGCCATGCTCGCTGCTCAGAATGCAGACTGGCTCTTTGTGGCTCGCTGCAAAGCAAATGCGGTATGTTAGTTTCACTTTTCGCCCTTTTTCATGAAAGCACAGTTCTTCAGATGTCCTCAGGACAGAGAGAACAGTGGAGGTAGCTGTACTTATTTGAATACATGAGTCTATTGTCGATGGCTGGTTGTTTTTGTTTTTCTGCATTATAACAGCAGAGTTGAGTAGCTGTGACAGAGATCTAAAATATTTTCCACTTGGCCTTTGTAGAAAACCTTTGCCGACGCCGGCTCTACATATTAGAGTGACGTAAGGTGGGCTGGGGCAGGTTCAGGATAAGCTGGGCGTCTGCCTCTCCTTGTGTTCTGGGTGCTATTTGAAAAGCCAGCCGGGAGTTGTTGGGGTCTTAAGGAATTCCCTTCTGAGAACTTGCAGGTAAGGAAGATGAAGATGTGGCTCAACACGGAAATGGAGCTTTACATCTTGTCATGATGGATCACAGCCAAGATATACAAAGCCCTCTGAGGCCACTGTGCAGCTCCGGGGTTAGACATGCGTGGCTCTGAGCGGACACGGTTTGGTCTAGTAAGAGACTGGTCAACACAATGGGCTTGGCCCATCGCATTAACTTGGGAACAGGGGTGAGGTTAATGTTGGCATGGCCTCATCCAGGCTGTGCTCCAGGTGAGGGGAGATCCAGTGGATGGAATAGCTTCGCTGGCAGGACCATTTTTATGATGTTGAAGCAGATCTTAGCCTAGAACCCTAGAATATTCAATTCACCTAAACAATAATTTCCAAATCAATGATCTTCAATGGATGGAATATCTCCAGGTGACAAGACTTTTTCTACCACCTCTAAAGAGATCTTAGCTGGAGCCCTTGAGCATTTAATTCACCTAACTACAATCTTGACTCCATGATCTCTAAGCAGCCTTCCAGTCACGACTTAGTTCTTCCCATATATATATGCCCACAGACAGGGAGAATCCACACTTGTGTCCCTGGACGGGTTTCCAGGGAACTGAGGATTCCTTGACATGCTGTACAAACGGAGTATGACGGTGTATTGTTCTGAGAACAGGGCCCTTACGGCATTCGATCCTTTCAGGGCTCCATGATAACAATAAAAACATTGAACATTCTTCCTCTTTGTGATTTTTCCCTTTGGATTTCCTCTCGCCGTCAGACTGTGGGAGGGACGCTCTCTCCTTCTCCACTGTTTCTCCAGCCCTCGGCTCTATGCACCTCCCTCCTGAAACATCCTCATTACGTGTTTGTTAAGAACAAGAAAGAGGGCCGGGAAGAAAGAGACAGGCATGGCTGCGTGGAGGATGAGAGGGAGGAGGCTTGGGGTTGATCATGCAAACATGAGTGCTCCTGGTCCCAGTGTCAGTTCGAATTTTCACTGTAAATTAATAAACTGCCCTTCTGGTTTTATGCAGCAGTCTCGTGAGAGTGGTAATGGATTCCCCCCAGGGAGTAGAACTGCTTCTGGTGTGCTGTCAAGTCAGAATTCGCGAGTTTGCCAAGCTCCCGGCCAGGGCCAGAGCCTGGGTGAATCCACAGGCCACTCTGTGGGGGCCCACAGGGGAGAGGGGCTGCTGGCTCTTTCCCCAGGTGGAGGAGGAGAGTTGTAACTTCCCTGTACGCAAAGTCCAACTGGAACCGGGGTGTGTGCTGTGTCTGTGTAGTTCTGGGACCTTTCGAGCCAGTGCTGGCACCCAGTAGGTACTCAAAAACTATTTATTAAACAAGTGGATGCTGTAGCATTTTGGCGAACCAATCAAATGTAAATTGTGCAATTGTTTCTGTTATTATTCCGAAACGTGATTGGATAGCCCACAAGTTACGTGCTAACAGCTGCAATTAGAGACTTCTCTAAGTGTTAAAGCTAATAAGAATTCTAAACAACAAATCATCGTTAGTTTTGACACATACTACCTGTTAGTACACACAAGAGTCCCATACAACATGGACATTGAGCAGATGCCCAAACTTGACATCTCGAAAGACTAGGGATTTCTAGTTCTTTTTTGAGGCATTCTGGATGGCAGCCGTTTACTACTTGGTAAGAATCAGGATCCAGTCTTTAAAAAAATAAAATCATGTTAAGGTGTGGCTCAGGGGATCTAGGTGTCCAGGGGAAGACGTAGACAGCTGCTCCTGTCTCCCTATTATTCTGAGTGGCCACCCACTGATGACTCGTGGGTGCAGTGTGCAACGTAGGGTCTCCGCGGCTAACGGGCCCGCAGAGGCGGACGCACAGACCCGCCTCTCAAGGTGCCTCTGCGCGCGTTTGAGTCACCATTGTCTGCCCCACTCAGGACTCCCACTGGCTGGAGCAGATCATCCTATTCTCTTACTCTGCTTTAAAGGCCTTTCAAAACACACACACACACACACACACACACACACACACACACACACACACACTCGCCTTCATTGTTTTCTCTGGAAAAAATCAAAAGGCAAAAATAATACATGTGTGGTGATCTATATAGTTAGATTGCTTTGTGAAAATTACCCCCCAGATGTAGCTACTTAAAGCAGTTAGCACTCGGGCTCTCACATGGGTTCTGGGTGTCAGGAGTACCCGCGCAGCTCAGCAGGATGGTTTCTGACGAAGGGTCTCTTGTGAGGGTGCAGTCAGTCATATGAAGGCTCACCTGGGGCTGGCGGTCCATTTCTAAATGACTCCCATGGTTGCTGGCTGCCCTCAGCATCTGATTGGCTGTTAGCTAGAGGCTAACATGGCTCTTGCCTCGTGGCTCTCTCCATAAGGCTAAGCAAGCATGGCAGCTTGCTTCCCACAAAAAAGGAGTCAGGAGGGGGAGAATTCAAAACTCTGCTCAGCATGGGTAAAGAACTAGCAACCTGACTCCTAAGAACCCCTAAGCAGTGCCTCGTGGGTTCAGCCAGGTCCAGGCTCTGGCCAGGAGCTTTGCAGAGTATGGGTCAGAGAGAATTTGAGGTTGTTTTTTTTTTAATCCCCAAACCTTGGAAATGGTTGGCTCTCCCTTCTCCATGGTCATGCAGCCCAGCTCTCATGAGCTCTAGCAGGGACATGGAAGAGGTGGTGAGTACTAGCAAGTGAGGATCACTGGGGTCTTGGAAACTAGCTAGCCCTGAAACCAAAACCAAAGTCACTGCCAACAAGTAGATTTTGATTCAGAGCAACCCTATAGGCAGCCACGGGAACTCTTAAAACACATCCCCACCTTTTTAAATACTCCTTCCCCCAAAAGATAAAGCCCAATTTCCCTCCCCTTGAATAAGAGCTGGGTTTGGGGACTTCCTTGTAACGAATGGACTACAGTAGACCTAATAACTTGACTTCCTAGACAAGACCATAACAGACATGCGCCAGCCACCTACCTCTTTCCTTTGGGCCACTCTTTCTGGGGGAAAAGTGTCCATTTTGTGAGGTCACTCAAGCAGCCCAATGGAGAGGTTCACACAAGAGGAAGTTAGAGCAACTGAGGGCACCTACTAGCAGTGAGGCGTCTGACTAACCCATCTTGGAAGTGGAGCCTCCAGCTCCAATCAAGTCTTTAGATCAGCAGTTCTCAATCATGTGGGTCGTAACCTCTTTGGGGGTCAAATGACCCTTCCACAGGGGTCGACGAAGAACATCGAAAAACACTTAATTCTGATGGTCTTAGGAACCAAAACACCGCTCCTCTGCAGGCGGGTCAGCCCATATGCAGATACGCCCACATACAAGTACCCAGCATGAAGACTGTTACCCATGCTACATCAGGCTTCAAGACAAAATTTTATTTATTTGTCATTAGAAATAAATATTTCACAATATATAACTACATATTGTTTTTGTGATTAATTACTATGCTTTAATTATGTTCACTTTGTAACAACGAAAATGCACCCTGAATATCAGATATGTACATTATGATTCCTAACAGCATCAAAATCACAGTTATGATGTAGAAATGAAAATAATTTTATGGTTGGGGGTCACCACATGAGGAACTGTATTCAAAGGTCTCGGCATTAGGAAGGTGGAGAACGCAGCTCCAATATCTTGCCTACAACCTCACAGGAGGACTTGAGCCAGAACCACCCAACTAAGTTAAGCATAAATTCTTGACCTTCAGAAAATATATTTAAGAATAAGTGTTCTCAGGGAAATATATAAACCATATATATGAATGGATTTTATGCTCTCACTTGATGGTAGCCCTAAGAAAAATGAATTATTTTGGCATGGTCTTCACCATCATGAGAAGATCATTGAAGATATGGGTGCTATAGAAAAGTGTGGTCAAGAAAGCAAATGGTACTCAGCTATTAGAAAAATTGCCTCTGGAGTCTTTTTTTTTCTCTTTGGAAATGGCTTGTCTCATAAAAAAAAGAGTGTTCTAAGCCCTCTAAGTCCACGTGGAAGAAGCATACCAGCCTGCGTGATCCAAGGATTGTAAGTAATAAGATCTAAATCCAGAGGAGGGAATGGTACCAGAGCCTAAATTCTAAACATCCAACATGCAGAACATTATGAACGTTAGTGGAAGTTCAAGATCTTTTTGTAGAGTAGTGATTGCACATTGGTCTGTAATGTGCAAGGTTTGAAGTTCAAAACCACCAGTTGCTCCAATAGAGATAGATGGAGCTTTCTACTCCCATAAAAGAGTTACAGCCTTAGAAAACCACAGGGACTATTCTGTTCTGTCTTACCGTGTCCCTCTGAGTCAGCATCAAAATAACGGCCAGGGTTTTTTTTTTTTTTTACATGTATTGTGTCTCCAGTGAATCCCCACTTATCTTAGTCTATGAATGTGAATAGCATTCATAGCATAATATCAGATTGTGGTAGTTTCATAATCTGGTGTCAATTTGATTAAGAGTAAAGGGGTGGATACTAGTCTGTCAATCAGATCCTAGCCAATGAGGCCTCAGTGTGGGTATGGCCTCCTGGGAATTCCTGGATTTCCTCCTTAGAGGCAGGGGTCATGAAAGTGGGAGTTAAGGAAGCCTCAAGGAACCAGAGGAATATTATGTGTCCCATCGGTGCTTTACTGCACGCTGGTTGGCTCATCCCTTCCCTGGGACCACTCTGTGGGGGGATAGCCCATTGTCTACAGATGGGCTTGGGAGGACTTCCCCGTGGTATCAACAGTATTTTTGTGTTTGTTTGTCTGCTATAGGTCTTCTGATACCTTTTACTCAGTCCCGATGACATCTCATGATCGCACCGGTTGGCGTGCTTCTTCCATGTGGGCTTGTGGCTTCTCAGCTAGATGGCCACTTGTGTAACTTCAAGCCTTTAAGACCTCAGACACTATATCTTTTAATAGCCAGGCACCATCCGCTTTCTTCACCACATTTGTTTATGCACCCATAGATTTTCCCTTTAACCCATTGAGATAATTAAAGTTTATTGTGCTAACCTGACCGATAAACACATGGGGGGTTAATTCTCGGGTCTCTTGCTTTCTGGTGGATGGATCAGGGTGCAGCTGCCTTAGCCAGTCCCCTACTTCAGCTGGCAAGGCTCACTTCCTGCAAGACATCCCTGAGGAGAAGCAGCATGGACCTACCCTGATGCAGCCCTGGGTGCTGGAGCAGTCATGTGGAGACCCCTACCAGCACTGAGATGCTTACACGTTCACTTATTCAACTTTCTTCCTGCAGTCAGCATCGTTGCGTATGTTTTGTGAAATGGAGGAGGACTTGTGGATTGGTGTTAGACATATGGGTTAATGTTGAACTTGTGGACTTGGGCAGCACTGGGTTGGGATGTTTTCTTGATGTGCACTTAACCTTTATATAAAATTCTCTTATACATGTGAGTTTCTGTGGATTTGTCTCTCTAATGTACCCAGACTAACACATCCATTTTAAATTTATCTTTTACTTTAACAAACAGAGCTTTTTTTTCTCACAGCTTCAGAGGCTAGAAGTCTGAACTCAGGGTATCATCTCTAGGGGAAGGCTTAGTCTCTCTGCAGGCCTGTGGGAAGGGCCTGGCTTCTTTTGAGCTTCTGCTCTGGGTTGATCTTCTTGTGTCTTGGCATCTTTCTCTCTTGTTTTTAATCATTTTATTAGGGGATCATACAACTCTTATCACAATCCATACATATATCAATTATGTAAAGCACATCTGTAAATTCATTGCCCTCATCATTCTCAAAACATTTGCTCTCTACTTAAGGCCCTGGCATCAGCTCATCATAAATTTATTCTTTTTAAAAAACATTTTCTGCTTTCATTCTATTGAAGTGCTGTTTTATTTGGCCGATGTTGCTGGGTCCTTTTTGTAGTTTGTTTCTTTTGTTATTGTATTATATGCTCTTCTGTCTAGGGATCCCAGGATGGGTGGATCTATGAAGAAAGCAACTGGATTAATAATTGCCTGGGGCACAGAAGGGAAAGTTAGGGGGAAATGAGGAGTCAACAGTTATAAATCATAAGAAGAAAGAAAATCCCCCCCGCCAAAAGGGAATAAACGTTCATTGTTTTAAGCTATTAAGATTTGAAGTAATATGTATGCTACAATAGAGAATTGATACAACGTGCTTATCAAACTTCAGGGTAGTTATTTGCAAACAACAGAATCTATACAAGCTAGTTTAAAAAAGAAAACAGATTTATTAAAGAAATTAGACAATCTACTAAATTTCTGGGAGGACCAAAGAACCAGGCTGTAGCTCCAAAACCATGACCCCTCTGCTGAGGAGACTATCATTCTGCTATCATTACAGGGCACAGGCCCCTATGAACATGCTAGTGACAGGGTGCTACCACCAGGACCACAGCCACTTTGCCTCTGCAGGCTGGATAGCTCCACCAGTCCCCTTGAAGAATGGATGCCACATGACACCTACTTTCCCATGTCACTCCCAAACCAAAGCCCTGTGTAAGGATGAGGTTGCACGTTGGGACTATAGCTACCAAGGAAGCTTAGAAAATGGGTTCTTCCTCAGCATGTTCACATCAAAAATGTGGAAATTCTACAAACACAGGGAAGGTTTTCTCATTGCTGGGTAGCCAAAAAACCTAAAAGTATTCACAATACACATTATTTAATAGCGAAACAACACAGCCATCTTCTATAGCAAATTAAACCTCCCTTCAATTCTAGCCTCTCCCACGCAGGAGAAAAGCTGAGATAACCAACGGTGAGGTGCACTTCCCTCAAGCTGCCCCTGATGCTCCAATCCACTCCTTTAAATAAGAGTTGGGGGCATTTACCTGCTGAGAGGCCAGGGAATTCTGAGATTTCCATTTCTCCTCAATACACATTCCACTCTCCTGCACATACCTTCTTCCTTTAATTATGAACATTTGTAAATAATCAATGACATTTTCCTCAAAGGATTTTTCTAATTTTATCTGTTGATCCAAACTGAAGTGTGACCATACTTTGTTCTCGAGGGACTGGAATTGCATGCTTGGAAGGAAAGTTACATGCGTCACAGTACTGTGGGCGCTGGGGAAGGGGAGTGTGCCCCGAGCAGACCTTTCTCAACTGGAAGCAAACAAGCAAACAGTGAGATCTCACTAACTCAGATTCCTTAAAGTTGGAGCCTGTAGTTCTTTAACCTTCCCTGCGTGAACGCTCGCCTTTCATCTCCTCTGGGCAGCGTGCTTAAATAAAGTAAGCAGAATGATACGAGTACCATCTCAGCAGTAGTAGCCTTAAAAGGCTTTAGCACAAAATTGATATGGGATCAAATAGAATCTGTTACCCAGAAGTGATTCCCCGCCTCCCCACCCCTAAGTTGAAAAGGTCAAGAAGAAGGCCGATTCTATCATCGAATCTTCAAGCGCTTTATTTCAAGATTACCAAAGAATTCTCTTCCTGGCTTAGAACATCAGTAATCTGGAATCTATGTGTGCCTTTAGGTGCTAAGAAAGAGGATCCACCTGGATCATGCGTCGACAGCAGTCTGATCCAGTGCAGTTATCTAAAAGGATAGCTAGCTGGCTGGTGCCAAGTCTGCTCCAACTCCTGGCGACACTGTGTGAACGGAATGGCACGTTGTGGAGGCCTGGGCCAGCTTCCCGTCTGTTGTCAGGTTTGACCCAGCTGGGTGGCCAGTATGCTGATCCATCGCCCTGAGGGTCTGCCTTCGCTGGTGCTCTCCTTCTCCACACGGGATGTCCCCTCCCAGGAATTGATCCCCCCATGAGATGGCCACAGCAAGCACGTCACAGTGTTCCATGGTGATCCATGTGGCGTTCACAGACGGCTTTCAGAAGTACATCTGTAGGTCTTTCCCCTAGTCTGTCTTCGTCTGGAAGGTCTCCCGGGACCTGTCCACCATGGATGCGCCAGTTGACATTTGAAATGCCAGTGGCAGAACTTCCAGCACAGCAGTTCAGCAAACTGACAAGCAAGGTGGCGGAGGTCCTAAAGGGCTTGCCACTGCTGCCCTGTACTAGGATAACCTACGGAATAAGAGAGCAAGCAAAACGAGGGCACAGCAAGAGCATAATTGTGAGTTCCAGGAATAATTTAAAATCAAAACAGGAACCTGTGGCGTGCTGGCCAAGTGTATAACCTTGGTGACAGATACAAGTCCCTCGGCTTGCGGGAGTAGCAGAATGGCTTTGGCATCACGCTTTCCTGGGTAGGCAGCCTCTGACCTGTAACTCTGACCTGCTGTTGGCTGAGTGAGCCCCACGTGCAAGAAATTGATCCCTCCGGCCCCTGGACAGCTGGGCGTGGCCTGGGGCTGCTGGAGAGCCCAGAGGAAAACGCCAGTGGCTTTATCCCATGACCCCAATGGCTAGTGTGGCCTTCCAGGGGCCTTTGAAGGAATAGGTTAGGGGACTCTGCAGGGGACCGAGCAAGAGGGCACACAATTTATACCCGTCTCCGGGCAGCTATTTTGAGTAATATTCACTCTGACATTGTGCGTGCCGAGGGCGTGTGGTGGAGGACACAGCCCACTGACTGAACACATGCCTTTTCCAGCGTTCTTCCAGATTGATTATTTTTTTAAATGTTAAAAGGGATTTGTGCTTGGTTTTTCAAATGCAAACATTACAGAGGTTGATTAAGTAAATGGTGAAAATCCCTTCTCCATGTCTTAATCCCCTTACTTAGCAGGCATATCTTTCCAATCCCTTTTCTGCACACATCGGCAAGGACTAATGTTTATCATCAACCAACTGAATTATCTGGAGTGCCTAGTGGCACGAAGAGTTAAGCACCCCCTCGTCTATAAACCCGATGGTTAGGGGTTCCAATCACCTGGACGAGGGATACTTCCCCAACGTCATTGCACAGGTCTCCCCTCACACGGCGGGTCACTGTGGGTCAGAATCACTTGACAGCAACTGGTTGGGCTGTTTCAGTACGTTATCTGACTGTCAGTTGTCTATGCTGTCAGCTGCTTATTGATCTAATATCCACTTGCCTGTAACTGCAGAGAAGCAGGCAGGTCGGTCATGTAGTGATGAGCCCAATCATTCAGTTGTGTGAGAGAAAATTAATTCCGATTCAAGCCATCTTAAACCAAATAGGAATCTATGGGGTCTCTGGATTCCAACGTTGAAGGTCTAATTTCAGGAATGGCACGATTCAAGGGCTTCAAGGTCTCCTCATCTGGATTCTGCTTCTTTCTCTCCTCCCTTCTTCTCCCGCAGTGGCTTCCTTCTCAAGCCACAAGGGTGATCAAGAAGACTGAGTGCCAGCAGTTACAGGCACCAAACCTTACCAAGTTCAAAACCAGCTGCCACGGAGGGAGTCTGTTGTAGCTCATGAACTCTGCTCAGTTGTGTTCTCAAATGGCCAGTATTTCAAAAGGAGACTGCCGGGCCTTTCTTCTGAGGTAGACTCGAACCTCCAATCTTTCAGTCAGCAATGGAGCATGTTAACTAGTTACACCACCAAAGGTCAAGTGGAAGTGTGAAGGGTCCCAGTATAAGTGTCACTGCATCTCATTCGTTAGCTCTGGACACCCTCTCTACATTACCTAAGCCCATAACCTTTGTGACGCCTGTGTCACATTACCTTGTTTCATTGTTTTTAAGATGCACATAACCCACTGAGATCATTTTAGGTATTTGTTATTTGTCGATCTGTCTTCCTTCCCTGGAATACAAGGGTAGGTCAAACAGTGTTGCCATTGGAGTTGCAATTTGTACATGCGTGTGTTTATTCCCAACAAAGTGTGTGTGAACATGTCTCTGAAATCAGTGATGGCTGCAGACGGGTTCTCTGAGTAACACCCTGTCTTAGTCTTACTAAGGTGCCTTCAAGTAAGAGGTCCAAGCACATCAGTGGCTTCCAAGGGGGTTTGTTGGTCTGGTTAAATCCAAAGCACAGAGACCTTTGAGATCGCAATTTCAAAGAGGCCAGATTGATATATAGACCCAGGGGGATTATTGGGGCTTATTATGAAGAAGTTTTCAGAAAATTGAAAACTTAGGTCACCACCAGAAAAAGGCCAGGAAAGTAGTTTTTCCATTATGACCATGCACTTGCTCATTTTCTGAGCGTAGGAAGGGCTATTGTCCAGAACGTTCGTGGTTAAATTATATTTCACCAAATCTGGCCCCTTCAGACTTTATTTTGCTCCCCAAACTCAAAGAATATTTTAAAGCCACACTATTTCAATCCCTCAAGGATTCTCAAATGGCTGTTTTAGATGGGCATAAATCAAAGAAAGACTCCTTTGGGAAAGGGTACCAACCAACCAACTAGCCACTGCCCAGAGTTTCCTCTGATTCAGAGCAGCCCTATAGGAACCAGCAGAAGTGTTCTGGTTTCCAAGACTGTGAATCTTTATGGGAGCAGACAGCTTCATCTCTCTCCCACAGAGTGCTTCATCTCTCTCCCACAGCATTACCATGATTCCTTCAGGGAAGAGTCAGAGATGTGGGAACACCACTTTCAGAAGTGTACAGACGGATGGAGGGAATGTTGGGAAACTCCCCATCTTGATATGCTTGTTTAATAAAGGTTTCAATGATCTTGTTAGTAATTCTTTATACTTACCCTTGTACGAACTCCACCAGAGCAACATCCTTACCAGCTTTCATTCTTGCTGTATATCTCCAGCCCTTCTTGATAAATTCTGGATGGATAATTGAATAAAAGAGTGAATTATTGTGGTCAGGAAAATATCCTTCACTGGCTGGCTAGACTTGAATCACATGACACTCAAAAGAATATGTAATGATAACTTGGGAGAAAGAGGTGCCCAACAAGACAATCAGGGTGTTTTAACTGAAGAAAGGTGAGTAAGTTTGATGTTGAGAAGTAAAAGCCACAGCGGTCTAACATACTAAGCTACATTCAGAAGTAAGTTTCTCAAATGTGAAATGTAGTGTTATGTTTAAATATAAATATAAGATTGAAACTGTCAATGGTTTCATCTTGCTTAAATTCACCATAAAGGCTCATGGAAGCAGCTGTTAAGAAATCAGACGACTTTTTTGCACCATGCCAATCATCTGCACAGGACCTCTTTAAAGTGCTGGAGAGCAAGGGTATCACTTTGAGGACTAAGGTGTGCCTAGCACAGACCATGGTAGTCACCGAGACCTCATATGGCTGTGGAAGTTGGACACTGAATAAGGAAGACCAAAGAAGAATTGATGCATACAAAATATGGTGCTATTGAAGAACATTGAGAGTGCCATAGACTTCCAGAAAAACAAACAAATCTTTCTTGGAGAAAATATAGACAGACTGCCCTTAAAGGCAAGTGTGGTAGCTACATAATCTGGTGTCAATTTGAGGATTAAGAGGGTAGGGGTGGAGTCTAGCCTGTCGCTCAAGATATAGCAATGAGGCCTCTGTGGGGCATGGCCTTTTCCTGAGGATTCTGGGAATTCCTGTATTTCCTCCACGGAGGTGGGAGAGACTCTCATTCTCGACTGACTCCCTGTGAGACATTTCTGAGGAGAAACCACATGAAACTACCCTGAGGCTGTCAGAGTTTCAGAGTGGAAGGAACCATGTGGAGACCCATGCCAGCGATGAGATGCTTACAACACCACTGGATCCACAAGACTTCCAACCCACTGGTCTGTGATCTTCCTGCATTCAGTATCATTGCATGTGTTTGTGAGTCTGAAGAGGACTTTATAGGTCAGCATTGTACATATCTGCTAATATGGGACTTATGGACTTGATCTGGACTGGACTGGGATGATTTCTCAATATTCCATTGCTCCTGTATCTAAAGCTCTTTCTTATACACATATGAGTGTCTATGAATTTGTTTCTCTAGTCTACCTGCACTAACACAGTAAGGACGGTGAAACTTCATCTCCCAGGCTTTAGACATGTTAACAGGAGAGCTCAATCCCAAGCCTCTACCAAGACAGCAGGTTTGGTAGAGTAGAAGGGCAGTGAAAAAGAGGAAGATCCTTAACAAGATGAATAAACACAGTGGCTACAAAAATGGGTTCATGTCACCACATGGTGAGGATGGCGTAGGACCAGGCAGCGTTTCCTTTGGTTGTGCATAGCAGCACCGGGGATCGGAATCAACTTAGATGACACTTACCAATACCTGATACCTAACAGTGTCATGTTCACCAGTTGGTAGCCAGATGACCTTTTACTTCTCTAAGTTTCTCTCACACCTTTTTCTTCAGACTTTTGCCTTGACATTATTATAAAATCGTACAACTGGAAGAATCAAGTTCCTGTTTTCAGCCCTTACCTGAGCCATCAAACATGGAAAGCCAACTCTCAATCCTAGCTCAGCATCTCTCCTGCATCTTTCTTCAGCAGTCACCTTTAAGCATTATTATTCACCCAACCATAACCCTTTCTTAGACTAGTGGATTTATCTCCTGCTCAAAGAGATGACCTTAAACACTATCACCACCAAAATTCTAAATATTGGAAATATAACTCAGCTTTTGAAGTGGTTTTTACTCTTCCAAGAACTTACCTGGATTCTTGCCTGGAAGCTTTGTTCTCATTCCTATATTCAATGGCCACTATCGATTTCTCTTCCTCTAGGATTTATGGCTTTGAAGAGTCCTTGTGAAGTTTATTATGTAATTTCAATCCCACAAGATCCTAGGTAACCCAACTCCAAATCCATTGTTGTTTCCTCCCTAGCATACTCAACACTTTCTTCCAGCTCTTGCCTAATCAAGCACCAGCAATGCAGAATTCTCATTTCCTGAACTCGGGGCACCTGTCACCTCAAGGTACACTATGGAAACCGGCCCCCAGTGAATGACATCTGTTATTTTTGTTTTGTTACACACTCTTTGGTATATGCTGTATTGTCTACACTAGTTTTGTACTACTTTCCCAAGTAACATAGAAAATAATACTGTTTATCTTTTTAATTGAGTTAAAGAACAGAATCAAAAGGGTCAGCAAACTTTTGCAGTGAAGGGCCCACTAGTAACTATTTTAAGGTTTGTGGGCCAGCCAATCTCTGTCAAGACCACTATTTGGACTCTGTCTTTGCAGTGGGAAAGCTGCCACAGACAGTATGGAAAAAAAAGGGAGGGGCTGCATGCTGATAAAACACTATTTATAAACAACTAAATCCTCAATATCATGAAATATTCACTTTTTCAATAATTTTACAATATAAAAACCATACAAGTTCAAACATTGTAACCAAACCGCTCTGGGCTAGGTTCAGTCCATTGGCCATAATTTGTTAAACTCAACTGTAACACAATAAAATAGTGTATCAAAAAAACTCAACAACTCACTGCCACTTAGTCGATACCAACTCACAGCGACCCTATAGGGCAGGGTAGACCTGGGCATAGACAAGCGAGTACATCCAGAGCTACATCAGCTTGTTGAAACAGTTCAACTGGTGTTCTGTCCATTTCCAGAGCCTTGTTTGGGCTAGTGCTGTCGGGAGCATCTTGGGCTTCTTCCTTAAGTACCATACTTCATCATGTGCCGCCTTGTGAACTAGTGAACATGGACACATTCCTTTGGTACAGCGACTGTGCGTTTCCATCTTCTTTTTGGTGCTTCCTGCATGATTCAATATTTTGCCCATAGAATCCTTCAATATTGCAACTTGAGGCTTGGATTTTTTCCCTCAGTTCTCTCTGCTTGAGATAGGCTGAAAGTGTTCTTTTCCTTTGATTTTTTTAAACTCTAGCTCTTGTACATTTCATCATGCTTTACGATGTCTTCTCCAGCTGCCTTCTGTAAGATTTTCAGCTCTTTTGCTTTATCTTTTCTTCCACTTGCTGTAGCTACGCTGCATTCGAAAGTAAGCTTCAGAGTCCCTTCTGGCATCCACGTTGATTTTTCTTCCCTTCTCTTTTGATGACCTTTGCTTTCTTTATGTAAGATACCCGTTCTGCTGTCCCACAGTCATCTCTACAATCATTAGTGTGCAGTGTGCCAAACTGGTCCTTGAGGTGGTATCTGAATTCATGTGGGATAGACAGAATCAAGATCACACTTTGGCTCTCCTGGACTTGTTATCATTTGCTTCAGCTTCATGCTGGATTTGCATATGAGCAATTGTTGGTATGCTTTACAGCCATCCTGGGCCTCGTGTTAGCTGATGATATTGATCCTCCTTATTGTCTCTTCTCACAGATGGAGACTTCTTGATTTCGGTGTATTTCATCTGGTGAGGAGATACGCATTTATAGGTGCCATTTACGCTGTCGAGAAAAAGTATTTGCAGTAAAAATGGTGTTGGTCTTACAAAGTTCTGTCACGTGGTCTCCAGCTTCCTTTCTATCACCAGGGTTATCTTTTCCAACTATCAATCCTTCCTCTTAGTTTCCAATATTTGCATTGTTAATGCCAGTAATTGTGGATGTGACTGCATGCTTCATCAATTTCAGCCTGAAGATGTTGGTAGGATTCTTTAATTCTTCATCATTCCCTCTAGAGCAGTGGTTCTCAACCTTCCTGTTGCCACGACCCTTTCATACAGTTCCTCATGTTGTGGTGACCCACCCCCCCAACCATTAAATTATTTTTGTTGCTGCTTCATAACTATAATTTTGCTCCTGTTATGAATCAGGCAACCCCTGTGAAAGGGGTCATGACCCACAGGCTGAGAACCGCTGCTTTAGAGTCTGGCATATAAAAATTTGAATAGTAGTTGTTTTAACTGATCTTTTTTCTCAGCATATGGGTCTTTTTCTATTATAACCAGTATTGTACAAGACAGATAATGTTCTTTTTGATGACAAATGTGATGAAATTTGTCTGGACTGTGTCATTCCTGATAGTGTAACTTTAGGATTGCTGAATTTAAAATGGCCAGTATCAGCCCATTTTAGCTTCTAATGCCTAGGATATTGATCTTTTTGCGTTTCCTTTTTAACAATTTCCAGTTTTCCTAGATATATACTTCATATGCTTCTTGTTCTGGACTCTTAACGGACATCTGTAGCTGTGTCTTCTCATTTTGAGTCCTGCCCCATCGACCAATGCAGGTCTCAACAGCTTTGCTTCGTCCGTGCCATTGGAGTGGACTCCACTCTGAGGAGGCAGCTCTTCCTCAGTTGTATTTCGAGTGCCTTCCAACTCAAGGGGTCCATCTTCCAACACTGTTTCAGATAATGTTCCGCTGCTATTTATAAGGTTTTCAGGGGCCAGGTTTTCAGAGGAGACCTGGCTTTTTCTTCTTCCTAGTCTTTTCTTCGTCTGGAACCTCAACTGAAACCTGTTCGCAATAAGTGACCTTGCTGGTGTTCGAAATACCGATGCTATAGCTTCCAGCCCCGCAGCAACATTAAACAGCACAGCGTGACAAACTGGCAGGAGCAGGGGGCTCAAAACTACTGCATCGAAATCCCACCCCGCGCTCACTCTCTCTTATCATTTGAAGTAAATGCCTGGCATTTTATCCATAAATCCTGTAAACGATATCCATTTCTAAATAATAGTGACTCTATTTAACTAGATAATTTTTATATGAAAAATAAATGTCCATTATTTTCACTGAGAAAACAAAGCACAAGCAGTAGAATTTGAAGCAGTAATTGAATAGCAAAATGGAACCAATGACGTTCCAAACTGCATTAATGTGAAGTGGCTCAAAGTTTGGGTCCTCAAGCCTGACCAGCCACTGTTGACAGCTGACTCCACTTACTAGCTGTGTGGTTGGGGAAAGGCGTTCCTGATTCTCACAGAGGTACTGATCAAGGCCCAGGTCCTCTATCTTCCTCTTGCTAATCCTGCCGTGAACTCAGTGGCATTCAGGAAGAGCGAAGTCAGGAGCTCCCATGAAAGCTTATGATCATTTCTCTCTAAACCCTCAATCCTGATTCGAAGCCAAATAGGCTCTTTCCTGAAAGTGAAAACAGCCCCCCACCTGCCTCATTCTTAACTTTCTCACCTCTTAAGTCATTTAGATGCCTTTCTTTGAGAACCTCTCTAAGTCCCTCCTATTTCTCTGCAGATAAACAAATTGAAATTAGTCATAACTGTCAGAACAGCTCTCGGTCTGCACTGAGTGACTAATTGTGTGCCTTTCTGGATGAGACTGGTGTTTCGTGCTGTCCTGCCCACTCACATTCTGCTCCAGCCCCCAGGATCGCCGGCATGGTTCTTCCATTAGGGGTCCCAATCTGATTTCCCCCCTCTGCTGAGTCCCCAGCTAGGACTCACTCTTCTGTATAGCTCTGCTGTGTATTTCTCCTAAGATTGTGGTGTTTTAATAAAAGACAATGATCGGTCTGTCCATCGAATCCTAAAGCTAGCCTGTACACCTTTTCTCTGATTAGGCAGGCGCACTGGCTCCATGTTGTCTGCATCGCAGGACTGAAATGGACACACCTCAACACAGATGCACAAAAATGATGACGACTAGACCCCTCCCTCATACCTGACCTCATTCGCTACGGAGCCCATTCCTGCAGACGGTGGAGAACACGTAACCCTGAGAGTTGAAGGAAGTTCTGCTCCTTCTGGTTTGAAATGGTCTCTTTCAGGTAGTCAGTTAACAAACACTCCAATTCCCTGAGACTGCTCCTCCCATTGTCTTGGTTCTCCAGTGCTGTCAGAGCAGAAACATCACAGGTGGTGGCCTTCAAGGGCGCAGATTGCTTCCTCACAGGCTACAAGGCTACAGGGACCTCAGCTGATCACATCTTTCTCAAGGACACCCAGTTTCCGGTGAGGGCTGGCCTGCTTGGTGCTCTCTTGCTTGCAGATGGTTGGTCCTTATTGGCATTTTCCCCCAGTGTCTGTGTCTATGACTCTGTTATACTCTTCTATAGCCCAGGAGCGATTAGGTTTAGGCCTCACCCTACTATGATATGATCTCATTAACATAACAAAAGAAAGTGGCTATTTCTAAGTAGGTCCAGGGGCCAGAACTTCAATACATATTTAGGAGAGGACACAATTCAACTCCTAACACTCATCTCGAGCTTTTTCTCAAGATGGCATCTGTGAACAGCAGAAAGGTCAACAGTCAACCAAACCAAACTCATTACCTTCAAGCAATTCCAACTCACAGTGACCCTGGAGGACAAGGTAGAACTGCCCCCGTGAGTTTCTGAAAGGGTAATTCTTTTTAAAAAATACTTTTATTGAGGGCTCTTGCATCTCTTATCACAATCCATACATTCATCCAGTGTGTCAAGCACATTTGCACATATGCCACCATCATCATTTTCAAAGCATTCTCTTCCCACTTGAGCCCCTGATATCAGCTCCCCATTTCTTCCCCTTCCCTCTTCCATCCGTCCTTCCTCGCGAACCATTGATAAATTATAGATTATTATTTTCATTTTATATCGTCTTCCATCGCCCCTCACCCACTTTTCTGTTATTCATCCCCCTGGGAGGCGGGTATAGGTTGATCCTTGTGATCAATTCTCCTTTTCTCCCCCCCTCCCTCCTCTAATCCTCCTGGTATCTCTACTCTCCTTGTTGGCCCTGAGGGGTGTATCTATCCTGAATTCCCTGTGTTGCAGGCTCTTATCTGTCGCAGGGTGCATACTCTGGTCTAATCTGATTTGTAAGGTAGAATTGAGGTCATGATTGTGGGGGGAAGGAAGCACCAAAGAACTAGAGGAAAGTTGTGTATTTCATCGATGCTCTACTGCACCCTGACTGGCTCATCTCTTCCCTGTGACCTCTCTGTGAGGGGATGTCCAATTGTCTACAGATGGGCATTGGGTCCATGCCACCACACCCCCTTTCACATTGGGTATGATTTTGTTCTGAGTGTTAGATGGCTGACACCTGACCCCATTGACACCTCATGATCACACAGGCTGGTGTGCTTCTCCCATGTGGGCTGTTGCTTCTCAGTTAGGTGGCTGCTTATTTACCTTCACAGCTTTAAGAACCCAGATGCTGTATCTTTTGATAGCTGGGCACCATCAGCTTTCTTCACCACATTTGCTTATGCACACATTTTGTCTTCAGTGATTATATCAGGAAGGTGAATTCTTTAATGAAATAGAAAGTCCTGTTTTTCTCTGCAGAGCTGCTGGTGATTTCAAACTGTTGACCTTGCAGTTAGCAGCTAACACATATAGTGGAATTAATTTTTTAAAACGTGGACTAACCATATAATGGGGTACCACATAGCAATGTGGGGAAAATGAGCAGCTGCATTGATGAAT
Source organism: Tenrec ecaudatus (assembly GCF_050624435.1). Classification (NCBI taxonomy): domain Eukaryota; kingdom Metazoa; phylum Chordata; class Mammalia; order Afrosoricida; family Tenrecidae; genus Tenrec; species Tenrec ecaudatus. The sequence continues at coordinate 128,553,100 of NC_134534.1, read as the reverse complement.
CTCATAGGCACGATATTGAATGGGGGCAGAGAGGGAGGGGAGAGGGGGAGGAGAGTCAGGCAAGAAAAACTACCCCCAAACAAAAAAATCCAAACTCACCGCCATCGAGTTGATTCCAATTCATAGCAACCCTATAGGGCAGAGTGAAATTGCTATTTTGAGTTTTTGAAACTGTAAATCTCGATGTAAAGAAAGCAAAAATGTAAATAGAACCAAAGTCTTTACAACTGGCCCAATAGGTAACATCATGATAAATAAGACTGACATTGTCTGAGATTTTCTCTTCCTTGGATCTATAATCAATGTTCACGAAAGCAGCAGTCAAAAGATCAAACTATGCATGCCATTGGGTAAATCTGCGTGCACAAGCTCTCTTTATTGTGTTGAAGATTAAGGATACCACTTTGAGGACTAAGATGTCCTTGACCCAAGCCAAGGTACTTTCAGTGGCCTCATATGCACATGGAAGTTCAACATTGAATAAAGAAGACCAGAGAAAAATCAATGCATCTGAATTATGGTGCTGGGGAAGGATATTGAAAGTGCTGTAGACTGCCCAAGAACAAGCACAGCTGCCTTGGACGAAGTGCAGCCAGACTGCTCCTCAGAAACTAGGATGGCCAGACTTCCGCTTCTGTGCTTAGGATTTGTTATCAGGAGAGTACAGTCCCTGGAAAAGGACTTCATAGTTGTCAGGCAGTGAGAAAGAAGAAGACCCTCTACAAGCTGGGTTGGTACAGTAACCCAAGCAAATGGTTCATACATAATTGTGAGGACGGCATAGGACTGGGCACTGCTTTGTGCTGTTGTGCATAGGGTTGCTGCAACTTGGAATCCACCCAACAGCATCCAACAACAACAACAAAAACAACAAAGCCTCCCCTTTCTCCTATAGAGTGACTGGTGGGTTCAAACTTCTGACCTTCTAGTTAGCAGTCCATCAAGTAACCCACTATGCCACCAGGGCTCCAACAAATGACACAATGGACAATTCCACTTACATACGTTCAAGAACTAGCCTCTGCAGACCAAGCTTAAAGTGGTTATCTTTGATGAAGGCCATTGGCTAGAAAGGAGCACAATGTCCAACACAGAACTCACCATGCCACCAGCTAGACCACACGCATTCTGTCCATAACAAGGAAATCCATTCCAAAATAATATAACCACAGCAAAGAGGTTGTGCTTGTAATTCCGTCACATATATTTTGGGATGTCATTAACTCCATAACAGGTAGTGACACGTTTTATATTTCACCTGGGTGATAAGCACATAGATATATACGTAGGTAAGCCTTACCCAGATATAGCCATGAGTATATATATATATTTCTCTGCATGTATATCATCTAAGTAAAACATCAGCAACAAAGATAGTATTATGAATTAAATTGCGTCCTCTCAAAAGATATGTTGAGCCCCTGGACCTGTGAAGATGAAGCTATCTGGAAGTCATGTCTTTGAAGAGATCATCAGGTTTCCATAAGGCCATTCTAGAACAGAGTGAGTCCCAATGCTCGTTGGCTGGTGTCCTTCTAAAAGAGAAGGCATGCAAAGGCAGGCACGGAGACAACGGAAGGACTCCATGTGTGCTGCCGCTGCAAGCCAAGGGATGCTGAGAGGACGCAAGGAGTAGACGCTCTGTGGTAGTTACATAATCTGGGGTCAATTGGGGACTTGATAGGATTAACAGTGAAGGGGTCCACCTTAATCCTCTTAAGTCCCTAGTCTGTCAATCGGATCAGAGCCAATGAGCCCTCTGTGTTGGCTCATTCTCCTGAGAATTCTGGGAATTCCTGAATTTCCTGCTTGGAGGTGGGAGACACCTCTCTCTCTCTCTCCCTCTCTCTCTCTCTCCCTCTGCTCACTCCCTGGGAGACATTACAGCTGACAAGACACATGAAACTACACTAGTGCCCTGAGCAGGAGAAGCCACATGGACCTACCCTGATGCAACTGGACCTCTGAAGCCGGATAAGCTACATAGAGACCCCTGCCTGCACTGAGATGCTTACAACGCCACTGGATTCACGAGACTTCCCACCCACTGGCCTGTGATCTTCCTGCATTTGGTGTCATTGTATGCACTTTGTGAGTCAGAGGAGGAATTTATAGACTGGTATTGGACATCTGGGCTAATATCAGATTTATGGACTTGATCTGGACTGGGCTGGGATGTTTTCTCAATGTTCAACTTCTCTTGTATATAAAACTCTTTCTTATACATATACGTGTTTATGAATTTGTTTCTCTAGTCTACCGAGATTAACATACTCTCCTTTAAAGCCTCAGAAGGAAACAAGCTACATGGCAGATCCCCTGAGCTCAGCTGTTGGGAGACTGTGTACCCTTGCTGTCATAGATGACTGCTTTGCTGTATTCTGTTACAGCAGCCTCCCCGGCTCCCTAGGAAGGATCTTTAGTCTGCTCAGGTACATTCTTCACAAGTACCTGGTGGTGGAAAGTTGGTTCTACCTGGTCTTTTAGAAGACCCCCTGCCCAAGGATCCTTTGCCTTACCTCCTGTAGCTGCCAACCCAGGCATCTGGTTCACTGGTCCATTCAACTTTCCAGCCTCTTCTCCCTTCCAAGTCAAACACCCCAAGGTCCTAAGGAAAGGGTCCTGGTCTCAGACCTGTCTGCCTGCTTGCCTCAACCATCCCTAGCCCACTCACCTGGCCCCCAGCTCCAGTCCGCCTCTGAGCTGTTCCTCTGCAGGTCCTCCCTGCTTGTCTGCCTGACAGCAGGTGCCTGTGGTACTTCCTGTCTGGGGGTTACCCCTAGGCTTCCTCGGAGCAGTCACTGTGAAGAGCTATAGATTACAGACATACAACTGCATTATCAATAAAAAAGTCAGATACACCGGGAAGTATTTAAAAATGCTCATTTATTACTCATACACCTGATTTCTTTTGGACAGAGCCTGGTTTCATCATGTGACTTGGAATGATTCAAAGCCGTGTGGTTGGAACATCGTTGCTGGGTGCCCCCAATTCTAATCTGACTCACAGTGACCTTTTATGGCAAGAGTGTAGACCTGCCCTTTGGGGTTTTCTAGGGCCAAGGGAACACTGCAGCATTTAACATCAGGAATAATGTGTGCGACGAGGATACTCACCATACTTATTCAATCTGTATGTTGAGCAAATATTCCGAGAAGCTGGCTTATATGAGGAAGAACGGGGCATCAGAATTGAAGGAAGGCTTATTAACAACCTGCTCTAGGCAGTTGACACAACCTTGCTTGCTGAAAGGGAGGAGAAATTGAAGCACTTGCTGACGAAGATCAAGGACTGCAGACTTCAGTATGGATTACTCAATGTAAGGAAGACCCAAATCCTCACAGCTGGACTAATGGGTGACTTCATGATAAATGGAGAGAAGGTGGAGTTGTCAAGGATTTTTCTTGCTTGGATCCACAATCAATATTCATGCAAGCAGCAGTCAAGAGATCAAGAGACGTGTTCTATTAGGTAAATGGGCTGCACAAGACTGTTTAGAGTATTGAAGACCGTGAACGTGACTTTGAGGGCTAAGGTGCTCCTGACCCAAACCATGCACTGTCAATTGCCTCATATGCATGTGTAAGTTGGACACTGGATAGAAGAAGACCAGCGGAGAATGGATGCATTTGAATTGTGGTGCTGGAGAAGAATATTGAAAGGTACCATGGCCTGCTAAAAGGACAAACGGATCTGTCCTGGAAGTACGGCCAGAGTGCTCCTTGGAGGCAAGGATGGCAAGACTTTGTCTTATGTATTTTGAACAAGTTGTCAAGAGAAACCAGTCTCTGGGGAAGGACATGATGTTTGGTAAAGTAGAGAGGCGGTGAAGGAGGGGGGCCCCTCAAGGATATAGATTAACCCATGGCTGTAACAATGGGCTCAAGTAAAGGAAAATGTGTGATGACGGCACAGGACTGTGCAGTATTTTTGTTCTATTGTGCTCAAGGTCGCCATGGGTCAGAGCCAACTCGATGGCATCTGAAGTTGAAAAGAACTGACTGCCAGGCCTTGTTTCTCATGGAGCTACTGTTGAGTTCAAACTATAGCCCTTTGGGTTGGCAGTAGAGTGCTTAACCATGGTGCAGCCAGGGCTCCTTGGCTGGAATAGTATTTCAGCAATAGATACTCACTGTTCCAAGTTCTAGGCTGAACAATTTCTTATTGTATGGTCCTAAGCACTGAATACACTTGACATCTTTACTTGTCCCTCTGCCCTTCCACACACAAGTCACTGACCCCCAGAGATGTCCCATAGGAGGGAGAGGGAGTGTAGAGGGAGAAAAGATGAGGCTTTCTACTCTTATAAAGTCTTAGAATCTCACAGAGGCAGTTCTACCCTGTTCAATAGGGTCGGTATGAGTCAACTCAATGGCAGTAAGTTTGTTTTTTTTACTTGACAGCCAGACACACACACACACACACACACACACACACGAGTGCTCAATGGCAGTAAATTTGTGTTTTTTTACTTGAAAGACAGACAGATAGGCAGACACACACACACATGCTCTGAATGCCTTACAGCAAGATTTTAGTTTAAATGGTTTGCCTTACACACAAGGAAACTGAAGCAGAAAGCAGAGAAGTGACATCTCAGTCAGGTCACACAGGGCTTGGACTCCTACAGAGAGTTAGGATACCCACTGGCTTCCAGTCTAGGATTGAGGAAGCAAAACCAAGTCCCTTCAAGGAACTTCTGGTTCCTACAGAAATGCTGCTTTCCTTCCTTGAACGGCCACTTTCTCTTTCCCTCAGGGAGAGTGAGCAGATGCTGTCAGCCCAGGTGCTCGGGTTCCTTCTCAACCTGAGCTGTGATGAAGACAGATCTTGGAACCTGCAGCTGGATACCCTAGGTTAGACTGTCTCTGTTCATTCCACTCTCTGCCTCGTCTCGTTGCTGCCCAATCAAAACCCAGTCAAAGAGAGTGAGAACTCCCCTGGAAAACAAACAAACAAACAAAGAACAACACATCTGGATGCTGTGGAGTCAATTCTGACTTACAACCACCCCATGAGTGGTCAAGTACAACTGTGCTCCATAGGGTTTTCTGTCACGGTCTGAGAACTCAGCAGTTGGAGCCATCCATGCATCCATCCATCCATGCGTCTATCCATCCATGCGTCCATCCATGCATCCATCCATCCATCTACTATCCATCAATCCATTCATCCTTCTCTCCATGTACCCACCCATGTGTGCCTACGTCCATTTGTTATATCATTTCAGCATTTGCTGGGTAGTTAGTTATAACGGCCAGGGACATCGATGCTGGGCTTAGGAAGTATGCTGACAAATGCAACCACCATGCTCCCTCCTCGTTTGGCTCTTACAGTCTCTAAGTTCAAAGTCTGGCCCTGCAGTTTACTAGCTGCCTGCCCTCTGCACCTCATCATGAATTGGAAGTAGAGCAGTTGTGAATATTAAATGTTTAAAAAGCACAAAAAAGGAACAGTCCGGTTCCAAACACATGGTAAACATTAAGTGACAGCAATCACTATTACTTAGCATTCCTGTACAAAAGAAAATGTCCATACGAACCTACAATCCCGACAGACGCTTTGACTAAGAACTTTGCAAATGCATGTACCATAAACCAAGTTTTTCTGAAGTTGTGTGTCACAAACCAAGCACATATACGCATGCCTGTGTGTATGTGTCTGGATTATAGTTGGCCCAGTGTCAGCATGTTTATAGTCTAAGATGAAGATAGCAATAATATCTGTTTGTAGCACACCCTTTAAAGATCCTTGAGTAAAGAAAAACATGATATAAAGTCACGTGTTTCTAAATATTTGATTCTTTTCTCTAGGCCTCCACCCTTGACACTTTACCTTATTTAGCCTCCCTTGCCTGATCTTGTAACCTCTAAATAGATGGATTATTGCAGGCTAGCCAAACCCTTGACTGGATCTGTCAGCAGCATTCTGGAACCTTATCTGCTCTCTGGGCAGCCCAAGAGCAATGCACGGCTGCTCCCAGCCCCTTCCCTCTGCACTCTGGCGTCAACTGCTTGGGCCACAGAAGGAACTCAGAGAAAGGAAGAAGCTTGCCTTGGAGTCTTCGCTAAGTGTGGGTTTGGGCAAGTCACAAAGGCTCAGTTGCTCCAATGGCAAAATGGGAGCATACATGTAACCTTGGGGAGTGAGGAGGAAATGGTGGGGGGACCACATCTGTCCTCCTCCAAAGCAGGCACGGAGAATCCAACTCCACATCTGCTTGTTCAAGGATGATTCCTATGGAGCAGAAATCAGACAGGCCTCACCTTCCATCCTTCTCTATCCTACTGGACACCAACCATTCTTTCCGTTCTACCCCATGTCTCTGCCACAGCGACCACACAGAACCCACGGGAAATTCTTACAGCTATGGGGCTTATTAGGGAAGCTAACGGGTCACAAAATGCAAGGACATAGTTCTTTTGTCTGCAGAATCTTTTCTCAGCCATGCCGGTGAGCTTGTCTCTCTCTGGTCCTCTTAGCTACATAGTTCCTTGGTCTCTGCTTTGCTTGATCAACTGTTACAAAGTTCCTTTGATGCTGGAAAATGCCCCAAGGGCAAGGCAGTCTCCCACCTGAAGGCACTCAGCTTTACTCCTTCCTGGTGGGAAGCCCACCACTCTGTCTCGTGGTCTCTGTGCTGTGGCCTCTGGTGCCTCCACAACTATGCAGGGATCTTACACCCACTCCAGTGGTGGCTCTTTTTCTTGGGAATTTTGGGATTCTGTTAGGTAGCTTAGCCTAGGTAATTGGGAAGTCCATTTACGCATGCCCAGGAGAGCCAGCAAAGGACAAAGCTGGATTTTCCCGCCGGTGGGCCCGGATGGGCCTTACCCCTGGAGCAGCCCACCTGGGCCAGGTGACTGCAATTCAGCCAATGGGATCAACCTGGGGTCGTTCACCACGCCTCCCCCCGGGAACCCTTGAAAAGGCAGGAACCGAGAGGGAGAGGGGCTTGCTTGGGTGGTCTGGTCGTCTTGGGAGGAGAGGGATCCTTGCGTGACCTGGGGCAGTCTCTGCCAGGCCGCATGGTCAAAGGAATCCTATGGGTGCCGCGTTGGGTGTTGGGAACAGAGGCAGGGAGGGATGGCGGATGGGGAGACTAGGCCAAGGACTTGGGTGCAAGAAGGGCCTCAGGGTGTGGAGGAGCCCACCCCAGCCCATCCCTATGGCTGGAGGCACCTAGGTGCTATATCTCTTACCACAGTTGGGCTTGCTCTCCTTCTGGGACCGGCAGGGCTTCTTGAAGCCCATTACAAACAGACAACGTAGGACGTGGTTCTAAAAAGCTGCTTCTCTCAGCCAAATAAAAGCTTTCACATTCCTAGACTTGGTCATTTCAACCTGCAGCCCGGACACTCAATTTTTCAGATATCCTGGAAACTGCCCATGCACACAAGAGCTTCTGGCTTGAGGGCTCTGGGTCCTTCTGAAAGACATTCTTACTCATGTTTCCATTCAGCAAACTTTGAGAGTCTCTGTGACCTAGGTGTCATCTTCAAAGCTGGAACCACAGCAGTGAACTAGCAGGACTGAGTCCCTGTCTGCCTCTTTGAGCTTGAATCCTTATGGGGGATGGTGGGGCGGGGGTGGGGGTTGATGACAGACCTTCTTCACTCATACTGCCATCAACGTATAAAGTATAATGCCACCATACTGCCTAAAGGGCATAACAGAACTGCCCCACGGGATTCCAAAGCCATAAATCATTGCCAGAACAGAAAGCCTCATCTTGCTGTGCAACGACGGGTAGGTTTGAACCACTGGCCTTGTGTTTAACCACCCAATGGCTAACCCACTACACCACCAGAGCTCCTTTAGTACATGCAATAACATGTAGTCCCAATAATGCTATGAAAGAATTCTAATGGGAGTTAATTAGTGACACTGAAAGCCATTTTTGGGGTGTCAAGGGAGCTTTATGGGGTGGCACCTGAGCAGGGGCCCTGAGTGAAGTGAGAGCTGAGCTACACAAAGATGCGGGGCTTCCAGGGGTGAGCTTCTTTCTCTACACAGGAGGACTTGAAGTCTCTGGAAAAAGAAGGGGCTTTTCTAAAGCCACACACTCACCAGCTAAGAAGCAGAGCTGTGTCTTGAACCCGGTCTCATGGTTTACGGCAGAGGTCTTAGCACTCAGGGGGAGTCAGTCCTGGTGTTGTCCAAAAGGTTAAGCTCTTGGCTACTGACTAAGAAGTTGGTGGCTCAAATACACTCAGTCGTCCCTCAAAAGAAAGGCCTGGCGAACTGCTCTTAAAAGACCACAGCTGCTCTCTCTCCCTCCACGTGGACCATCAAGCGGGGCAGAGGCAAAGGAAATAGGTGGATTTCTCTTTAGCCAGCAAGGCCCAGAAGAAAGCAGGGAAGCTGATGTGTGACCTGACCCTGTCCTGTTACTGAAGTTATTCAAAACGTCAGAGACCTGGCAGATTCCTGAGAATGGCGATTGCTGACTGCTGAGATATTTCTTCCATTGCTGACACTGTCTAAAAGAAACTCTGGGACTCTATCATAACTGAACATTTTATACAATAGTAACTGAACTATTACTGCAGACTTTTGCTAAAAGATCAAGATTTTGGACTTGTCTATGCTATAATGTGATTGGAATGTAACTGATTTCTGTGTAACTCCTTACCTATATAATGTAACATTGATTGGGATTTGATTAGGAAACATTTGCAAGGGTTTAAGGGAAACATTTCATTGGATGTTGATCAGCTTAAAAAGGATATTTTCTATACATTCAAAGACAGGCTTGAGGCATCTCCTGGCTCTGATATAATTAAGCAATTGGTGAAGGGCATGGAAGGATTGGACCCTCGTGTTTGGGTTCAAAGTATTTGTCATAGCCTGGGTTCCAGCCTAACAGTGCTGCTCATTATCACAATTTTCGTCTTGGATATCACGTGTTGCTTCTATAGAAAGCTAAGGCGTATGAAGGAGAGTCACACGGCCTCTATGGCACTTTTGAAGTTCGCGCATGAGGCAAATACCATGAGGAGCAGAGAACGGGAAGAGAGGTTTAAGGACGAATCCTTCATTGTCTCGCAAAGGAGCCTGGCAGGCTAGGTTTCTAGTGATAGAGGGGGACCTCCACCCTTGTGAGTAATAGGTAAGTCCTAATCACATTCTCATGGCATTGTTCCTCACTTTACCCTCCTACATGGTGCTGCTCTGGGGTTGTCTCTTACAAGCACATAGCTGGTTGCTGTGTGGCCAGCAGCTTTGACTACAGAAGCAGACATTCCTATTTGGCTCTATTTCTTCCTGCGGCATCCAATCTCTCTCAAACCTTCCCCCAGTAGCAGATGGGCATAGGGGACTTTTCCCCCAGTGCCTGGATTCAAATGTTTCTATTAAGCCTGAATTTTTGGCTATATTAATTGGATCATGAAGTTTTGTCTTGACAGCTTTTAATGTATAGAAAATAACCATGTAGCCACTGTGGTTCTTTTGAATTTTATGTATAAAACAAAAGGGGGAATTGTGGGATACAGAAGGATTTCTCCCAAGTTGTCTCCCCCAAACATATGCCAGACAGCTGCTTGGGAATGACTATACTTGGAGGTCATCAGAAGTAGGTCAGGGGTTATTCTCCCTGAGAGTTATCAACCATCTAGAGCAAGTAGTCACCACAACAAACAGGGCCCACTCCCTTCTGATAAGGATAGTTGTCTGTTTCCTTGTAGGAGACCCCAGAGAGGTCAAACCCGCCCAAGGATGATCAAGGTTAGGTCACCATCTTGAAACTAGGGTCTGCCCATTTTGTCACATGTATACCCCCAATCCCTCTTCCTATTGCATGTATGTCCCTAGACCACCCCTTCTGATTACTGTATTACCTATAGTACAGCCCCTTCCTGTGACGTATGTCCTCACCTGTAATTAGGGGGCTTACATGTCCCCAGAGAATATAAAAAGCCTGGGCGAGCATTAAATCTCTCTCTCTCTCCCTTCACGTGAACCATCAAGTGGGGCAGAGGTGAGCATGCTACCATGAAAAAAAAAAAAAAGACCACAGCCACCTACACTCCCTGGAGCACAGTTCTGCTCCTGCACACAGGGAGCTGCCATGCAGTGGAATTGACTCAGGAACACCTGGCTGGGTGTCTTGGGTTTGGCATACATAGCATGAGGTTTCTCGACCCAATTACAAAGTTATTTTCTCCAGCTTTTGCCCAATGCAGGGCCATCTGTCTTAATTTGCATGATCATTATTATTAATGACTAAAATGTATCAAGTGCTCCTGGAATAGTGCTAAGAGTTTTGTAAGCACGGTCTCATGGAAGGACCACAAATTCATGAGGTGGGTGCTACTGTTAGTTTGGGGAATGGAATGCGAGCTCACCTTGGGCGCAGGGAAGAATTACGACCAGTTGAGATGCAAAAATAGCAAAAGGAGTTTTATTTTTCTAGCTCGAGCTAGGGCTTCCTCCCTCCACTGCCCAGCGCAGTGCGGACCCAGCGTCCAAAAGGGATCAGCCCCGAGTTCTTTGTTCTCCAGGCTTTTATAAGGTTAGGGGGCAAGGGGCAGTCCAGGGTTATTATTCTTTAAATTGATTGGAGAATATTTCTGGGTCACGTGTGTCCTCCCGATTGGTCTGCTGATGGAGGGTGGTCACCTGTAGTCAGGCTACATCAGGTGGTGGTTTACGTCTGTTCCTGAAACTGAACCTTGGGCCTTTTCCAAGAAACCGAAACTTAGGCCCACCTCAAACTTTCATTTTCCACAGCCTATTCAAGCCCTAACCCAGTTGAACTAAACCTGTGCCCCACACTACTCATCTTCTCCATTTTACAGGTAAGGAAAGTAAAGCTTCAAAATTCCTGCTGCCGAGTTGGTTCTGAGTCATAGTGGCCCTGTAGAACTGGCCCTGTGGGATTCCAAGATTGCACACTTTTATGGAAGTAAGAAGCCTCATCTTTCTCCCTTGGAGCACCTAGTGGTTTTGAACTGCTGACCTAGCAGCCCAATGTGTAACCCACTATGCTATCGACGTTTCCCACATTATTTGCCCAGGGACACATAGCTAGTGAGTGGTGGCAGCATAGGGATATGAATCTTGGTGGTTTGACCTTCCATCATTAAAGGTTTCCATTGCACTGAATACATTTGTCAAATCTGCGATTCCCTTCTTGGAAGCACTTTTCATACTCATCTGTTTGGATGGCTGACAGCCATTCTCCACCTCTTCTATGTCATCAAATTGTCTTTTCGTGTCCCTCTTCTCTTCATTAGCAGAAAGAAAAAGAAGTCTCACCGAGTGAGGTCAGGTGAGTAAGGTAGGTGTGTAGGGCAAGAGAGACATGCTGGTTTTTTGCCAAAACTGGTGCACTGAGATGGCTGCATGAGCAGGAGCATTGTCACGGTGGCAAAACCAGTCCCCATTTGCCACAAATCAGACTTTTTTGTCATACACTGTTACACTATCTTTTCAGAACCTCTAAATAGAAAGCTTGATTAATAGTCTCAACTGGTGGAACAAACTCCAAACGCATTACCCCCCTCAGAAAAAAAACAAATGAGCCTTGTCTTGATCTTTGTTTTCACTTGATGAGCTTTTTGGGGGCAATGTGATAGTGGCATCTTCCACTGGCTTGATTGGCATTTGTTTTGGGGGGTCATAAAAACAGCACCATATCTCATCACCAGAAATGACCTTGGGAAAAAAGTTTGGGTTGCTTCGGAGCTGTTTTTTTAAAGCACCGTGATTCCACTCAACACTCTTTTTCCTGGTCAGTCAGAACCCTGGGCACAGATTTCACAGTGATCCTTCTCGCTATCAAGTCTTCCGTTAAAACTTGCTGAATCAAGCTCCAAAATAATTCAGGTAACTTCCCCATCTCTTCAATGGTCTGTTCTTTGTTGGTCTTCGGGCACAAGTGCATGAAATTTGTCGACATTTTCAACTGCGTGGGAAGTTAATGGACATCCAGAACAAAGTTTGTCATCAATAGACATTGCACTTTTTTTGAAATGAGTAAAACACTCATATACTTGAGTTTTTCCTCTATCGCTGTCTGTGTAAGTTGTGTTCAACATCACAAGAGTTTCTGTGGCATTGTTCCTGAGTAGGAAACAAAATTTCACAATTGCATGCTGTTCCCTTAAATCAACCATCACAAAATATGAGGTTCAAGAGAAACTGTCTATGAAAACATTCACTGTGACCAGACAGAACTTTCCCAGGTGATGTCACTGGATGCACGAACTCAGAGAGAGTTGTTCGATGCTCACATAGTGGGAAAAAATGCTAACTATGAAAACTCTGCCAGTGGAACTTTTTTTCCATTGGGGGTGGTGGTGGTGGTTGACATTCCCTTGTAATTCTGGAAATTAATGCAGATGTGATTTCTCCAAATTGGCCCCTTGGAGGAACACAGATGTGGGCTTTCTTCTGAGACTGGGCTCCATGAAACCTTTGTGAGGCCTGAGCTTGGGCAGAGGCTGTCAGGATGGGAGATGAGACCCACAGAGTCCAGAAGTCACACCACTGTTAGAGAGCCACACTGGCAGCATCCCCGGGCCAATTCACACGGCCAGGTAGGGAAGTGGAAAGTGGGTAGAAGGCTATAGAAAAGACCCCAGGATGAACAATAGTGGGAACAGTAACCAGAGAAGATGGGGGAATGGGCCTGAGGGACCAGAGGGCGATGTTTAGAGGGTGCACAGCCTCACTTTGGGGGACAGAGAATGTCAGGAGGGCCTCCCGAGACACCTGCCATCCAAGGGCTTTGCAGTTTTCCACGTGACCATGTAAACTTGAAATGAAATTCAATTAAAAACTTGGTTTTCCAGTTACATCAGCCACATTTCAAACTCTCAGTAGCCACCTGTGGCTACCATATAGATCAGCTCCGGTGTTGAACCTGTCCATCAATGATTTACAGAAAGTTCTACTGGACAGTGCTATACGGACACACTCTTGCTCAATTTCTCACTTGATGTGCTGACTGGGAAGTTCTGGACTGCTAGCCACGGGGTCTTTGGCTCCAACCCACCAGCTGCTCCTCGGGCGAAAGATGGGACTATCTGCTCCCGTAAAGATTTAGAGACTCAGAGACCCTGTTAAGGGTCATTATGAGTAAAAATAAAACCATTTGATGGTAGTAGATTTTGTGGTTCAATGCTTATAGGACTTTATTTTCATATGAGAAAGAAACCTATTCTCACTGCCATCAAGGCAATTCTGACTCATATTTTCTTTAAAAACTCACCAGATTGAACTTTCTAATGACCATTTACCACTCAGGAAAACAAGCTGTTTAGAGAAGTGACTAATTCTAGATTTTGGACAAGAAATGCATAAGAAAAGGTTGATATCTATTAGAAAGCAGGAAGCATGAGAGACTACTGGGGTCATGTCAGAAGGACTACAAAAAATCATGACTTCAAACTGAAAGCCAATAGCACAGCTCGGAGTCTGTTTGAAAGATGATAAGGAGACATGCCGCGATTCTGAGCACTGGGCAGTAAAAGATGCAGAGTCAAGCCTGTATCCTTTCTTTCCCATCAGAAGTGCTCCTCAGGGTAACCAAGTCGCTGGGCACATCTCGGCCCCGTAGAAGTAGTGGAAGGATTCAGCTAGTAAGTGCAGAAGGAATGAGAGCATTAGAATATCACATTTTCCAACCTTCCACTAAAATAACAAAGGCTCATCAATGCCTGCTAGTGCCCCGGATACAGAGACAGGCGGATGTGTGTGCCCCTTGATGAAAAGCACACAATTCGGAAGCCAAATGGAGCCTGGAAGAGGCTGAGTCTCTTGACCCAACACCCAGTGGAGGGAAATGCCACAGGGGGGTACGGGTGGGGGCAGATGGTAAATGACACCACTGGGCCTGAAGCCATTAAATCCAGACCATGGGAAACTTTACAGGGAAAAGGGGGAGAAGTTTGGAGAGGCAATATATGGATCAAACAATGTTAAGAGGCATCTGACAGCAGCCAAAGGCAACAAGTAGGCTTTGCTGGAATCCTGATGTAAACAAATCGCTTGTAAAAGAGAGAGAGAAGCTGGAGAGATTTTAACACCGACTGAATGTTTGGTTATCGAAAGGAATTGCTATTGAGCTTGAAAAGTTCTCTACGTATTGCAATTATGTCGGGGGGCGGGGCGGGGCAGGCTTCAAAAAAGCTTTTGGAAAATTTCCCTGATCTTTTAATTTCATTTTTCCATGAAGTGTTCGAAGCCCTTTCATAAATACAGAGGACATTATGCCAGGATCTAATCCAAAGTCACCAGGGGAGGACTGGAAGCAGCCAGGGGTCCAGGGAAGATCCAATGGCCAGCCAGCGTGCTCTGTGCAGATGGTGCCCGTGTTAAATTTTTCACAAGAATGCCATCACTCTGGTTCAGTCTCAGTGCCTGGCCTAGTTCAAACCTACTGTCTTTTAGAATACACTTATCCAGATTAACCTTTTGCCGGTCTAAGTTTGACAAGTGGAGGGGTTTCAGCGACTGGATTACTGAGAGTCTTTCCCTCCTCCGGGCATTCTATTCCACTAACCACATTATCCTTCCTCAGGTGCCATGCAAATGTTCTCATTCCAGACGTTTGCCGGTCAGCCCAGAGGGGCTTGGAGTGTAGGAGACGTGTTGGTGTTCCAGTTTCTTCTTCTGCGTCTCCTCCTCCATCTCATTCTCCCTCTCCATCCTCTTCCTCCTCCTGCTCTTCTTCTTCGCTTTCTTCCTTGAAAAAAGGCAGAGCAACTGCACCTTCAATGAAGAGCTGGTGCTGAAGTCTAGGAACGCACACTCTGCCTCCTTTCTTCCAAAGAAGAACAAAGAGCCGGAAGCTTCTACTGTACAGAGACGCGGGTGCCTCTCCTTGGTCCACCCCAGAGGAGTACACTGCTTTTGAAAATGCGTATTCGAAGGTCTCTGTCAGGAGACTAGGGTCTCTTTTCATGTTTGCTTTCTTGAAGCCTGGCCACTCCTTTTGATTCTTCCTCAGCACTTTACTGAGCACATTCCCAGACCTACTCCCAAGAGCATTCCCCACAAGTAACTCCCTTCCAGTTTTTGGTGTTGTGACCCACTTCCATGACCTCCCTGCTGACCGTCTCTTGATCTCTCTCAGGCCTGGTGTGGTAGACTCCTTTGACTGCTGCTGTCCCCCACCCCAAGTCCATCCCTGCCTCCTTCCAGGGTTAGGATGGCCCAGATGCAGACAGCCTTCCTTATTGCTAAGCGCGACCATTAGACTAAGTTCTGGCCAAGGACCTGGAAAGAGCAGCAGCTCCCTTTCTGAAGCGTGTTCCTAAAAACAGTGAAGGTGTGGTTTTGGCCTTTTCCCTCTGGCTCCGTGTTAGGCCATGGGGGGAACTGGAGGGCATGGAGTGAGAACACAGTGATCCTACCATTCTTGAACAGGACCTCTGGATGGTGGCACGAGAAAAATGTCCTTAGATCGTGTATAAGCTACCATCGTATGGGAACGCTTCATGGGAACTAATACAGATGGCGAGCCACAGCCACTTGGGAGGTACTTCCACTTGGATCACCCTAGGCAACAGGGTAGCCCCTCCCCTTCGTGTCCTACTGGATGTCAGTGAAGCTCTGCGGTGCAGTCATTCATCTGGTTGATGGTGGTGACCCAAAGACTCTCTCTGCGAGACACACATGGCTACGCTGAGCACTCCAGCCCGAAGCTGACCACCCTCTGGAAATGCCACATGACGAAAAGAAGGTTGGAAACACCCGGGCAAAGTGGGCTCTCTCCCCTTTCCTTCCGTCCCCCTGGGGTTTACATCTGTATGGTCCATGCTTGGAAAGAGCATTCCCCAACACGAGCCAGCACATCGGCTAAGCCGGGCAGACCTACTCCATTACAACTAATAATGGGACTCAAGCACTTTAGAAGCTTTTACTAATTGAGCCGCTGAATATCCCTATGAAGTAGGTAACTATTATCATCCCCAATTACTGTCAAGAAGCTGAGCTGCAGAGACATTAAGTGGCTTGCCAGAACCATGCAGGAAGGTTGCAGGCAAAGCAAGTGCCCTGGAAGAGCCAGACTTTCACCTCAATCAAAGCAAGCAGAATCGGCCTGAAAGCTGGTAGCCCTGAGCTCTGGTGGCAGGCCTGTCATGAACCACACAGTCAGACAGGTCAGTTCCTCTCTCTGTGCTGTGTGTGTGTGTGTGGGTGTGTGCAGGTCTGAGTGAGGTGAGAGCAGTCCCCAGGTGTGCTGGGGACATGGGAGCTTGGGAAGAGGCAGTTCTTGGGGATCTTTTCCAGGCTAAGGTGCCATTAGCAAAGCACGTGCTGAAGGATAACCCCACCCAGCCTGGGAGGCCGAGTTTATGGAGTGATGGGGTGTGACCAGCAGCTCAGAGAGGAAAGCTAGAGGAATTGTGCCCAAAGAGCTGCAAAGCAGCCCTCCGAAGAAGGTGCCCAATCCACAGAGCCCCTGGAGGCAATGCAGTCAGGAGTGTAACATGCGGTTAGATGTGGTTGCTGTGGCCTGGGCATGCACATGCTTCACATACGGAGACTGGTCACCCGGGCACCCGGTGACACAGCATCTCACTGAGGTCCTTGTGCCAGGATCCAGTGCAAGTGGACATTCTTCCCTGAGGTCTCTCGGGGCTTCCGCCCATGCTGCAGTCTGCACTGGCTATGGACACTGTCTGTGCTGGCCCCAGGCAATAGGTGATTGGCTCCAGGCTCAATTTCTTGAGCCTCCGCTGCTGAGGGTCTGGTTACTTCCCGACAACAAGGGGAAAGGGCTGTCGGCTCCCCCTCCCATGCCCGGCTTCTTTGTAGAATGAATTAAGTCTGGCCAATCCCTTGTAATGTATAGTTCAACACGCTTTGACCAATGTAGCCCAGCCTTCCGCCCCTGCACAATCGAAACACAGAACATTTTCACCCCCTTGGAAAATCCCCCAAAGCCCCACTTCAGCCAAGTCCTCTGTCCACAGCAAGAAATCAATGCCTGGTCTCCATCAGCCCAGTTCTGTTTTGTCTGTCTAGAACGTAAAGAAATGAAACCATTCTATACGGTCTTACTCTGTGCCCATTTTTAACATGCAAGTGATGTTGTCAATTACTTGCTGTGAGTAAACCTGTCATACCAAGACACACTGCATTCATCCAGTAACATCCTGTCCCCTCAGCACATGAGAACGTGCAGATGAGGGTGCAAAAGCCCAAGTGTGTGACCCTCTCCCCGTCTTCTGGCTGCAGTAGTCAGGCTGAGCCCTCCTTTCCTCCCTCCCTCCCTCCCCCCTCCCTCCCTCCCTCCACCACCCTGGAGTCCAGAAACCTCAGTGCTTCCATCTCCCTCCCCTCGCCAGGCCCCAGCACAGAGCCATCACTGTGCCCTGAGGATTCCAGCATCCTGAGAGGTGCTATTTTGGGCTACAATAACAATCCCTAATACAGGCGAAGAGCCACTACAGCTTAATAGCTAATAATAATATCAGCTCCCATTTATCGGAAGGCTCGCTCATCAAGAAACCATACTTAGCATTTATATCATGAGCTTAGGTAATTTTCAAAGCTCACCCCCACCCCCTGGTTAAGTATGATCTTCAGTTTGCAAAAGAAGAAACTGAGGCTGACAGAGATTGGAGTGGGGCTCCGTGGACATTAATATGCAAACAGTTCATCTGGGAGTCTTGTTATAAGACACAGCTTTGTTCAGTAGGTCTGGGGCGCAAAGCGTGAGATGCTGAGTCTTTAATAAGCTCCTAACTGTTGCTGCCAGTTCTCACAGCTCAGTGGGAGTAGCCCAGGGTGAGGCAGTCCTTTGAGGTCAACTCCCAGCGAGGGGTGGGGGTGGGGATTCTAAGAGCTGAACTCTGAACATCTGTTTCCAAAGCAGATGCTCCCAACAGTTCTGCTGAGGTTGGAGGGTTCTTGTAAGTCCTTGCTGGTTGCCATGGAGTGCATGCAGACTCACGGGGAATCCGTATGTGCAGAATAGAAGTGTGCTCCATTGGGGTTCTGAATCACCAAGCCTTTCTTATGAGGCACCTCTGGGTGGGCGTGACTTGCTATAAGGTGAGCTCTTAATATGAGGAACTTAAGTATGAGGGATACACCCCTCATATTTTCCCCCCAAAGCTATGTATTTAATTTTTTAAACAAAACAATCTTATCACCTTCAATATACTCTCTATTACACTTAACGCATTTGTCAATCTGTGATTCCATTCTTGGAAACAATTTTCAAATGCATCTGTTTGATGGTGATAGCACCCGCCTCTTTGTCCAACCCTGTCCTTTCATGTCCTCATCATTTGTGGAAGCAAAACGTCACACAGAATGAGGTCAGGGGAGTAAGGTGCAGGGGGCAAGAGAGGCATGCTGTTTCTTGCCAAAACCTGGTGTAATGAGATGGCTGCATGAGCGGGTACATTTTTGTGGTGGCGAAAGCCAGTCTGCCACAAATCAGGCTTTTTGTTGTTGTTGCAGCATACTGTTAAATGCAATCGTTTCAGAACCTCTAAATAGAGAACTTCATTAACAGTCTGACCTGGTGGAACCAACTCCAAGTGCACTAAGAGTCAACATTTTTGTCTGTTCAGGAAGTTGACAGACATCCAGAATGAGGTTTGTCCTCAATTGACATTTCACCTTTTTTGAAATGCGAAAATCACTTGTACACTGAGTTTTTCCCATAGCACTGTCCTTGTAAGCTGTGTTCAACATCACAACAGTTTCTGCAGCAATTTCCCTGAGCAGGAAACAAAATTTCACAGCCACACACTGTTCTCTAAAGTCAGTCAATGCAAAAAATGCAGCTTGCACGAAACTACTTTTATGGAAAATACTCACAATGACCAGAGAGAACCTTCCCAGGTGATGCCACTGAGTGCACTCACTCAGAGTGTTTCTCGAGTACTAAGAGAGCTCCACCCAGCGGAGTTTTTTTCCATTTGGGGGGGAGTACCCCTCATTCATAAGTCGCTGGGTGGCTCGAGCCATTAAGACATCACCTTATAGTGACTTATGTAGGGGAAAAACAAACCGGGGCTGAATTCTTTTCCACCACACAAGTGTTTTTGTTTATTAAGACCTCTTAAGTAAACTTTTAGACTGTGGGAAGTTATCCCTCAGGGTAAAGAGAGATAGAATCCACGATAAATGAAGACAACCAAAATCCAAACCCACTGCCATTCTGACTCACAGCAACCCTTTCGGACATGAGTTACACAGAGGGCTTCCAAGGCTGTAATCTTTACTGTTGGAAGGAAGATGAGCTTATCTATTCCCATAAAAGTTTATATCCTGGGAAACCCTAATAGGGTGGCAATGACTTAGGATAGACTCAGTGGCAGTGGTTTTGGTTTGGGGTTTTAGAATCTGCGCTGAAGCACACATCGTTTTCCCCAGTGGAGTGACTGGTGAGTTTGAACAGTTGATCTTTGGGATAGCATCCAAGTGCTTTAACCACTACCAGGAAAATTATCTGGTAATCCTGGGCTAGGGAACAAGAGGAAACGGCAGGCAGGTCCCAAGGTGGGAATGATGGACTGGCTTCCAGACAGCGCTGTCTAGTGTTCCATTTAAAGGTGTTTGCTCTCACTCTTATACCACCCTTTAGGGCAGAGGAGAACTGTCCCTGTGGGTTTCTGACATTGAAGCTCTTTAACGGACTAGAAAGCCTCACTTTTCTCCCATGGAATGGCTGGTGGTTCCAAACTTCTGACCTTGCACTTAGCAGCCCAACACAGAACCCATTCTGTCACCAGGGCTCTTGTAGCCCTTGCTAATCTTTGTCTTAATCCTTCAGCATGGCCTGTTACACCCGGGGAATTGAGTTGGCAGAAGTTTGGGGAAAGGCAGGACTGGGGTGAAGTGTGAATGAAGGATGCGTGTGAGCAGTAGACAAAGATGAAGGCAAAATCAGCTTGCAAAGGAAGTTAGGAGAGGCAGGTAGCTCCTTAGACACTGCTGTGTCCCAACACTCAGCCACAAGGGCTGGCTTTCTCCGTGGACTGAGCTGGGGACTCCAACCTGCTTTGATGATCATTTTAAAAGCAGTTACAGCCAGATTTCACGCCTCCCGTTTCATTTATTCCATATAACCACCCCGGGAAGAAAGAGGGCAGGGGTCAACAGCAAAGCCTGGGGAGAGGCAGGGGAACTGCTTACAGTCTCACTGGAGAAGCGGAGAGGGGACCAGAGACCCAGGCACCTCAGCCCTCCCTGGCAATCAGACTCACCCGCGAGCTTTCAAAATCTACCCACTGTCTGGAGCCACCCACCGTGTCTGATTCTGCTCTCTGGAGGCGGCCCCGGCATCAGTATCTGTCACCAGCTCCTCATAGAGCTGAAGTTCAGTCAAGGTGAGGACTTACATGTAGGTAGAATAGCAAACGTTTCCTCTTAGAGCTTGGTACCAAGGTTTGTTGCCCTTGAGTTGATTCCAAGTCACGGTCACCCATTTGTTACAGAACAGAAGTATAGAGTTTTTGTGACTGTAATCTTTACAGAAGCAAACTTCCTGGTCTCTCTTCTGTTGTGCTGCTGGGTGGGTTTCAACCACTGAACTTCCAGTTAGCAGCAGGCTACAGTGCGTGCTACTCAGGGACCTCTGGCACACGATCAGCCTCTGTTTAACGCTATTAGATGATGTGGACATTTTCACTGTGCAAACACAGACTAAAGATCGATACTATGGTTCTCAGACTCTCTCTATCATCAGGATCCCCTGGAGGCTTGTTAAACAGGTGACTGAGCCTCATCCCAACCCTGATCTAGTAGGTTCTCAGCCTTTGCTGATGCTGCTGGTCTAAGGACCACACTCGGAAAGTCAGCTCTGGAAAGAAATCGAGAGAGAGTGAGTCCCAAAGGCAAAGCCTTGTCTATCAATTGTGCTTGTTGTGGACCATCCGGCTGGGCCTGCTCCCGAAGTCTGCCAGGCCAGGTGAGAAGCTTTGCTGTCAGAGCTGCCTTTTGCCAGGTGCAGTGCCCAGTAGGTGTGGCAAACACACTGCTAGCTAGCAGCCCGTCTTCCAGGCTGGGGCCCCACAACTGATGGCTGACGGGAGGCTGAAATGAACAGAAAACATCTGTAACCTAGGCAACAGTCTGGCGCACCCAACTAGGAGACCACTTGGCAAGGAGAGGCTGGGGAAGAAGGAAAATGTGGAAGAGAAGAGAAACTTGGTGACAACCATCTGAGCATTTGCTAGAGTGTACACTCGCTCACTGACACACATGACAACTCTACATTGTATATGATTTCAACCTGGCTGCAGAGAGAGGAACTGAGACACAGGCCTCTGTTAATCTTATGTGTTGTGGCTCTGGAAACTTCTCTGTATTTTCTGATTTTTTAAATCGTTTTATTAGGGGCTCATACTACTCTTATCATAATCCATACATACATCAATTGTGTAAAGCACCTTTGTACATTCATTGCTCTCATCATTCTCCAAACATCCACTCTCCACCCAAGCCCCTGGCATCAACTCCTCATTTTCCCCTCCCTCCCCGACCCCTCCCTCAAGAACACTTGATAATTTACAGATTATTATTTTGCACTGTCCAACATCTCTCTTCACCTACTTTTCTGTTGTCCATCCCCCACGGAGGAGGTCACATATAGACCCTTGTAATTGGTTCCCTCTTTCCAACCCACCTTCCCTTTACCCTCCCAGTATCACCACTCACACCACTGGTCCTGAAGGGATCATCTGCCCTGATTCCCTGTGTGTCCAGTTCCTATCTGTACCAGTGTACATCCCCTGGTCTAGCCAGATTTGTAAGGTAGAATTGAGATCATGTTAGTGGGAGGGTGGTGGTGGTGGTGATGGTGAAGGGAGCATTTAGGAACCAGAGGAAAGTTGTATGTTTCATCATTGCTACATCACACCCTGACTGGCTCATCTCCTCCCTAAGACCCTTCTGTAAGGGAATGTCCAGTGGCCGGCAAATGGGCTTTGGGTCTCTACTCTGCACTCCCCCCATCATTCACAATGATATGATTTCTTGTTCTGATGATGCCTGATACCTGATCCCTTCGACACCTCGTGATAGCACAGGCTGGTGTGCTTCTTCCATGTGGGCTTTGTTGCTTCTGAGCTAGATGGACGCTTGTTCATCTTCAAGCATTTAAGACCCCAGAAGCTATATCTTTTGATAGCTGGGCACCATCAGCTTTCTTGACCACATTTGCTTATGTAACCGCTTTGTCTTCAGTGATTGTGTAGGGAAGGTGAGCATCATAGAATGCCAATTTAATAGAACAAAGTATTCTTGCATTGAGGGAATACTTGATTGGAAGTTCAATGTCTATCTGCTACCTTAGTACTAAACCTAAAAACATATGTCCATAGATCTATTTCCCCATCCTCATATATAAATATATTTGCATATGTACATGTCTATTTAGACCTCTATAAATGCCCTTTGCCTCCTAGCTCTTTCCTCTATTTCCTTTGACTTTCCTCTTGTCCCACTATCATGCTCAGCCTTCATTTGGGTTTTAGTAATTCCTCTTGGTTACATTACCCTTGGTCACGCCCTACCAGGCCTCCTACACCCTCCTTAATACCGATTTTGGATCACTTGTTGTTCCCTTGTCCCACCTTTCCCCCCACCTCCCCCTCTCCCATGTCCCCCGGGAACTATTGGTCCCATTGTTTTCTCCTCCAGATTGTTCATCTAGCCTATCTTATTTAGACAGACCTGCAGAGATAATAACATGCACAAAAACAAGACAGAGCAAAACCAAGCAACAATATACGACGAAACAACAATAACAACAAACCAATGACAAAAAACCCCAAAACAAAATACAACAAGAAAGAAAAGCTTGCAGTTAGTTCAAAGACTGTTGGCCTTTAGGAGTGTTTTCCAGTCCAGTCTGTTGGGGCACCATGCCCTGCCCTCAAAGTCCACCTTCGGCTTTCCCTGGGGACTTCGCTGCTCCGTTCCCTTGCTGTTCTGCTGTATTTTCTGATCTCGGGAAAGAATCCAGGCACTGTCTCCTTTGAGTTGCTATAAGTTGAGTCACGTGACCGCCCGCTCACTTCACTCTCACTCTGACCCTAGTCTGATCAGACGTATTAGCCCATAGAGCCTGTAGAGCAGTGGTTCTCAACCATCCCAGTGCTGCGACCCTTTAATACAGTGCCTCATGTTGTGGTGACCCCCCCAACCATAAAATTATTTTTGTTACTACTTCATAATTCTAATTTTACTACTGGCATAAATAGGGCCAACCCTGTGAAAGGGTTGTTCACCCACCCCACCCCCCAAGGGATTACGACCCACACATTGAGAACCGTTGCTGTAGACACAGGCAGGGAGTCTCTGGGTAGAGTAAATGGTTAAATACACTCAACTGCACAGTGAACAGCTGAAGGTTCAAGTCCACCAGAAGAAAGTTCTGGAGATCTAATGCCCCCGGGAAAAAACCAAACATCCATTAAAAGCCCTGGAGCACAGTTCTATTCTGACACACACAAGTTCACGATTCTCATCTGCCGTGGGGTCATAGAAACCTACAGAGATAATCCAAGGCTGTAATCTTTATAGGAGCAGATGACCTCAACTTTCACACATGGAGTGGCTGGTGGCTTTGAACCACGGATCTTGTGGTTAGCAGTCCAATATTTACCCTTTGAGGTCACGATTCCTCAAAACTCCCACTGCCATCAAGTCGATTCTGATTCATAGTGCCCCTACAGGACAGGGGAGAACTGGCCCTGTGGTTCCCAAGACGGCAAGTGTTTACAGGAGTAGCAAGCCTTGTCTTTCTCCTGTGGAGGGGCTGGTGGTTTCAAATACTGACCGCATGAGTCATAAGCACAACACAACTAGGGTTCCTCTGAGGTCATACGTAGTTGGAATCAAGTAGACAGCAACTGGTATTGGGAGGCATAATAGGGAACCAAACAGCCAACAGGAGAGAGCCTGTTGTAAGAACTCTGACCAATACTGAAACCCTACAATGGACAATGGCCCCCCTTTTAAGTTGAAGCTTACTCTTTGGGATATTACATGGGTTGAGGGCAAAGAAGTCGCGATGCTATGGAGATGAGATATAAAAAATAGTGAAAAATGAGAAGTTGAGCCATCAGAAGGACAAGAGTAGTAGAGTGGACAGTCCTTTCTGAAGGGATGACACGCTGGCTGGGCCACTAGAACTGCTGATGGACCTTGACTCCGTGTGCACTCATCTCTTGCCCTCTAAAGCTCATAGCTAGGGGGTGCTCTACACTGCCCCCTCCCGTGGAGCTGGGAGAGAAGTTTAGCTTTAATCCAAAGACCCCAGGGACCACAGTCCCCAAGAATTCAAAGTCATGTACACATGGGTGTGGCCTCTCCTTGTCTCCTCCTTCCATGTGACTGAGTCAGAAGAGCTGGGACAACACCAACCTTTTCTGTATTGTCAGACATTTGTTCTGCACGTGGAAATTCCCTCACCTCCTCTTTGGATAAATCCCTCTCTCTCTCTCTCTCCCTCTCTCCTCTCTCCTCTCTCTCCATTTCTGACTTCTACCCTTTCTTCTCATTGCCACGGTGAAACCAGAAACTTATATTTGGGCTGCTTTAGTTTTAAGTATCAAGTGCCTTGAGCACAGATAAAGAGGTTTATAGTGTTATTGATTGAACTGGGGCCAAAGAAACACACCAGAAGTCTAACCCCTATACTTGTGAGCGTGACCCTGCTTAGGCATACTAAAATTGCCCCTACCAAAGTAGGGTCCTAAACCTAATTTACTCTGAGTGGTATCTTATAAAAAGAGAAAATAAACACAGCGAGAGACCTACAAATGGGGAGAGACCATTTGAGGACCATCTACAAGCCAAAGAACACCTGGGCTCTTGACAAGGATGGCCTCTCCCCTAGAGCTGATGCCCTGACATGAGCGTCTATTAGCCAGAAAGTGAGACAATCAATTCCTGTCCTTTAAAGCCACCCCCTTGTGGTATTTTTGTTATGGAGTCCCAGGTAGCTAAGGCTCATTGGAGTCCTCTACAGGAACTGCAAGGAGAGACCCGGTGAAATATAATCATGTTTTCCTCAGGACTCTTGTGGTTCTAATTAGGCTTAAGAAGAGAATGAGGAGAAAGAGATGAGGGTGAACTTGCTTCACTGGCTTCCAGCATAGCTGCATCCAGGGGCCTCAAGAATTGCTTTAGGATTGATTGTTTTTCCATTTTCCACCTCCTTCCCTCCACTCTTGAGAAGTAAGTGTGCCCATCAGCAACTGTAGGCTTTCGTTCTACTCGTAGAAATAAATGGAGTTCTTCACTTCTGTTAGATCAAGAGTCCTGTAGCCCCATCATTGCTGGACTGGGTTCTGTGCTCACCCATAGACAAAGAGGGACAAAGGAAAGTCTAGGTCCTATTGCCAGAAGAATGGAGAATGAATGTTGGGCAAGCAAAACCAACAAAAGCTTATCACATTACGCTTTATAGCTCCATTCTCTTTGTCGATATTTTCCCCAGGAAAGGGTGGTCTAAAGCAGGATGGGTGTGTACAGATGAGCTGACCCAGAAACACCTCCATAACATCCAACATGTGTAGTTGCCAGGAGCCTCGCAGTGTGGTTGTTAGGATGTTTCCTTTGAGTCTTCTCTTTCTTCTGTAATTACAGAACACAAACATGACTCTAGTGTAAGGTCCAAGGACACTTTGTCCCTGACATTTCTCCAAATGAAGATGCACTCAGGATACAAATAGTAAGTATGCAAGGGCTACACCTTAAAGCAAAGTCTCCTGGGTAATTTCCTAGAGCCCTGATAACAGTGCTCTCTTGAGCCTCAAGACTTCTAAACCTACTGCTATGTCCCAGATCTAAAATTCCCATATTTCCCATAGCTTAGAACAAAGGCAGAAGGGGATCCTTTTTGATATATCCTTCAAGATAATGCCTTCTGTATTTTCTGATAGGAGTAATTATGGATACATACTAAGAGTTTACTACAAATATACTGACCTATGTGTCATGTGGAATAGAAAAGAGCTGGAAGCAATTAAAATTTCCAACCAGAAGGGATACATTAAATAACTAAGGGTACACTCAGCCATTGTGAAGGAATATTATGTAGCCAATAAAAATAGTTCAATGACTATTGAATGATATGAGAAAATAATCAGGATATATTGCTAAGAAAAATTAGAATATAATCCAGTTTTCAATTTTTAAAAAAGGTATACACACATACATAGATATATCACAATGTTAACAGAAATTATTTTTGTGAGTGGGGTTAATAGTGATTTAAGCTGTTTTATTTCTCTATGTTCCAACACTTCAAATTTTGTACAATATCAAGTATCATTTTTATAAATGCACAAAATCAATGTCATCTTTATATATATCAATAATGGTATGTACTGGTATTACAAAATCAATACATGTTTACTAAAAAAAATCAATGGTTACTTTGTTGTCATTACTAATCTGTATGTCCTAAAATGTGTATTTCCATTTTTTAAAAAGTTCTTTTCAAACATATTTTAACCATACACTGTAATTCATTTACAAGGAATGCCATGACGTCTGTGCCTGTGGTGTGTGTGTGTGTGTGTGTGTGTGTGCAAGAAAGAGAAAAGGAGAAAGTGTGAAAGACCTTGGAGACTCATCTCTTAGGGTTCTTTCATTCAGAAAACTTCAGTTGACTGCCCACTCAGATTCAAGGGCTGAGCTGCATTTTTTTTCTTTTTTCTTTTTGCATATATATTTTTTATAAGTGCTACAATCACTTTCCCATCACTTGTCTGT
This sequence comes from Tenrec ecaudatus, assembly GCF_050624435.1. NCBI lineage: Eukaryota > Metazoa > Chordata > Mammalia > Afrosoricida > Tenrecidae > Tenrec > Tenrec ecaudatus. The sequence goes on along the minus strand of NC_134534.1, from coordinate 128,526,393 downwards.
CTGTTTGTCATATGTGCTGGCTTGTGTATTGCTGTGATGCTGGAAGCTATGTCATTGATATTTCAAATACCAGCAGGGTCACCCAAAGTGAACAGGTTTCAGCAGAGATTCCAGACTAAGAATAGGCTAAGAAAAGGAATAGGCTGTCCACTTCAAAGGAATTCGCCTTATGGACAGCACTGAGACATTGCCAGATGCCGAAAACCTCATGAATCGAAGCAGAACATTGTCAGAAACAGTATCAGGAGATGAGATCCTCAGATCAGCAGGCATTCAAAATATGACTGAGGAAGAGCTGCCTTCTCAAAGTAGAGTCAACTACAGTGACATGGCTGGAGTAAAGCCTGGGACAGTGAACCCTTTGGAACCATCATTTGCTGTTGGGGTATGACACAAAATGAGAAGAAACAGGTGCAAGCATCCATTAATAATCAGAGCTTGTGATGCATTATGAATCTAGGAAAATGAGAAGCTGTCAAAAATGAAGTGGAAGGCATAAAGATCAACCTTCTCGTTGTCGGTGTGCTGAAATGGACTGGTATTGGCCAGTCTGAATCAGAATCAGATCGTATGCTATGCTGAGAATGGCACAATCAAGAAGAACTGTGTTGCATCCATTGTCAAAAAGGATATTTCAAGAATTGTCTTGAAGTACAATGCTGTCTGGGATAGGATAATATCTACCCTTGTACAAGGATATCCAGTCAATACAATTCTTATTCAAATGTATGTATCAACTACTAAAGCTAGTGATGCAGAAGTGGAATAATTATAGCGATGTCTTAGAGTCTAAAGTTGATCACATGTGCACTCAAGAAGCATTGATACTTATTGTCAATTGGAATGCAAAAGTTGGAAACAAAGAGGAAGGAACAGTAGTTGGAAAATATGCAAGACTAGTGATTTCTTCATTACAAATACTTTTTTCAGCAACACAAAGATCTTCTCCAAATGGAATACACAGAAACCAAATTGATTACATCTGTGGGAAGAGATGAAGAAGTTCAATATCAGCAGCTAAAACCAGGCCAGGGACTGACTGTGGAACAGATCATCAATTGCTCATATGTAAGTTCGGGTTGAAGTTGGAGAAAATTAAAGCAAGCCCATTAAAGCCAAAGTACGATCTTGAGTATTTTCCACATGAACTTTGAGAACATCTCAAGAACAGATTTGATACATTGAACACTAATGACAGAAGACATGATGAACTGTGGGATGATGTTAAAAAATCATACATGAAGAAAGAAAAAGGTCATTAATAAGACAGGAAAGAAAGAAAACTTCAAAGTGGATGTCAGAAGAGACTCTGAAGCTTGCTCTTAATTGTAGAGTAGCTAAGGCAACTGAAAGAAATGATGGAGTCAAAGATCTGAACAGAAATTTTCAAAGGACATCTGAAGAAAACAAGTCAAATATTACAATGAAATGAATAAAGTCTTAGCATTAGAAAACCTAAAAGAAAGAACATGTTCATCACATCTTAACCTGAAAGAACTCAGGGGAAAAATCCAAGCCTTGAGTTGAAAGGAAGCATCAAAGAAGAGGGAATGAACACACAGAGTCACTGCACCAAAAAGAATTAGTCGACATTTAACTATTTCATGAGGTGGCATCTGAGCAAGAGCCAGTGGGACTGAGGGGAAAGTTCAAGCTGCACTAACTGTATTAGCCAAAAAGAAGGCTCCAGAAAATTGATGGACTACCAATTGAAATATTTCAAGAAGCTAATGCAGCACAGGAAGCACTCGTTTGTCTATGCCAGGAAATTTGGAGGACAGCTCACTGGAAGAGATCCTTATTTGTACCCATTCAAAAAAAAAAAAAAAAGAAGAGGTGATTCAACAGAATGCTCAAATTATAGAGCGATATCATTGATAATATATGCATGTGAAATTTTACTGCAGCAATGGTGGTAGCAGTACACTGACAGAGCTGCCAGAGGTTCAGGCTGAATTCAAAAGAGGATGTGGAACCAGGGATATCATTGCTGATGTCTGATTGATCTTGGCTGAAAGCAGAGAATATCAGAAAGATGCTTCCTTGTGCTTTATTGACTGTGCTAAGGCATTAGACTGTGTGGATCATAACAAAGTATGCATAGCCTTGAGAAGAATGGCAATTCCAGAAGGTTGTGCTCAGAGCCCTAGTTGGGTTGTAGTTATGCCTTGGGTTGTTAACTGGAATGTCAGCAGTTTGGAACCACCAGCCACTCCATATGAGAAAGACAAAGCTTTCTATTCCTGTAAAGAGTTACAGTCTCAGCAACCCACAGGAGCAGTTCTACCCTGACCGATAGGGTCACTATGGGATAGCATTGACTTGATGACAGTGAATTTCACTGTGCTTGTATAGAGTCTTTATTGAGAAGCAGTTATGGGAACAGAACAGGGGAATACTGTATTGTTTAAAATACTTATTCAATCTGCATGCTGAGCAAATAATCAGAGAAGCTGGATTATATGAAGAAGAATGTAACATCAAGATTGGAGGAAGGTTACTAACCGGTGATATGAGATGACACAAGCTGAAAGCAAGAAGGACTTGAAGCACTTGCTGATAAAGACCAAGACTATAGTCTTTCGTATAGACTACATCTTAATGTAAAGAAAACCCAAATCCTCACTTACGGACCAATAGGTAACATCATGATAAACTGAGAAGAGATTGAAATTGAAGCAGCAGTCAAGATAACAACAGCAATCTAGCTGAGAGGAAGAAGGCAGAAGAAGCGTGAGCTTGATGGTGGGGCAAAAGGAAACAGAGGAAAGACCCAGTAGGTAAAGCTATGGATATAAGCATAGGTTCACATATGTAAATACGTTAGTTCACAAAAATAGAGGTATTGGCCCAAGAACATACTTTTATATGGCAATACACTGAGGTAGTGGATGGACTTCAGGCCTCTGTGCAAGCCCTCCCTCAATGCAAAAACACTTTGTTCTAACAACCTAGCATTCTGTGATGTTTGCCCTTCCAGCACACTCTCTGAAGACAAAATGGGTGCGTAAGCAAGTGTGGTGAAGAAAGTTGATGGTGCCCGGTTATAAGAAGATACAGTCTATGGGGTCTTAAAAGCTTGAATTTAAACAAGTGGCCATCTAGCAGAGACACAACAAGCCCACATGGAAAAAAAGCATACTAGCCTGTACGTTCATGATGTGTTGATAGGATAGAGTAAAAAGCATCAGAAGACCCCAAACAAACAAAGAAAACCCCATATTGTTGAGAAGAAGGGTTGGAGCAGTGACCCCAAATCCATCTGTAGACAATGGGACATGCCCTCACAGAAGAGCCACAGGAAGGGATGAGTCAACCAGGGCACAGTATAGCACTGATAAAACACACAATATTTCTCTGGTTCCTTGAGGCTTCCTCATGCCCCACTATCATGTCCCCAGTCCTGTCTTTCACTGAGGGCTAGACTGGACCATGTGCACAGGGACAGATAAGAGATAAGATAAGAGTTCACGACACACACGGAATCCATGAATAGGGATGAAAGTAGGGTAGGGGGAAAATGAGAAGGGGAGGAAGGGGGAACCGAGTGCAATTAATGACATATAATCCCCCACCCCCTAGGGGGATGAACAACAGAAACCATGGGGGAAGGGAGACAGTGGTCAGAGTAAGATATAAAAATAATAATTTATAATTTATCATGGGGTCATGGGGTGGGGGGGAGGAACTGATACCAAAGGCTCAATAGAAAGTAAATGTTTAGAAAATAATCATGGCAACATATGTACAAATGTGCTTGATACAATTGATGTATGGATTGTTTTAAGAGCTGTAAGAGTCCCCAATAAAATAAATGATCTTTTAATTAAAAAGATAGAGAGATCAAATGATGCATTGTATTGGGTAAATCTGCTAGATCTCTTTAAAGTATTGAAAAGCAAGGATGTTGCTTTGAAGATTCAGGTGTACCTGACCCAAACCATGGTATTTTCAATCATCTACTCTGTGAAAGTTGGACATTGAGTAAGGAAGACCTAAGAAGAATGGTTGCATTTGAACGATGGTGCCGGCAAAGATTATTGAAAGTACCGTGGACTGCCAAAAGAACAAACAAATCTGTCTTGGAAGAAGTACAGCCAGAATGCTCCTTAGAGGTAAGGATGGCGAGACTTCGTCTCACATACTTTGGACTTGTCAGGAGAGACTGGTCTCTGGAGAGGGATATCATGCTTGGTAAGTAGAAGAGCAGAGAAAAAGAGGAAAATCTTAGACAACATGGATAGACACAGTGGCTGCAATCATGGGCTGAAACAGAAGAGCAATTAATTGTGAGGATGGCGCAGAACCAGACAGTGTTCTGTTCTGTTGCACACAGGGTCCCTATGAGTTGAAACTGACTGGATGGCACCTACAATAACAAAAAACAAACAAACACAAGTTTCTGTTGCATAGCAAGATTATCATACATTTAGCAGCAGTGAGCAACACTCGTTTATTTTCTCACAGTTCCTAGGTGTCAGGAATCCTGGCATGACTTAGTCGAGTCCTCTGCTCCAGGTCTCATTGGAGTACAATCAAGGTGCCCATCAGGGCAGTGGTCTCATAAGAGGTTCAGCTGGGGAATAACTGACTTTCCAGCTCCCTCAAGATGTTGGCAGCGCTCAGTTTCTTGTGGTTTAGAACGGAAGGTTTCCGTTTCTTGCTGCTTGTTGCCCAGAGGTCACACTCAGCTCCTAAAATCGACAGGATACCCTAATTCCTATCATGCGGGGTTCCCCTATATGACTATATTAAAAGTAGCAAACAGAAACAGACTTTACTAATTTCAATAATACATATGTATAATAATGTAATGTTAGTAATATATTTTATTTCATATAATATACCCACCATGCATCTGCTAATTAATTATATTACATCTTCTTGTATGTTGCTGTGATGTTATAAACAACACTACCAGTATTTCAAATACTATCAGGGCGGAGCTTAAGTGGAGCTTAAAAACTAAGACGGACTAAGAAGAAATAAGAGGCAGGCCACTTCTGAAAAATAAGTACTGAAAAACATAAAAAGCAGTGGAAAACTGTCTGCAGTGCAAAAGTGAATTTGCATAGGTTGAAAGACATTCAAAATATGATTGGGCAGAGAAACACCAAGGATCTCAAAGCCCTGGCAATAGTTCGCCCTTTTCTCAGATTGCTTGATGAAACCCTGACTATGGAAGAAGCACGTTTACAGAATGCTGTTGTCATTCAGAGACTCCAAAACACGGCTGAGCCTTTAAAGGACTTTTGCAGCACTGGTTTTTTAATAGACTAAATGGAAATTTCACAGAGGAATGATGGTCCAAGCGGGCATGCAAACCAAAATGGAAGACAGAAATGGTCAAATTCATTGGACTTTGGGTTCAAGTATTATTTAATTCTGGCAATATTTTAAAGTAAATACAAGTTAATGAAGTAAAACAAAACAAAATACAACTGGGGAAGATGTGTATTCTCAAACTAGAGGCAACCTTAATGATGTGGATGGAGTCAAGTTTTCAGTACCTTAATTTGTTGAGATGGCGTCACTCAAAATGAGAACAGCTTCCAACATTCATTGTCAGAATATGGAATGTGCAATGTATGGATCTAAGAAAATTGCAAGTCATCAAAAATGAAATGTAATGCATAAAAATCAATATCCTAGTTATTAGTGAGCTGAAGTGAACTGGTATTTACTCATTTTGAATCAATCATATGGCTTAAGCTGGACATGACAAATTGAAAAGGAAGGGTGTCACTTTCATTGTTAAAAAACAATAAAAACATTTTAAGATCTATCTTGAAGTACAATGCTATCTATAATAGGATAATACCTTTACTCTTATGAGGAAAATGAGTGAATATGATTATTATTCAAATTTATACACTTTATAAGCCAATCACTAATGCCAAAGATGAGAAAATTGATTTTCACCAACTTCTGCAGTCTGAAATTGATCAAATATACAGTAAGCATGCATCTTTGATAATTACTGATGATTGGAATGTGAAACTTGAAAACAAAGTAAGCTTAAAAAAAAACAAAAAAAAAAACAAACAAAGTAAGCTGAAATGGCCCAGGCATTAGTAGTTGAAAAATACAATCTTGGCGATATAAAGGGTGCTGGAGATAGTATGTTAGGCTTTTGCAAGAGCAATGATATACTCATTGCAAATACCTTTCTCATCAAAATAAGCAGTGACTATACACATGGATCTCGCTGGATGAAATACAGAGGAATCAAAGACAGCAGCCATATCTGTGACAAGCGATGATGGCGAAGCTCAATATCATTAAGCAGAATAAGACCAATGGCTGACTGTAAAATACATCATCAATTTCTCATAGACAAGTTCAAGTAGAAGCTGAAGAAAAATAAAACAAGTCCATGAGAGCCAAAACATAGTCTTGAATATATTCCAGCTGAGTTTAGAGACCATTTCATGACTAGAATTGATATGTTGAACACTAATGCTGAGAGACCAGATAAATTATGGGATGGTATCATGGATATCATACACGAAGACACCAAAAGTTCATAAAAAGACAAAAAAGAAGGGAAAGGCCAACATATTCTTGAACATAGAACTGCTCAAGCGCAAAAGAAAAAATAATGACAGAAAAGAGTTGAACAGGAGGTTTCAAGGGTGGCATGAGAAGACTCAGTAAAGAACTAATAAAATGTGCAAAGATCTAGTGTTTAAAACCCAAAATGGAAGAACATGTTTGGCATTTCTCAAGCCAAAAGATTGTGGACGGGGGGGAAGGTGGGGGGATTTCCTTGAGTTTCAATATTGAAGGATTCTATGGGCAAAATACTGAACCACACAGGAAACCTCAAAAGAAGATGGAATAAATACATGGCATCTCCACAGCAAACAGAATAGGCTGGCATCCAACCATTCCAGAAGGCAGCGTATGATCAAGGACCAATGGTATTAAAGGAAGAAGTCCAGGCAACACTGAAGGCAGGAGTTGATGGAATACCAACTGACTAGTCTATGTCAAGATGTTTGGAAAAAAGCTACCCGACCAACTGACTAGAAAAGATCTATATTTGTGCACATTCTAGAGAAATGGGAAATGTGGAAATTATTGATTAATATCATCAATAGGTGGAACTTATTGAATAATATCATCAATATCACATTTAAGTAAACTTTTATTGAACATCATCTAAAAATGTTTGCAGCACTTCATCAACAGGGAGCTGCCAGAAATTCAAGTCGAATTCAGAGAAGGAGGTCATGCAAAGGGTACCATTGCTGACAGATGACAGATGTTGGCTGAAAGCAGAGAATACCAGAAAGATGGTCACATGTGCTTCATTGACTATGTAAAGGAACTTGACTGTATGGAGCCTAACAGATGTAATAACATTGTGAAAAAGGGAATTCCAGAACGTTTCATGGTGCTCATGCAGAACTTGTACTTGGACCAAGAGGCAGTCCTTTGAATGTACTTTAAAATCAAGAAAGGTGTTTTTCAAGGTTGTATCCTTTCACCATACTTATTCAATCTCTGTGCTGAACAAGTAATTCAAGAAGCTGTACTACATTAAAAAAAAAGAACACAGCATCAGAATTGAAAGAATGCTGATTAACAACCTGAAGTATGTAGATAATTCATTCTTGCTTGCTAAAAGTGAAGGGGACCTAAAGCACTTGCTAATTGTGTTAGACCAGATGGACTACAGCAACAAATCCAGGGACATCCGTATGCATATAAGAGAGAGCTTTATGTGAAACAACAATTGTATATTGAGAAAATACCCCAGCCCAGTCCAGATCAAGTCAATGAATCCAATACTAGCCCATACATCCAATACTAGTCTATAAATTCCTCTTCAGACTTAAGCAGCACATGCAATGGTGCTGAATGCAGGAAGATCACAGGCTGGTGGGTGAAAAGTCTTGTGGATCCAGTGGTGGTGGAAGCATCTCAGTGCTGGTGTAGGTCTCCACATGGCTCCTCCAAGTCCCTAGGTGTGGCTCCTCAACAGGAAGGTGAAGCAAAGAGAGAGCATGTCCCTCCTCTTCTAATGGCAGAATCAAGAGAAAGATGAAGTTCCCAGGATCCTCATGAGAAGGTCATGCCCCTAAAGAGGGATCATACTAGACTACACCCCGTAATTCTTTTTATCATGTTGACATGAAATTGTGTAACTACCACACTGATGAAGATCCAAGACGATAGCCTTCAATATAGAATATGCTTTAATGTATAAAAAATCCTCACAGTAGGACCAATAACAACATCATCATAAACAGAGCAAAGATTGAAATTGACAAAGATTCCAGTTTTCTTGGATCACAAATACCATTGAAGCAGCAATCAAGAAATTAAGTGACATATTAAATCTGGCAAATCTGCTGCAAAAGACCTCTTTAAAGTGTTAGAAAGCAATGACGTTACTCTGATGACTAAGCTATATCAAGCAATGGTATTTCCAATAGACTTCTGTGCATGAAAAAGCTACATAACAAATAAGAAACAGCAAAGGAAAATGAATGCCTCAAATTATGGTATTGGTGAGGAATACTAATTATGCAAGGGAGCTTCAAAACGTTTGTGGAAAAATTCCATTATATTTTCATTCCATTTATCCATAAACATAAACATAAGTCCCCTCATTCCATAGGTTGACAGAAAAATCTGACTTGGAAAAAGTACTGCCGAACTGCTCTACAGGTTAGGATGGTGACTCTGGGAGGTACATATGGTAATCCATTGCCAATTTGAGATGATTCAGAATGAAGGGGTGGAGTTTAGCCTGTCAATCAGGTCACAGCTTGATGACCTCATTTGGAGGTGCTCAGGAGATAAAGGAGGTGGGAGACCCGCTCACTCCCTGCAAGACATTCCTGTTGACAAGCCACATGGAGCTATGCTGATGGCAGACAGAGTCTTGGAGCTGGAGGAGCCATGTGGAGGCCCACGCCAGCACTAAGAAGCTTCCACCACCACTGGAGCCACAAGACTTTCCACACACTGGCCCATGATCTTCCAGCACTCAGCATCATTGCATGTGTTATGTGAGATTTGAAGAGAAATTTACAAACTGGTACTGGACATATGGGCTAATATCAGACTTATGGACTTGATCTGGACTGGGCTGGAATATTTTCTAAATATTTAATTGCTCTTGTATATAAAGTTCTTTCTTTTAAAAAAATTTTAAATTTTATTTAATCATTTTATTGGGGGCTCATACAACTCTTATACATTCATTGTCTCAAGCACATTTGTACATTTGTTGAAATCATCATTCTCGAAATATTTGCTGTCTAGTTGAGCCCTTGGCATCAGCTCCTAATTTTCACCTTCCTTCCCCAGCCCCCTGATAAACCCTTGACAATTTATAAATTATTATTATTTTGTCATGCCTTACATTGTCTGATGTCTCCCTTTGCCCACTTTTCTGTTGTCAGTCCCCCAAGCAGGGGCTTATATGTAGATCCTTGTAATCGGTACCCACTTTCTACCCCACCTTCCCTTCACCCTCCCGGTATCGACACTCTCACCACTGGTCCTGTAGGGGTCATCTGTCCTGCATTCCCTGTGTTTCCAGTTTCTATCTGTACCAGTGTACATCCTCTAGTCTAGCTGGATTTGTAAGGTAGAATTGGGATCATGATAGTGGTGGTGGGGGCGGGGTGGGGGAGGAAGCATTTAAGAACTAGAGGAAAACTGTATGTTTCATCATTGCTACACTGCACCCTGACTGGCTCATCTCCTCCCTGCAACCCTTCTGTAAGGGAATGTCCAGTTGCCTACAGGTAGGCTTTTGGTCCCCAATCTGCATTCCCCCTTAGTCACAATGATATGATTTAAAAAAAATTATTCTTTGATACCTGATCCCTGATCCCTTTGAAACCTTGTGATCACACAGGCTGGTGTGCTTCTTCCATGTGGGCTTTGTTGCTTCTGAGCTATATGGCCGCTTGTTTATTTTCAAGCCTTTAAGATTCCAGACACTATATCTTTTGATAGCCAGGCACCATCAGTTTTCTTCGCCACATTTGCTTACACACCCATTTGTCATTAGTGATCATGTCGGGAAGGTGTACAGCTCTTTCTTACACCCATATGCGTGTCCATGAATTTGTTTCTCTAGTCAACTCAGAGTAACATAGTGACCCTTTGTCTTACATACTGTATACATATTTTCAGGTGGGCCCAGTCCCTGGAGAAGGATAGGATGCTTGATAAAGTAAAGATCAGAAAAAATAATACCTTCAATGCAACAGAATGTCATAGTAGCTGCAACAATTGGCTTAGACAGCAGTGATTGTGAGGATAGAGCAGGACAGGATAACATTTCATTCATATAAATAAGGTCTCTATGAGACTAACCAAATTGAGCACAGCTAACAATAACAACAACAACAGCCTTAGAGGATTAGATCAGTAAGCCTTTCTCCCGCAGAGCTGAGTGGGTTGGTAACATCAAACTTCTGGTTAGCATCCAAGCTGTCTGTGGCTACTAGCTATCATGTTGGCTGATGTTGTTCTAATGAATAAGAAAGAGGTTCCAGGATTTGAGCAAAAAATTCATGATTTTTTTAAATCTTCCAAGTGTGGCTTGCTAACGTACCCAAACACAAGCATCCATTAGTTAATTGAAGATTTTTGCTGCAGTTGGGACTGAGAGAAAAACTCAAAGCTTCTGCCTGCAAGGACCTCATAACCTAGCCAGGGAGACAGACGTGAGCAGACATTATGATGCCTGATAGAAAGTGCATTGCTGGAGATGAACCCAAGAGAGGCGAGCCGTTAGTTTAGAAGGGTGGCTGGAGAATGCAAGCCCATTACCATCCATTACAACTGGTTAGGGGGCCTGAAATTTTCATCATTCAATGAGTTCTGGGTCATCAAAACAGCCTGGTTAAAATGCAAATAACTGCTCAGGCAGGGCGAACTCGTAAACTCATGCATACTCATTTACATGCATTATTTTCTGAAACCAGATACATTTGCCTTATTTAGCAGAAAACAAAGCTGGGGGTATGAGAGAAAGTTCCCAAACTAAGGGCTCAAATGGGAGCCCCGATGCCTGGAAGCTTGCAAGAGGAGAGCTAGAGAAAGCAGCAAGGAAGCATCCAAGTTGTGATTCAGGTGCAAGAAGAAGGGCAGGAAGCTGTCTGATTTTACACAAGGAGAAATCAGTGCAGACGCGTACCCTTTGGTATCCTTGCCAGGCCAGAGGTCCCCAATACAAGAGTGGCATGTCCACATGGGGATTTTGCTTCCCACCTGTATCCTAGAAAGCTTGGTACAGTGACATGCAGCCAACAGGTAATGTGAATAAGAAATCAAGCTAGTTTCGCTATGCATCATTGAGATTGGGAGGGTTATTTGTTACTACAGCAAACAAAGCAAAAGCTGATGGATACACTGACTGATTCAAAATGTCTGAGGGAGTGGGGTGGATCCTAGGCATCTGAGTTTTATCACACCTCTCTCTTTTTTTAAAAATTGTTTTATTAGGGGCTCATATAACTCTGATCGCAATCCATACATAAACATCAATTGTGCAAAGCACATTTGGACATTCATTGCCCTCATCATTCTCAAAATATTGGCTCTCCACCTAAGCCCCTGGCATCAGCTCCTCATTTTTCCCCTCCCTCCCCACTACCCCTCCCTCATGAACCCTTGATAATTTATAAATTATTATTTTGTCATATCTTGCCCTGTCTGATGTCTCCCTTCACCTACTTTTCTGTTGTCCGTCCCCCAGGGCGGAGGTCACATGTAGGTCCTTGTAATTGGTTCCCCCTTTCCAACCCACCCTCCCTTTGTCCTCCCAGTATCGCCACTCACACCACTGGCCCTCAAGGGATCATCCGCTCTGGATTCCCCGAGTTTCCAGTTCCTATCTGTACCAGTGTACATCCTCTGGTCTATCCAGACTTGCAAGGTAGAATTGGGATCATGATAATGGGGGAAGGGGGAGAAGAAGCTTTTAGGAACTAGAGGAAAGTTGTATGTTTCATCGTTGTTACATAGCACCCTGACTGGCTCGCCTCCTCCCCAAGACCCTTCTGTAAGGGGATGTCCTGTGACTTGCAAATGGGCTTTGGGTCTCCACTCCACACTCCCCACCTCATTCACTATGATAAGATTTTTTGTTGTTGTTCTGATGATGCCTGATACCTGATCCCTTCGACACCTCATGATAACATAGGCTGGTGTGCTTCTTCCATGTGAGTTTTGTTGCTTCTGAGCTAGATGGCTGCTTGTTTACTTTCAAGCCTTTAAAACCTCAGATGCTATATCTTTTGATAGCCAGGCACCATCAGCTTTCTTCGCCACATTTGCTTATGCACCCGTTTGTCTTCAGCAATCATATCATGGAGGTGAGCACACAATGATATGATTTTTGTTCTTTGACACCAGATACCTGATTTCTTCGACACCTCGTGATCACACAGGCTGGTGCGCTTCTTCCATGTGGGCTTTGTTGCTTCTGAGCTAGATGGCCATCTAGCTCACATTTCTCAGTGACCCTTGTTTTCAGTAAAATCACCTGACCAAACAAACAAACAAACAAACTAACAAACAAACAAAACCAATGACTGTCCCCTTTAAGAAATGAACCTCTCATCTTCCCAAAAGTCAAATGTTGGCCACAGATCAAATAGACACTTAGAGGTTCAAATTTCAATAGTACAGAGTATTCTGTGTAAATACATGTCTAACTTCCCCATCCCTCATGGTACTAGAAACTAAGGAAATCTGAAGTGGGGGTGGGGGATTTCAAACGACTAAACACTCAGCTATTGACAGAAAGGTTTGCAGTTTGAATTCACCCAGGGATGCCTTGGAGGAGCCCTGGTGGCACTTTGGGCTGCTAACTTCAGGGTCAGCAGTTCCAAGCCACCAACTATCCTGCAGGAGAATGACGGGGCTGCCTACTCCCATAAAGAGTTACAGTGGCTGAAACTCACAGGGGCAGTTCTATCCGGTCCTATAGGGTTGCTACGATTCAGAATCAACTTAATGGCAATGAGAGAGAAGCCTTGGGAGAGACCTAGTGATCCACTTCCCCAAACTCAGCCACTAAACACCCTCTGGAGCACAGTTCTACCCAACACACATCGACTCGCCCCTAGACAGAGGAGACTCAGTGGCAACTAACCAGTTAGAGCTAGGTGCAGCTAGCTGTCACCCGTCAACAAATATATCTTGAGCTCCTGCTGGAAGCAAGGCTTTGGGCCGGTTCTGTGCAGTATTGATGAGTCCCTGTTTCCCCAAGACTGAGCATCATGGTTCGCTGAAAATCAGTACTAGTACCATCTCTAAGCCTCAACAAATAGTTTTGCCATCTCTCTATCAACTCTATCCTTTCTTCACTACTTTCGTCCACCCTCTTTCCTGAAGTACTATGAAGCAATCATTTGCTTTTTAATACCAGTGGGTATCTCTGACAGATATCACCTGAGATCAAATGTCACGTGCCTTCATGAGATGGCATGGGATGGGAAACACACAGCAGCACTAAGACCAGCACACTGGCCACACATATTGACCCTGAATCTATCAGGCCTTTGCCACCAACTGTCCAGTTGCAGGGGCTATAGGGGTCAGAGAAAGTGAGCCCTTGCCAATAAGAGATAGCCTGAAGAGGAGAGAAAGTGTTCCAGATGAAAACAGACCCAAGACACCTGTCAACCTATAATCACTGTCCTGAGGAAAGCTTTAAACCCAAAACAAAAAGATCTCCATCGTTAAATCAAACGGCTAGTTGTTGTCGTTAGATGCCATTGCGTTGGTTCTGACTCATGATGCCCCTTTGTACACCTGAGTGCAAAGCTGCTGGCACCTCGCTATCCTCACAATTAAAAAATAATACTTTTATTGGGGTCTTGTACAGCTCTTCTTACAATCCATCCATCCATCCATGTGTCAAGCAAATTTGTACATATGTTGCCATCGTCATTTTCAAAACATTTTCTTTCTACTTGAGCCCCACACAATCGCTATGGTAGAGACTATTGTGTCTTTTTAAAGAGTTACCTATAGGAGATCTGCTGGAGCTCTGGTGCATATGAGCTGGCCTACTAACTACAAGGTCAGTAGTTCAAACCCACCAGCTGCTTCATGGGAGACAGATGAGGCTTTCTGTATGCATAAAGGTTACAGCCTTGAAACCCAAAGAGGCAGTTCCACCCCATTCTATGGGGGTGACTATGAGTCAGAATGGACACAATGGCAGTAAGGGCAGAGAATGATGTGAGGTCAGATGGCAGGAGCAACCAAAAGCTCTGAGGAGGAGCCCAGGTGCAGTGGGGTTTACGCTGCTGCCCAAGAGAAGGACTGCCCAGAAGGCAGAAAGGTACCACGACTTGAATGTAGCCAGTGTCACTGCATTTTACATATTGAATGCATATGTTTTGTTTTGTGCACTTCACCAAAAGTAAAAAATAAGATAAAAGTCTAGCACATTTAAAGCAAAACAAAACAAAATGAAAAAAGAGACTTAAGAAACCTGTCAACCAAATGCCGTGCGCGTGTGTGCGTGTGTTGGCGGAACAGGCTTTTCATTCTTGAATTGAGCAAACCAACCACAAAAACATATTTTGGAGACAATTAGAGGGAAATGGAACGAGATGATAATAATAGACAGTTATGGCTAGCTTTTGGGGGGTATGGATAAGGTGGCACCAATGATTTGTGCTCAAATATTAAACCTACAGTTTGGTTCTTCAAACCCACTCACAGGTTTATCTGCTTGCATAAATATCACAGCCCAGAACACCTTATGGAGCATTCCTACTATGTAACAAGCAGGTCAGGAGCGAACCCACAGTAATGAGCTTGGATCTTTGTGGTTTGATAACAACGTGAGAATTATGATTGTATGAGTCCCTTACTGACATTTCTTTTGACATCAATAGATAAGGGATCACGATAGGCTTATTGTGCCAACCAGGCTAAAAGGAACCTGTGGGCGGGGTTTAATCAGGTTGCAGCTTGATTGGAGGACAACCGAAATAAATAAATAAAGACAGCCAACATCCCGTCTCCTTCTGCTCCCTGGTGACTGGATCAGTGTGCTGCTGCTTTAGCTACCTCTCTGCCTCACTTTGTGTGATACACTAACTTTGGGCCAAGCCAACCAATGGATCATGTCACTAGAGGTTGAAGCTTCTTTGAGACCTGCTTCGCCAAACTGCTGCTGTACATTGCTTGAGCTTGAGGCTGGTGGATCCTGTCACCTTTCTTGAGTTTGAGATCCCATCAGTGCCTGCTTCACTAAGCTCCTGGGCTCCTGAGCTACCAACTATTGCTGACCCATCCTGCTGCCTGCTGCCCATGGGCAGACTCTGCCTGCCTTGCCTGACGGAAGACTCTGTTGTCTGCTTCCTTGACCTTGGACACAGCAGCGCATGTAAATGGAAGGACTTCCAGTACAATAACTGTTCCAAGAAAGTGACTTGAACTGCCGTGTAGCCTAATTAGCTGTTATATTCCTTCTTTCGATATAAACCTATCCATATATACACACACATATGCATATATATGTATATGCATCTATCTATATCTACATAATCATGAGTGTCCTGGTTTTGTTTCTCGAGAGAGCCCTGCCCAACAGAGGGACAGATTTTGCACTGACTGTCTCATGGTTGTGAGTCCAGTCTTGATCCTACCAGTAAGCAAATAGATGTTGGGCATCTCATTCTCATCACTAGGCCTCAGTGTTTCCGTTGGCAAAATGTGTACATCGGAAGGGTTATCATCTCCCAAGCCTACCACCTTGACAGGTTCCATCCTGGGATTGAAGAGGTCTAGGAGGATGACCTCATGGTTTAGCTAAACCATGCTTCTATTTGTGTAGCTCACTAGCTCTGTTATTTTTGGAGACAGCAGCATTGATTCCCACTCTGAGATTCTTATCTTCCTTCAACAGAAAAGCCTGTCTCCCTTCAGCCTGGGTCCAGGGAATAGCACTCCTCTCTATTAAATGCCTTTTTTATTCCTCTCTCCCCACTTTTCCACTGTGTCAAGCTTATTTTAGCTACTAAGCCCCATTTATTATTTATTATTCAAATCATTGTGGTCACTCTAACTCGAGACGAGCAGCTCCTAGACTGGCCCTGGGAACTATCGACTCACTCAGTCATAAGAATGTCTTCCAAGTCCACGGGGCTGGTCAACTTTTGAAAGCACATTTGGGCAGAGGATTGCCTCCTTTTATGTCCGTGGTACTTTAACCCTAAGTTGTTGTTCAAACCCCGGTATGTCGCAGAACGAAACACTCCCTGCTTCTGCCCCATCCTCACAATGGGTGTTAAGCTCGAGCCCGTTGTTGCAGTCACTGTGTGCATCTATCCCGTTGAGGGGCTTCCTCTCTCTTGCTGAGCCCCTACTTGGCCACGCATGATGTCTGTCTCCAGGGATCGATTGTTCTCTCCTGATCGCACGTCCGAAGTAGGTGAGGTGAAATCTTGCTCCTGAGGAAGATTGTGGTAGCATTCCCCTGAGGTAGATTTGTTTTTTCTTCTAAGGCTGACAAAATAAGTGTTTGTGTTCCCGTTTCACAGACTGGGCCCTTATGGTTATGAGGATGTGAAGTGGATAGTTGATTGGCAGTCCACGTCACAACTCCCAACATACCATCTTGGAGACTGCGGGCAGGACTGTCCTCCCACAAGGCCTCCAGGGAGGAGGATCGCATCGTTAGATTTGCCACCACCACCCGGCTTTACACTTGCTGAGCTGCCCTGATGGTGAATGGTGGTCCCATTGCTATGACATTCGTGCATGCCCATTGTTGGATGGGAAGTTACATGCTCTCCCTCCCTAAAGCCTCAGATGCTGAAGAGTACAGGCGGCAGGGGTGCTGCATCCTGGTTGCCCCAGAGAATTAATAGAAGAGATCTTTTCAATGTCCAATGTCCAGACACCACCCTAAACCAATTAGGGGCCTAACATTGTATTTGGTTCCAGTTTCCCAAGTGAGTGCAATGTGTGACCAGAGTTACAATCACGTTATTAGATGCTTCCTATGGTCTTGTTTGTTTCTTTTTCATATGATGGTGGCTTGTGTGTCTCCATGATGCTGAAAGTTATGACACCAGTATTTCAAATAACAATTGGGCCCTTCATAGCAGACAGGCTTGAGCAGAGCTTCTAGACTCAGACAGACTAGGACAAAAGGCAGAAATACCTCTGAAAAATAGCCAATGAATCCCATGAATAACAACAGAACATTGTCCTCCTCACTCACTTTGGACAGGTCAACAGGAGAGATCAGTGGAGGAAGGCACCATGTTTGGTGAAGCTTAGTGCCACCGAGCACGAGGGTGACCCTCAGTGAGACTGATTGACACAAGAGTTATAATGATGGGCTTAAATGTGCTGGCAATTATGAGGATATGTATGACCAGACATATTTTGTTCTTTGATTACTAAGTCAATCGCTCCATCCATCCATCCATCCATCCATCCATCTATGTATGGCCATATCACTCAGTAACATCAGCTTCACCTAAGACTGTATTCAAATGAGAAATTTCTGGACCCACCAGAGACATACTAATTCAGAACCTGCATTTGAGCAAGCCTCTGAAGTTCCTATGCAGGTTGAGAGAAGCTCTACTCAAAGAGCCCTCAAAGGTGGCTGCTTCTAAATGACGTGGCTAATATTTCTTGGCTTTTAAGAGATAGAACCTCCCCTGGGCAATTGGTTTGTGCATCTCAGAGGTCCTGATGGTTGGTTTCCTGGCCAGCATCAAGGAATGAAGCCTGTAAATGCCTTGACATAGCTAGGAAAGGGATGAGTGTTCCGTAGTGATAACAAGACTGACTCAGACACTCAGAAGGTATGTCAGAACAACAATGGTCAGCATGACGCTCTCCATCAGCTTAGGGTACAAGTAAGAGCATTTAGTTATTAATATTCACATGATTGGTTCCACCTATTCACTTGGGAGCATGCCATTCTTTCTCTCCCCCTCTACCCTAAACCTACTCCCTATTTTTCAAGAACCCCAAGTCTTTACACTAAAAAGGGATCAAGCCGATGCACAAGTACCAGGTCAGAGAGGCTTGAAGGAGAATTCAGTTTGGAGATGTTGTCCTGCATCAGATTAATCTAGAAAACTGGTCTTGTGGAATGAGAGTATCTTTAACTGCTGACTCACAAAACCTTTGATAACACAGGTGCCTACACTGGCCTCTAATTTTTTTTAGAGAATATCATTGTTGCTGTACCGTCACTCTTGGCCCAGAGTGCCCAAGCCCTGGGTTCTAAGTTATAGAGCTTAGCATTAAACTCACAAGGTATTAGATAATCCCCTCTCCTCCAAGATGAATCCCCAGTGGTCCTAGATATCTTTCCTGGTAGCTGACTTCCGGTGATAGCTGCAACATCCAACATGTGGGATACAACTGCTAAGCCTTGTGAGGTGCAGTTGAATTACTTCATATGGCTCACCTATCCATAGTCTTTGTAACTTCCAACAACTGACGTGGTGAAGTCTTGCAAATAGGGTGTGTGGGACTCTAATGAGAGGATTGGTCAGTTTTGCCACCCCCCTGGGTATAAAGTGAGTTACCTCAGAAGCAGGAAAGAAAGAATCTCATGGTTATCAAGAAAAGGGAGTCACAAACAGAGCATGTCTGAGATCTCTGCATGGCGAAGTGGCAGCAGGTGCAGCAGTCCTGAGACCCTAAGACAGGGCTGCACACCCACTGAGCAAGTAAAGCTGAGTGCCTGACTTGCAGAGTGCGGTGCCCTTGGGCATTTATCAGCACTAAAGGAGCTTTGTAGCACTTGCCAAAGCAGGGCCGAGGTCAAAGGGGGAGACTAGAGAGTGTCTGCTGGCATGGTTGAGAAAAAACATACTTACAAAAGAAGTGTATCCTTAACATTTTTTATCCTGATTTGTAAACTGTTCACTTTCCTAATAAACCACATCACAGTGAGTATGGTATTCTATAAAAGTTCTGTCTGGCCATTGCAACAAATTAAAAAACCCAGTAGAGAAGCAGAGAACTGGAGGAGGGATGGTTGGTGTCAGAAGATGGTTGGTAAAAAGGTTGAAGGGTGAAGGCATGTGTGACCTCAATCTCACAGAGATCAGCCTTGGGCTGGTAAGCCCCCTCTTTCCCACTTGTGAACTCATAGGTCACATGTGGCTGCCACGCACTTCTCCACCTAGGGAGACTTTCTTGTACACATGTCCCCACCCCTCCCAGGGCTGTGCATACCAAGACATGTCAAGAGGGACACAAGTACCCAAGCACAGAGAGTTGCAGAGGCAGCCACTGGTAGGACCAGGGGACCCCCAAATGACATGTCTCATTGGGGTCATGTCCTTCTAGACAGAAGCATTGCCAGCAACTTGAACCGAGGTGACATAGTGGTTATGAGTTGGGATGCTAACTTCAAGGTCAGCGTTTCAAAACCACTAGCCAGCTCCAAAGAATAAAGATAAGGCTTTCTAGTCCTATAAAGAGTTATAATCTCAGAAACCCACCATGACACTTCTACCCTGTCCTACAAGGTTGCTGAGTTGTAATCAACTCAATGGCAGTGAGTTTTTTGTTATTCCAAAATTAGCTTGAATTGAGCATTTGTTACATGCCAGGCACCCTGCTAACCAAATTGCAGGCCTTATTGCTCTTCATTTACTGATGCCCGTGCCACCCAGAGGAGAGAGACCACCTTAGGCATTCAGAAAGCCCAGCCTCTTTCCTCTTGACCTGATGCTTGTCCCTCAGCACGTAATCTGGGTCATGCTGGCTCATCAAACACACTGTCAAATATCCCAGCTCGCTTTTTCTCTAAAATTGCCTAGTGCATTCAAACTGTGTACTGGAGGTTGGCAGCCCGACTGGTCACCTACTATCCCAGAAGGCTTCCTCACACGCCGATGAGACCAGTGACAATACCGTGACTGTGTTAGGCTCACCATAGCGTTCCCCTTTGCTCTGAACACTTGAGACTTTCAGCTGCAGATGGCCCAGTGCAAGGTACCATTAGATTTTCTAATGGCTACTTCCATTGGGTTGATTGTGGATCCAAGTAAAATGAAATTCTTGACAACTTGAAAGTTTTTGCCCTTTATCAGGCTGTTGCTTATTGATCCAGATGTGAGGATTCTTGCTTTCTTTACATTGAAGTGTCACTTTACTGAAGGCTGCAGTCTCGGATCTTCATCAGTAAATGTTTAAAGTTCACTTCAAGTTCAGCAAGCAAGGCTGTGTCATCTGCATATCACAGTGTTGCCTTCTTCCAATCCTGATGCCATGTTCTTCTTCACATAACCCAGTTCCTTGGATTATTTGCTCAGCATACAGATTGAATAAGTATGGTGAAAGGATACAGCCCTTGTGCATACCTTTCCCCTTGTGTTTTTTTCCCCTGATTTTAAACCAAGCACTATCCCTTTGCTTTTGTTTTTCCAAACTACTACCTCTTCATCCAAGTATAGGTTCTGTGAGAGCACAATAAAATTCTGCAATTTATAATCCACACAGTTAATAGTTTTGCCTAGTCAATT
The DNA here is from genome assembly GCF_050624435.1 of Tenrec ecaudatus. NCBI lineage: Eukaryota > Metazoa > Chordata > Mammalia > Afrosoricida > Tenrecidae > Tenrec > Tenrec ecaudatus. Next base: position 128,505,886 of record NC_134534.1, on the reverse strand, counting down.
TTTCAAAAATTTAGGAGAATTCAAGCGAAGACAGAAAGGTTGTAAGAGGACTTACTTAGTTGGCCTAAAAGTTGGGATATAGTTTAGTTTCTGTCCTTGAAAACAAATTCAGGGCCTGTATCCTAACCTACAGAGAAAAGGAAAGCTGGCTTGGGAGTGTTACATTCATGTTCGCTGGAAACATTACCTGAGAGCACCTACTGGGAAAGATACCAAAGTGTATTATGCGAAATCACTTTAACACGAGGGGGCTTAAAACAATCAGCCTTTGTTATGACTCACAAGTCTGCTTGTCAGACTAGGCACAACTGCTGAGCTGGGCCAAGCCTGACTGAGCTCCCTGGGGTGCACTCAGGCGCCTACAATCTGTGGAGGGTTGGCTGGGGCGGCCTATTCAAGATGGTCTCATTCACATATCTGGCATTCAGCAGGCTGTTGGAGGGACTTGATGCTTATGTCTGTCATCATCCAGCAAGCTAGCTTGGGCTTGTCCATTCAGTAGTTAAAAGAGGTCCAAGTGGGGGGCCGGACACGAAGTCAGCAACCGTCAATTTGTCAGCCATCTCAAGGGTTTGGAAAATAGACCTCACCTCTTGGTAGGATCACCTGCAAAGAAAGAAACATCGTGGCTTGTTTTATTTTTATTTTATCTATCTATCTATCTATCTATCTATCTATCTATCTATCTATCTATCTACCTACCTATATATCTATTTATTTATTTTTAAACATTTTATTAGGGACTCATACAACTCTTATCACAATCCATACATGTACATATATCAATTGTATAAAGCACATCTGTACATTCTCTGCCCTCATCATTTTCAAAGCATTTGCTCTCCACTTAAGCCCTTTGCATCAAGTCCTCCTTTTCCCCCCCTCCCTCCCCGCTCCCCTCTCCCTCATGAGCCCTTGATAATTTATAAATTATTATTTTGTCATATCTTGCCCTGTCCGATGTCTCCCTTCACCCTCTTTTCTGTTGTCCATCCCCCAGGGAGGAGGTCACATGTAGATCCTTGCAATCAGTTCCCTCTTTCCAACCCACTCTCCCTCTACCACGGTTCTATCACCCCTCACACCCCTGGTTCTGAAGGTATCATCCACCCTGAATTCCCTGTGCCTCCAGCTCCTATCTGCATCAGTGTACATCCTCTGCTCTATCCAGACTTGAAAGGTAGAATTCAGATCATGGTAGTGGGCGGGGTGGAAGTATTTAGGAACTGGAGGAAAGCTGTACTCTTCATCGGTGCTACATCGCACCCTGAATGACTCATCTCCTCCCCTAGACCCCTCTGCAAGGGGATCTCCAGTGGCCGACAAATGGGCTTTGGGTCTCCCCTCTGCACTTCCCCCTTCATTCACTACGGTAAGATTTTTTTCCCCCCTGATGATGCCTTATACCTGATCCCTTCAACACCTCGTGATTGCATAGGCTGGTGTGCTTCTTTGTGGATTGTTTTAAATTCAACACACAATATGAAACAATGGGGCCAAAGAAGAGATAAAGAATAAGGGTTAGCCATACATATAGTAGCCAACTAAAAAGGAGGTGGGGAAAGAAAAAAAAAGAAATGGGTAGTGGGGGAACAGGGCACTAACCCTCCCAAGGGGAGGGTAGTGCTTATATCTCCACGGGGAAAGAGGGACCAGATTCAGCCCGGTGCGCCAAGATGTGAGTGCAACATACTATCATGAAGCAGGGAACCAGTTAAGAGATCTGAGGGGACGGTCCCAATCCCAACTACATGGACAGCTCCCCTTCCCCTAGAAGAATTCACTTCAGAGGATAGCACTGAAGCTGCAGCTCAGGGAGAGGGACATGTCTGACCAGAGCACATGGAAACAAATGAAGGGGGAGGAAGAGAGATTGGAGCACATCCTGGCCCACCAAGCCTTGAGGACCACATCCCCACTCAGAGCAGCCAATGCATAGAGAGGACCACAGGGCCAGCCCCACTCTGGGACATGACATCCCTCACTTTCCCACAGCCCTATGGGGGACAACACTGGAGACACAGTGTAGGAACTGTGCCTGATCTGACCCCACCACACCGAGGCAAAACACTAAGGTCGTGCAACAGAACAGCAAGGGGAGCAGAACAAGGAAGTACAGAGGGAGTACCAAAAATAGACTTTGGGGCCAGGGCATGCACCCCATCAGAAAACATTCCTAAAGGTCAATAAACAGACCTTGAATTATTTACAGGCTTTTCTCTTTTTTTTGTCATTGGTTTTTGTTGTTTTCTTTTCTTTTGTTGCTTTCTTTTGCTCTGTCTTGTTTTTGTGCATATTATTATCTCTGCAAGTCTATCTAGATAAGATAGTCTGGACAAACAATCTGGAGGAGAAAACAATGGGATCGACAGTTCTAGGGACAGGGGAGAAGGGGAGGTGGGGGGAAGGGAGTGGTTTTAACAAACCCAGGGACAAGAGAACAACAAGTGAACTAAAATCAATGGAGAGAAGTGGGTAGAATGCCTAGTGGGGCTTAATCAAGGGCAATGTATCAGTGAGGAATTACTAAACCTGAATGAAGGCCAAATGAACGTGATGGTGGGACAAGAGGAAAGTAAAAGGAAATAGAGGAAAGAGCTAGGAGAAAAAGGGCATTTGTAGAGCTCTAAATACAGGCATGTACATCTGTAAATATATTTATATATGATGATGGGGAAATAGATCTATGTGCATATATTTATAGGTTTAGTGTTAAGGTAGCAGATGGACATTGGGCCTCCACTCAAGTACTCCATCAATGCAAGAACATTTTGTTCTATTAAACTGGCATTCCATGACGCTCACCTTCCCGACATGATTGCTAAAGTCAAAGCTAGTGCATAAGCAATTGTGGTAAAGAAAGCTGATGGTGCCTGGCTGTCAAAAGATACACTGTGTTTCCCCCGAAAATAAGACATCCCCCGAAAAAAAGACCTACGTACAGTTTTGCCTCTTGCTGACTGTCATTGAATAAATGAGTAAATTTACCATAGATTGTTGTACATGGAAATAATGGTACTAACAAGAAATTCTTGATACTTTAGGATTCACAGTTTGTCTGGTTATGCTGGCTTGTGATGACAACTACTATCATACTGTATACAGGTAATAAATTTCCTTTATTGTTGCTCAACAATAAATGTATACCATATTCTTCTTCATGGAAAAATAAGATATGCCCTGAAAGTAAGACCTAGCACATCTTTGGGAGCAAATATTAATAAAAGACACTGTCTTATTTTTGGGGAAATAGGGTAGTGTCTGGAGTCATAAAGACTTGAAGATAAACAAGTGGCCATCTAGCTGAGAAGTAACTAAGCCCACATGGAAGAAGCACATCAGCCTGTGTAACCATGAGGTGTTGAAGGGATCAGGTACCAGGCATCAAAGAACAAAAAATTTATATCTTTGAGGGGGCGTGAGAAGTGGGGACCCAAAGCCCATCTGTAGGCAACTGGACATCCCCTTACAGGAGGATTGACAGAAGGAGATGAGTCAGTCAGGGTGCAGTGCAGCAACGACGAAACATACAACTTTCTTCTAGTTATTAAATGCTCCTCCCCCTCACCCCACTATCATGATCCCAATTATACTTTACAAACCCGGCTGGACCAGAGGATGTACACTGGTACAGATAAGAACTGGAAACACAAGGAATCCAGGAGAGATAAACCCCTCAGGACCAGTGGTGAGAGTGTAGATACCAGGAGGATGGAGGGAAGGTGGGATAGAAAGGGGGAACCGATTACAAGGATCTACATATAACCTCTGCCCTGGGGGATGAACAGCAGAAAAGTGGGTGAAGGGAGACATCAGACAATGTAAGACATGACCAAATAATAATAATTTATAAATTATCAAGGGTTCATGAGGGAGGAGGGGGCTGAGAGAGAGGGGGGAAATGAGGAGCTGATACCAAGAGCTCAAGCAGAAAGCAAATGTTTTGAGAATGATGATGGCAACAAATGTACAAATGTGCTTGACACAATGGATGGATGTATGGATTGTGATAAGAGTTGTACAAGCCCCCAATAAAATGATTAGAAGAAAGAAATAATAAGGGTTAGAGATAGGGGTTGTGGGAAAGAAAAAGATTTCGATGCCAGAAAGCTAGTTGATTGCTTTTAATAGATATTCAGTGAGCATCTACTGCAAGCCAGGCTCTGGGCTGGTCCTAGGGACTCAGCAGGAGAGAGATGTGAGCTCTGTCATCCTTGTGCGTTTTACTTAGAGCAGGAAATAGAGAAGGAACAGGCTCTTCAATTCCACATGATAAGTGTGAGCTTTGGGGAACTTCCAGTCCAGAGAGTGCGACTTTATGCTTCATAAGGAGGAAACTGGAGGTGGGTGGAGACTTACTGTATCTAAGAGCAGCTAAGGAGATGAGACATGGAGATGTCGCATGGAAAGATTTTCAGTAGAAAGTAAGAAAACTAGACACATGTTAGAAAGATGCCATCAGCAGGTAAGATGAACTTGGGCAGGGGCAGATGCTGGCAGTTGCAATGGGAGGGGTCTAGTAGGCTGGTTTCTGGAAGTCCAGTGAAGAGTCTATTGTATAGTCCAAGCATGAAGTGATGATGGTTGAGCTAAGAAGGTGATTATGGGCCTTCGGAGAGGTGGAAAGATTGGATAGACAAGCTAAAGGAAATGTCTCTGGGATGGGCAATTGGTGCAAGGAGATAGAAAATCCTGGAATCTTATTTGGAATTTCTGGCTTCAGTCCGAGGGATGGATGGTGATACTATTCATCAAGACAGACTATGTTCGTTAAAGAAAATCACTTTAATTGAGCACAAAATTGGATTTTAAGCTTCCCAGCAGCAAAGGCAAAAAGAAAACAAGATAAATGAGCTCGCCTGACCGGCTCCGGGCAGGAAGCGCTCCAGTGTATCACGGAGCCAAGCTTTCCCACAAGAGAGGAAATCCACTGGGTGAGGGAGTTGGGGTGGGGGTGTGGGGTGCGGCGGGGACCATAGAAAATACCCCGAAACAAACAACAGACAAGATCCCAGGCAGCGGTCTCACCAATGATGCGGAGTTGTTCTTTGTGAACCCGTTCTCTACATTCGCTCCTGATCAAAGCTGAGCACAAGATAGTAAAGCCCAGTTCCGTAGAGTCGTTTGTGCAAGAAGTCAGTGCAGGGGCCTCTGAGGATCTCCCTAGACGAAGAACTCGAGCTCTGGGCATCCTGAGAGGCGAGGGATGGGATAAGAATGGAAGAAACTTGCACTAATTAATATACTGTCTTCTAAAACCTTGCAAGTAGGAGTTCATGACCCCGATGGGCAAATTAACGCCCCAGGATCACTTTAGAAGACAGAAAATACGGAAACCTCAGTTCCAGAAAGCACCATTAGAAATACAATTTAAAAACTTAGAGCTGTGTTTTAAAATGTGGAAGCAATTAGAATCCATTGTGGGTATGTATTTTGTATCACTTTTTTTTCCCTGATTACTAACTTTACTCTGGCAATGGGTGGGTTTAAAGTAATTCAGGTTTATCAGGAGAAATTAGGAAAGTTCAGAGAAGTTGAGCAACATAAAAATCACTTCTAACCCCAGCAAAAGTGACCACTATTAATATTGTGATATTACACATATACTTTGTCTACCCTGTGCATACATTTCAGTACTTGTCCCCTTAAAAACCAAAACAAACAAAGACAACAGGGCAAAGGTGAATCAACTGTTTCATATCTTGCATTTTTCACTGACATTTTCCAGGGACATTAAAAAGAAACGTTTGCTTTAAAGAGTTGAGTGGTTTAAAGGAATTTGGGAATTCAAGGTCCTGATGACCTAGTCTGCTTTCCGAAAATGTCTGTCTTCCCATCCCCACCCACTTTGTGTAACTGCTCACCGTATTCTCACGGTCAAGGAGCTGATTGCCACTCACAGGCACAGGATAAGACAGAGGAGAACTGCCGATAGCAGTGCCAAGGCTGTAACTATATTTTAAAAATCATTTTATTGGCACATAAATCACATATAACACAATTTAATGATTCAATCATATTAAGAAGAGTTGTGAAATCATCACAATCTCAAAATATTTTCTTCCTATACTCACTGTTGTTAGCTCTCCATTTCCCCCATGCCCCCTGCCACGGCCCTACGTAATTATTCATCCAGTTACTGTCTCTACAGATTTACCTAGCCTGAATTCCATGTCCAGAAAATCATACAAAAAAACAAACAAAAAACCAACAGCAGTGACAAACCAGAGAAAAGCCTCCACGGAAAAGAACAATTTTAAAAACAACTTTTAAAAGGGTCAAAAGGGAGATCAAATGATAAAATGTTACATCTGCCATAATTATCTTTTTTGTTTTTAATCATTTTATTGTGGGCTCACACAACTCTTATCACAATCCATACATACATCCACTGTGTCAAGCACATTTGTACCTTTGTTGCCCTCATCATTCTCAAAACATTTGCTTTCTGCTTGAGTCCTTGCTATCAGGTCCTCATTTTCCCTCTCCCTCTCCACTCCCTCTTCCCTCATGAACCTTTGATAATTCATAAATTATTATTATTGTGTCATATCTTACACTGTATGACATCTCACTTCACCCACTTTTCTATTGGCTATCCCCCAGGGAGGAGGTTATATGTAGATCCTTGTAATCGATTTCCCCTTTCTACGCCCCCTTTTCTACCTCCATCCTCCCGGTATTGATACTCTCATCACTGGTCCTGAAGGGATCATCTGTCCTGGATTCCCTATGTTTCCAGTTCTTTTTTTTTGTTTTGTTTCCAGTTATCTGTACCAGTGTACATCCTCTGGTCTAGCCGGATTTGTCAAGTAGAATTGGGATCATGATAGTCGGGGGGAGGGGGTGAGGAAGCATTTAGGAACTAGAGGAAAGTTCTATGTTTCATCATTGCTACACTGCACCCTGGCTGGCTCATCTCCTCCCTATGACTCTTCTATAAGGGGATGTTCAGTTGCCTACAGATGGGTCTTGGGACCCCAATCTGCACTTTACTTCATTCACAATGATAAATTTTTTTTTCTTTGATGCCTCGTGATCACACAGGCTGGTGTGCTTCTTCCATGTGGGCTTTGTTGCTTCTTAGCTAGATGGCCACTTGTTTACCTTCAGGGCTCCATCAGCTTTCTTCATGACATTTGCTTATGCACCCATTTTTCTTCAGTGATCATATCAGGAAGGTGAGCATCATGGAATGCCAGTTTAATTTTAATAGAACAAAGTATTCTTGCATTGAGGGAGTACTTGAGTGGAGGCCCAATGTCCATCTGCTACCTTATTACTAAACCTATAAATACATGCACATGGATCTATTTCCCCATCATCACATATAAATATATTTACATATGTACATGCCTATATTTAGACCTCTATAAATGCCCTGTGCCTCCTAGTTCTTTCCTCTATTTCCTTTTACTTTTCTCTTGTCCCACTATCATGTTCAGCCTTCATTTGGGTTTCAGTAATTCCTCTTGGTTACATTACCCTTGATCACGCCCTACCAGGCCTCCTACACCCTCCTCACCACCGATTTGGATCACTTGTTGTTCTCTTGTCCCTGGGTTTGTTAATACCGCTTCCTTTCCCCCCACATACCCCTCTCCCATGTCCCCCTAGATATCCTTAGATATTTTCAATTTGTGCTTAGCTATTGATGTTTTTGATCTCTTCTTCTGTGGTCTTTTTGATCTCTTCTTCTTTTTTATCTCTTCTGTGGTCTTATCTGATGTGTATAGCAGTCTAATGGTCTTCTGTTTGTTGATCTTGTATCCTGCCACTCTGCCAGACTCCTCCATTGCTTCCAGTACTCCCCTTGTGGAGCTTTTGGAATTTTCCATATATAAAATCATATCATCTGCAAATAACAATATTTTCACCTCTTCGTTCCCCAGACAGATACCTTTGATGTCTTTTCTTTGCCTTATACTGTTAGCCAAAATCTCCAGTAAGATGTTAAATAAGAGTGGGGACAAGGGGCATCCTTGTCTGGCCCCCTTTTTCATTGGATTGTGGTAGTCATTTCTCCATTGATTACCATGCTGGCTGTTGGTTTTTCATATATAACTTGTATTGTCTTGAGGAATTTTCCTTCCATTTCTAACTTCTCAAGGGTCTTAAACCGGAATTGGTGTTGGATGTTGTCAAATGATTTTTCCGCATCTATAGATATTATCATGTGATTCTCATAGTTTTTCCTGTCAATGTGGCGAATGATACTAATGGTCTTTCATATGTTGAACCATCCCTGCATCCCTGCATCCCTGGTATGAATCCCACTTGGTCATGGTGAATTATTTGTTTTATATACTTTTATATTCTATTGGCCAGTATTTTGTTAAGGATTTTTGCATCAATATTATTTAGGGATATTGGTCTGCAGTTCTTGATTCTTGTGGGATCCTTGCCTGGTTTGGGTATCAGAGTTATACTAGCTTCACAGAAGGAGTTCTGGAGTTTGCCATCTTTTCCTATGATCTGGAAGACCTTGTGTAGGATTGGTGTCAATTCTTCCCGAATGCTTGGTAGAATACTCCTGTGAAGCCATCTGGTCCAGGGGATTTTTTTGTTGGTAATCCCTTGATAACCTTTTTGATTTCTTCTATTGCTATGGGTCTGTTGACATTCTTGACGTCCACCGAGGATAGTCTAAGGAGAGATTGTTTTTCCAAGAATTTGTCCATGTCTTCCAAATTGTTGAATTCATTGGAGTACAATGCTTCATAGTACTATGTAACTATCCTTTTGATTTCATTAGGGTCTGTTGTAATGTCCCCTCTTTCATCCCTCCTTCTTGCTATTGAAATTTCTTCCCTCCTTTCTTTAGTTAGGTTTGCCAACAGTCTGTCGATTCTGTTTATCCTTTCAAAGAATCAACTTTTAGCAGCATTAATTTTTTTTCCCATAGTTGTCTTACTTTCCCTCTCCTGAATGTGCCATAATTGGTTTTACATCACCTTTGTCTGATAGCAAGGCCATTCGCTCCCCTGGACTGTGATCACAGGGAGCTCCCTGGAGGCTTAGCCCAGGTACAGATCCTGCAAATGGATTTTGGGCTTTCACTGTCATTCATAGCCTCTGCAGACAGGGTGTTCACAACTTAAGGTCTGCTACATCTTATAGATTTGGAATTTATTATTTATTATTCTGGGATCACACAGGCTGGTATGCATCTTTCATGTTAAGACAAAACCTTAAGACCCCAGATGCTATTCTTTCTGATAGCCTGATTTTTTTCACCACATTTTGCTATCAGGGCTGTGAATCTTTATGGGAGAAGACTGTCTCACTTCTCTCCCTCAGAGAGGCTAGTGGGTTTTAACTGTGAACCCATCAATACTTAACCCACTGTGACACCAGGGCTCTTTTTATTCTTATTAAAACTCGCTGCCACCCAATAGTAGTGGGTTGTATGTTGGGCTGCTAATCGCAAGGTTAGAAGTTTGAGACCATTAACTGCTCCATGGAAGGGAGATGAAGCTTTCTCTTTCTGTAAAGGTTTGTAGTCTCAGAAGCCCACAGGGGCAGTCCTGTGCTGTCCTATATGGTACATGTGAGTTGTTCTCACTAGCTTCTTGGGGAAAAAGATGAGAAGTTGGTGAACTGACTTTATCTTCGAAGTACTTAATTGTGTCATTTATAATAGAGATCTTGAGGGTGAGGCTAGAAAGAAAGAAATATGCTGGTGTACTATCCTTTCCAGAGCTTATAGGACTTCACTAGTTACCTCAGGACCATTCCCGGACAGGTTGAGGCCTCACTGCCTCCCTTCCCGGGCAGCTTTCCAGACAGAGATTCTCCTATGGATGCCATGCCCATTGTGATCTTCTCTTTCTCCAGAGTCATTGTGACCAGAACCCGTTTTTTACACATTACTTCATCTTTCTCCATTGGGGAGATTGGCGGATTTGAACTGCTGACCTTGAGGTTAACAGCCCACTGCTTAACCCACAGCGCCACCTGGACTCATTGAACTCTTTGGACTCCTGAAATGATAAGAAAAACAACCTTCATCAAATGCTTGCTCTGTCCAAATTTATGCTACTTGCTCTTGTTTGGATTACCTTACTTTTTAAAGGAAAAATAATGGTCTTGCAAAAATGCTCTCTCTTAATCCTTAGGACCCATGAGCTTTGCAGATGCAATAAAAGTTAAAAGTCTTGAAATGAGGCAGCTACCCTGGTCTAGCAGGTTGGACTTGGTGTAATCACAGGGATCCTTATAAGAGGGAAGGAAGTAAGAGAAGATTAAAATCTTATAAGCACAGCACAGACAGAAAGAAATACGCTAATGCGCAGTGGTAAGTTCGTGCTGAAAATTCTCCCTCCGATGCAGGAGACCCAAGTTCCATTTCAGCCAGCGTACTTCATGCACGGTTTCCACCCATCTGTCAGTGGAGGCTACAAGCTGCCTTGATGCTCAACAGGGGTTGCGGAGCTGCCCGACTAAGGAGGACTGAAGAAGGACTAAGGAAGGCAAATCTGGCAAGCTCCTTCCCCAGAGAAGAAGGATGGTGCAGGGTGGGGCAGGGCTTTGTTCCACTGTACTCAGTAACAAACAACAAGAGCGGCAAAGTCAGCAAAAGAAAAGCTGACTGTGGAGCCAGAGACTGGAGCGATGTTCTTTGAAGATGGAGGAAGGAGCTGTCACAAGCCAAAGAATATAGGAAACAGATTTTGATCTGAAGCCTCTGGAAGGCACACAGCTGGGCTGACACCTGGACTCTAGACTCAGACTCGCAGAAGTGCAGGAGAAGAAATCTGTGTTGTTTGAAGGGCTGAATTTACAGCCATTTGTTACATGGTGAGGAGAGAACTACTGGAGGATCCATCCTCACAATAGTGCCTATAAAGTAGGCACTATTGCCATCATTTTTATTCCGCACATGAGGAAACCGAGGAGCTTCCTAAATTCAGAGATGGTAAGTAATTAACTTTCCCAGCTGCTCAGTGGCAGAACTAGATCAAACACTAGAAGCTAAAATCCATCCTCGTGAGCTTAACACTGGGTCAGGGAAAGTGCACCGGATGTGAAGTCCAGACGGAAAGCACCTCTATGAAGAAGGTGGGAGGTGAGGAGCTGGATCAGGTGATGGCAAGTCCTATCTTCTTGCTGTGGTTTTCTCGGGCTTCCAAACCCTAGCTTGCCTTGGCAATACTGTAGGCTCAGTTTCCGACCACTGCAGTCAATGACTATCAATTTGTTTTTCTGTTTGTTTCCCAGTGTGCATGAAAGTAATGTCTACATTATACTACAGATAATTAAGAAGCCCTGTTGACTCTGTGGTTAAGGGATGGGCTGCTAACCACAAGGTTGGCACTTCAAATCCATTAGCTGCTTCTTGAGAGAAAGATGAGGCTGTCGGTCTTGTAAATTATTACAGTCTCATAAACCCTATACACGGTGGACAAGAGTCAGGATCAGCTCAGTGACTGTGGTTTCCAGTCTATTAAATAGCATGACAAGAAAGTTTGAAATATTGTGGGTGATTATTTTGGTAATCATCCACAATATTTTGAACTTTTTAACCCAAAGACCCAAAGTAAGCACCTGAGCTTGGAAAAGCACAGACTCACCCCACACACGGTTGCCACAAATCTTCCCCCTTTTTTTTTCATGAAGAGAATAAACACGCAACACAATGTTTAGCGTGGCATTGAACCCGCCTATTTCAAGGCCAGAGTGTCAAATGCACAAGAGGATCAGGCAGGACTCAGAGGAGTGGGATCCATCCTGCAGGAGGAGTCAAACGATGCTCGGAAATCGAGTGTGGACTAGTGCAAACCAGGGCCCTGGAGACAGAGGGCATGGCAGGGTGCTAGCAGATGTTGCCAGCCTCCTCAAGCCCATCAAATGAGCACCGTGGCTGCCTCCTCCTCGCCCATCTGCCCACCCTGTTGTGTGACAGCTGGCAGCTTGCATGAATTGACCAGCCCAGCCCTGGCTGGGCTGTGAGGGGCCAAGCCTTTCAGCTGTAATCTTGTCTCCCTGGCTTCCATGTTCCGTACAGTCAGATGGAGGCCCTGGACTTTGGACCTTCAAGTTAAAAAACTTCATAAATTCCCCTCAAGGTTAAGGCAGTTCTATAAACACGTTTTTCCTTTTTAACAGTTTTTAAAATTGTGAATTAGAGTTTATGTTTCAGACTTTCAATTTTGTATGCAGCAGTTGAAACTACCTAGCAACCCACCAATAGCTTACCCCACTCCCCTACCTCTCCCTTCATTTCTCTTTTCTCTCCTGTAGACTCTTGCTTTGCTTTTAAAGCAAAACTATTTAACAGAGCAACCCGTCACTGCCAAGCTACTTATTAAAATTTAGAATAGGCAGTCAGGTTATGAATAAGCTCTATCCCTAAGTGCATCTTTAAGTGGGATTTGTAGATAAGTTGGAAAAGCGCATGCAGCTCTTATTTGCCTTACTTGACAAGAGGAAGGTGCCTGCATAGTGCAGTGGTTATGCGTTGGGCTGCAAACCGCAGAGGAAGCAGTTTGAAACTACCAACTGCTCCTTGGGAGTGAGCCAAGACTTTCCACTGCCCTAAAGAGTTATCATCTCAGAAACTCACAGGGGCATTTCAACCCCATCATATAGGGTCACTATGAGTTGACATCCTCGACTGTACTGAGTTTGTTTGTTTTTTGGAGTCCTGGTGGTACACAGTGGTGAGTTTTGGGTTACTTACTGAAGGTTGATGGTTCAAATTCACCAGCTGCTCAATGGGGAAAAGATGAGGCAGTCTGCTTCTGTAGAGACTTTCAGCTTTGCAAACCATAGGGAGCAGTCCTGTTTTGCACGCATATGACGCAGAATTGACTGGACAGTAGTGAGCTTTGGATATTTTTTGCAAGAAAAGATTGGAAGGTTTTCAATAATCTAAAAACTGATGAAGAAATTGCCCTGAATAAGGGGCTAGATCAATTATTTCCGTATGAGGCCAAATTTACATAACATTGAAACAATCTTATGGCCATCTTTAACACAATTTAGCTTCCTGGGGTAATTATTTGACTCCTCTTGACCACCTCTTTCCTCACAGCAAACCACAGTTTCCTATCCCCTTAAGCACCTGGCTTGAGTCAAATTCTGGCTAGCTCATTTTGAGAACAAATCTTTTACTTCGTTTCAGCCCACATGTCTTTGCTCTCTGCCCTAGAACTGACCTCTGTTTCTAATTTCTGCTCCAGGAATGCTGGCCAGTCTAACATAACAACCTCAGCTCAGTATGCAGTCTCTGCTTCAAATCCACGTAAGAACAAGTAGGTGCTCTGAGCCCAGCCCAACCCTCAGAGGGTGCTGGGTGGTAAAATGGCCCCAGGGCAGAGGACATGGCCCAGAATGGTCCAGTCTTGAGTGAAGGGTCAAACAGGCTTAAGAGGGAAAGCAAGGATTCTGCATCCTTAGACCTTACCAAGCAAGAGCTAGAACTGGCGTTGATTCAGGATGTGTGAGGGAAGCAGTCTGACCTAGGGAAGGATCTAAGATGTGACAGTAATGACATCTTGGATCCACATAAGGGCTGTGAGATCTTGGGCAGTTAATTTACCTTCTCTGGGTCTTTCCCCCCCCCCCCCATCAGTAAAATGGATGGCAACTGGAATATATGTAAGAATTTCAGAGGGCTGCACAGTTCTAGCGGAATGCCTATCATTTAAATGATCATATCAAGACATAAGTTACCCTCCAATTTTAAGAATGACAGGCCTTGAAACGAAACTCTGGAAGCACACTGAGTTATATATTGGACTGCTAACCACATAGTTGGCAGTTCAAATCCACCAGATGCTATGTGGGAGAACGATGAGGTTTTCTGCTCCCGGAAAGATTCATAGACTCATAAATGCAAAGCTCATTAGGAGTCAGAATCAACTGGACAGCTGTGGGGATTTTTTGAACAGACCTTTTGCAGAAGGTGGTAACTGTGGGCCCAAATTGCCCCATGTTTGTCAGTTATATATAAAATTCAGAACTGTGTGTCAAATAAGATTGAATATATTATCCTGCCCAGGAATTTTTAGGCATACTGATGTTCAAGAAGCACTGAGCTAGACTTGAAGAAGAAACAAAGAAATTCTATCTGCTGGTGTTTGAATACGCAGACCACTCCATCTTGAAAAGAACTATCACCGAGGCACCCAAAATGTTTTTTAAAAATTTATAAAAGTAAGGGCTACACCATTCCTGAGGGGAACAAAATGCTGGTGGAGCAACTGGACCTGCAGGGAAGGGGCCTTGAGGAGGTGAGAGATGGTGGTGGAAGGGTACTAGAGGCAGAATGGGGAGCATGGGCGGAAACAGGGACTTGTGGTGGCAGGGATGCTGGGGGTACCGGGAAGCATTCGGTGTGAGTGGAGTGGGGCAATGGAGGAGGATGGACAGGAGAGGGTAAGGGCTAAATTTCCAAGGCCTTGTGAGCTTTGCTCAGGGATTAGAGCTCACCCTGGGAGACAAGGCAAAGGGTATGTCCATACAGGTGGGACTTCAAACGAAACTCCCCTGGGAACACACAGCTCTGGGTCTCGTAGACGGACTGTCAACCAGGCTGGGTCTTCGGGTGTCTGTGGGGAGCCTGTGGCAGAGCGCCCATAGCTCTGCCCAGTGGCTTCGCTGGAGACAAAGGAAACTTGCTGGAAGTTCAGTTCCCCCAGCCTGGGATGGCATAGGAGGATCATCACGCAGCCTCGTAAGAAATCAATGACAATTGTTTTCTTCTTCATGATCTATCTAACAATTTACTCCTGAAAATTGCAAACAAGTTTCTGAGAGCCAGGAATTCAGAAGTGGCTTGGCTAGTGGCCTGCCTCGGGGTCTCCCCTGAGGCTATCCTACAGTGTCAGCCAGTGCTGCTTTCATCGGAAGGGCTGACTGGGGACTCCAAGGGGAGACGCCACATGTCTAATAGCTGGACCCCATTCTCCACATGGCCTGTTCACGAGGCTGCTGAGTCTTCTGACAGTGTGACAACTGGATACCCACAGGGCAGGGAAACCAAGAGAGAGTCAGGAAGGAGCCACAATGCCTTTTATACCCTAGCCTCGATGTCACGTCGCACCACTTCTTACATATCCTATCCATTATGAAGTCTATAAATTCAACCCAGACTATAGGGAAAAGAATTAATTTGAGCTCCACCATTTTCAGGGAGAAATATCAATGTTCCTCTGATCACTGGCCGATGCCAGTCTACCCTCGTGGCTGTTGTACCAGCTCATCTCATTGAGGGGCTGCCTCGCCCGTACCGACCCTCTTCTTCACCAAACATGCTGTCCTCTTCCTGAAGTGGACTCCTCCTGATGAGGTGTCTCCTGCAGGCAAGTCAGACAACAGTCTTCTGTTCCGACCCATAAGCTTTCCACGGATTAATTTTTGAAATTAGATGCCCAGATCTTTTTGCCTCACTCTCCATCTGGAAGCTCCTGAAGCCGGTCCAGCACGGGTGCTCCCGTTGGTATTGGAAATACCAGTGGCATAGCTTCCAGCCTCACAGTAACATGCAAGTCTCCACAACATGCAGTAACATGCAAGTACAACAAACCAACAGGCGAGGTGGTAAATTAGAAACAAACACACAGACAAAAGCTGACCAAAAGCTAAGGAAGAACGGGACAGCACGTGGCCACAGACCCTCGGACACGCAGAGCCAAGCATCCCCAGCAAACCTCTGGACCAAGTGTCTTATGAACACAGCAGCCCAGATAGGCAGCACCCAACATTCAGACTTGATGTGACACATGAAATTTAGGCACCATCCTTGCTCGAAGGCCTGTGCCCAGGACTTTATTTAGTTAAGTCGTATGGACGTTCTGGACACATATAGATCTTCAGCCTGCGCTGAGAAGGAGCTAAGCATGGCTACCATCTATTCCACAACTGGACGAGGATGAGGGGCTGCCGGGGAGGAGACGAGGCCTTGGTGCATGGAGGGACCCTCCACCAGCATTGTAGTCCGGATCAAAGGATGGGGCACTTCAGAACGGGGCTCTGCAGCCCAGCACACACGCCCTCATGAGGAGCCCCCGTTTATGAGGTGGCCCTGGAGGTGGCCCTTTGTTGGCCTCTGTCTGGTTCTTGGAGCATGCTTTCAGGAAGCTTGCCAGGAGCCTCTTTGAAAGTTTCCAACCATTGTCTGCGCCCCTCTTGCCCTCTTTTTATGGGATGGTTTATGTCTGCTCCTCCCCCTGGGAGGGGACCTGAACAAGAGTTGCTAAGCAGCTGCTGGAGCCCGTGGGTTTTAAGCTGGGACACCATTGTCTCCTGCTTTATTTCCCATAAGGAGCTGTGACCCAGGCGGCTAGAGAACAGCCCACAGCGTCTGTGCTATTGGTCGGCAGAGGGCAAAGCGCAGACAGACAGACCCGTCACGGGTGTGAAGCAGGCGAGGGGCCTTCACGTCACCAGGTCTGTGCACGCCACAGTGCAGGAAGGGACCTCCATGCGCAGGGACAGGACCTCCATCCACAGGGACCAAGGGCCTTCTCCCCTTCCACCCGCCCCAGGGCTCAGCGTTGCCTTCCACTGCAACCTCGGCGCTCCCCAGGGGCCTGGCCTCATGGCGCAGAAAATCCATCCCCTCCCAAGCCCTCCTCCCTGGCTTCTTATCTTTAAGGACTCTGTTTCTAAGGCAATAGTAACTATATAATTTTCTTTTTTCTCTCCACACTTAATTATGCCTCTTGTTTAAAAAAAAGTTAGGAAATAGAGATATGGAAAAAAGTCATCCCCATACAAAAAGATTTCTAATGTTAATATTAGAGAATATTTCCTTCTAGAATATTTGTGTGTGTGTGTGTGTGTGTGTGTGTATGTGTCTTCGCATCACTGATGTATTTTGGGCTGGATAATTCTGCATTACCGGGAGGCTATCCCATGCCTGCTAGATGACAGGAACATCTAGATGACTCTCCATTCGGACATCCCAAAATGTCTCTGGACATTACTCAAAAAAGGGGGAAAATTAAATATGTAGATATTTCTTTTTCAAGCAGATAAGGGCACACACATCCACAGATCTATATGGCCTTATCTGCCTTAAAAAAAACTTACTATGTATGGCATGAACATCTTTCCATATCAACTATTAGAAACCAATGCCATTATTGTAACAGATGGAAGGGGATTTTCAGATGGATTCATATGAAGTAATTTATTTAACCAATTCCATACTATGCATACGTTTTTTATAAAACTGAAATCATACTATACACATTGCATTACAAATGGTCACTGATGTCCTTCCATCTCTCATCCGTGGGAGGCTAGCTACTTCACCTCTCTCAACCTCCATTTTCCCATCTGTAGTATGGGGATGTACTGGGTAAATCACTTATTGTAAAGGGCACCAAGTGCCCAAGGTGCTCAGCCCAGAAAGCACCCCCATGAGAGGGTCCTCGCTAGAGTTCCTGCCCTCCTTACGACCACTTATTGTATTGTGAGCTGCTGTCAAGGTGGTCCCAACTCATGGTGACCCCGTACACAGCAGGAGCAGAGCATGGCGATCCACTGAGCTTTCACTGACTGCTCCGCAGAAGTAGACCACCACCCGGGTTCGTCTGGAGCTCACCTGAAACCTGGTCAGCATCACAGCAACATGCAGGCCTGAAAACTGATGCTCTATGTCTCGCACAGAAGGAGAGGCTTCTACCATGGGACCGCTGCTGGCCCATTTATGATCCAGTTCTAGAGGTACTGCCTTTTTGATGGCCATATAGCAGTCCGTCAGGAGCCTGGGGCACAGTGGTTACATGTTGGGCTGCGAACTGAAAGGTCAGTAATTCAACACTGCCAGTGACTTCAAGGGAGAAAGACAGGATTTTCTACTCATAGAAAAAATTAACCTCAACAGGGGCAGTTCTAGGCTGCTCTGTAGGGTCTCTATGAGTCAGCATTAACTTGGCCTCAGTGAGTGTTTCAGTATTCCATCACATGGAAACTCCATACATCACTCAATTAGTCGCCATTGTTGGACTTTTACATGATTTCCAAGTTTCCTCTATTATAAATGAACCCACAATTAATATACTCGTAGTTTTCATGTATGTCAGAATCAATGCGAAACTCTACGTTAACCTGTCTTCTCTGACTTGGGACTTAAAAATATAAGTGGCAATTATATATGTACATTTAATAAAACGTTTTCCATTTCAATTTTTTAACATATACAATTCAGTACATTCATGATATTTATCATACTGTGCATGAACCAGGACGTTTAAAGCAAAAGAGAAACCATTTTCTTCCATGCCTGATTCTAGACAAATGTTTGTCCACGAGCAGCCAGGTTCGCCAAGCCCTGCCTAGCCTTCTTCTCTTTCTGTCTGCTTCCCCACTGGCAGGCTGAGCCTCCCTGCTCCCAGCCCTGCCAGGCACTAGTTTATCTGGTCCAAGGTCAAAGGGTCAGCTGCAGGGAAGACATCTAGGCTGAGCCTGAGCTCTTGTTCCCAGCTTTTCATCAAGTCATGTCCCCTTCTGCCTGTGTCTGAACCACCTGAATGAGTCTCTCCTTTCTTCTTTGCTTGTTTTGAAGTTGGGTGGGTGTAATGTGTGAGGTGCATGATGCCCATGTGTGCGAGAGCCTTTCTGTAAAGTCTAGAGAGCGAGAAGACAAAGAACATGCTGTGTCCCCGCCCCCCCCCCCCCCAGCTCAGACACAGCATTCATGCCCAGAAGTGCTGAGCAGTACTAGAGCCAGCAAATCAGAGCCCACTTTCTGCTCCCATCTTCCCTGGTTCTAAGCTTCTCTCTCCTCAGCTTCCTTGTCTTTGAAACGGAAGGTTTGTACAGATTAAATGAAATGGTTCTTTTCGATAAGCCATGGGTTCAGTACCTGGCACCTGGTGGCCGTTAGCTGTTGCCTAGTGAATCCTATACTCGCAGTGACCCCACACACCACAGGAGATGTCCTATCCCCATGATCTATTGTGGGGACCAGTCGCTGATCAGAGGAGGATAGTGACATTGTAAACCATAGTGTTTTCATTGACTGACTTTTGGAAATAGACCACTGTGCTTTTCTGTCTAGTCTGTCTTAGCCTGGAAGCTCCACTGAAACCTGTTTAGCATTATTAATTTAACTCACTGCCACGAAGTCAATTCCTGCCCACAGCGCCCTTTTAGAACAGGATAAACTGCCCCTGTGGGTTTCTGAGATTGTAACTCTTTATGAGAGTAGAAAGCTTCATTCTCCTTTTAGCCCTGGCCCTTAGTAATTGTCTTATGTATGTTCCCACAAGGGCTCCTGGAATTTCTGGGGAGCCCTGCATGGGCCACTGGGGAGCCCTGCATGGAATCCACCCTCTTCTCTGCCCACCTTTCCCGGACAGCCACACTGCAACTTGGTGAGCAGCTCGGAGAGGAGAAAGGGCAGTAATCGTGCTTATTACTGGGTGAAGAAACAGGTGTTACGATGAACTTACACAAGAACTTATTAAACTCGACAATTCAAGTCAACTGTGACGCAAAGTGACCCTGTAGGGCAGACAGAGTAGACCTTCCTCTGTGGGTTTCTGACACTGGACATCTTTATCAGATTGGAAAGCCTGGTCTTTCCCCCGAGGAATGGTGGATGGGTTCTGATTGCCGACTTTTCAGATAGCAACACAATACACAAGCCGTGACGGCAACGGGGCCCCTTGCTGCCATTCTTAGGCGCAGCATGGCGGTTCTGACTCATCGCGCCCCATGTGCACCAGAACGAAGCACTGCTAGGTCCTATGCTGTCCTCACAATAGTCCTGTTTGAGCCCATGGATGGAGCCACTGCGTCAGCCCACCTTGTTGAAAGTCTTCCTCTTTTTTTGCTGCCCTTCCACGTTAGCAAGCACGATGCCTTTTCCAGGGGCAAATCTTTCCTGCTAACATGTCCAACGTACTCGAGACCAACTTTTCCGCCAGCTTTATTGCTAAGGAAACTTTTGCCTGTACTTCTTCCAAGATAGATCTATTTTTTTCTTTTGGCAAAGTTACTGTAAGATAGATTTATGTTTCCTTTTGGCAGAATCACTCTGAGTCAGAACGGACTCAGTGGCGTGAGTTTGGCAGTCCCTGGTCCTTTCAACGTTCCTTGCCAGCACAATACTTCAAATGCCTTCATTCGTCCTCGATCTTCCTTAATCATTGTTCAACTAGCAGCGGCTTATGAGGCAAATGAAAATGCCATGACGTGCATCAGGCACACCATAGCCCTCAAAGTGATATCCTTGCTTTTCAACACTTTAAAGAGGTCTTGCTCAGTGGATTTACAATGCAATGTGGCATTTGATTTCTTAATCGCTGCTTCTGTGGGCATTGATTATGAAACCCTGGACAACTTCGATCTTTTTTCCATTTATCATGATATTACTTGGTCCAGTTGTGGGGTGTCGGTTTTCTGCACACTGAGTTGTATTCCACACTGAAGGCCATAATTCGTAATCTCCATCAACAAGTGTTGTTAGACCTCCTCACTTTCAGCAAGCCAGGATGTGTCCTCTGCATGTCACAGGTTGTTCAGCCTTCTCCACTCTTGGTGCTGCGTTTTACTTCTTCATATAATCCAGCTTCTCTGATGACTTGCTCAGCAGACAGCGTGAAGAGTTAGAGTGAAACTTTGCAGTGCTGACACCCACACTTCTTGCTTTTAATACATGCAGTCTTCCCCTTTTCTTTTTGAATGACTACCTCCTGGTCCGTGTACAGGTTCCACATGAGCACAATGAAGTGTTCTGGAATTCCCATTCTTCTCTATGCAAGCCATAGTTTGTTATGATCCACACAATAGAATCGCTTTGTATAGTCAATTAAACAAAAGCAAGCATCTTGCTGGTGTTCTCTGCTCTTAGCCAAGATTCATCTGACATCAGCAATGATACCCTGGTTGCATGCCCTATTCTGAATCTGATTTGGCTTTCTGCCCTCTGCATCCACCACCGCCCCCCACCCCCCACCCCGAACCTCCAGGTTCATGTACTGCTGCAACCATTGGTGAATGATCTTCAGCAAAAGTTTACTTCCATATGATATTAATGATACTATTCAATAGTCTCCCCATTCTTTTGGGTCACCTTTTTTTCTTGGAATGGGTATAAATATGGATCTCTTCCAGTCAGTTGGCCAGGTAGCTGGCTGTCTTCCAGATTTCTTAGCATGGATAAGTTAGTGTTTCCAGTGCTTCATCAACTTAATGAAGCATTTAGATTGGAATTCCACCAATTCCTGGAGCCTTGTTTTTGCTAATGCCTTCGGTGTAGCTTGGCTCTCTTCTCTCAGTACAGTTGCTTCTTGACCACATGCTACCTCTTGAAATGGTTGAATGTCAACTTGTCCTTTTTGACACAGTACTTGTGAATTCTTTCTATTTTCTTTTGATGCCTTCTTTATTGCTTATTATTTTGTCCATAGAATATTTCAATATTGCAATTTTAGGCTTTAATTTTTTCTACTGTTCTTTAAGTTTGAGATACGATGACCATATTCTTATTTTTTGTTTTTTATAACTCTAGGTTCATGAACATTTCATTATAATACTTCACTTGCCTTTTCAAGCTGCCCTTTGAAAATTCTCTTCAGCTCTTTGATGTCATCCTTTTTTCCATTTGCTTTAGCAATTAAAAATTTTAGAAACTGCCCTGATATCCACTTTGGCTTTTTCTTTCTCTCCTATATTTTTATAATTTTTATCACAATCCATATATACAATTGTGTAAAGCACATTTGTACATTCATTGCCCTCATCATTCTCAAAACATTTGCTCTCCACTAAAGCCCCTGGCATCAGTTCCTCATTTTTCCCCTTCCTCCCTGCTCCACCATCCTTCATGAACACTTGATAATTTATAAATTATTACTTTGTCATATCTTGCAGTGTCTGACATATGAGCAATTAATGATCTGCTCCACAGACAGCTCCTGGCCTGGTTTTGGCTGCTGACATTGAACTTCACTATTGTCTCTTCCCACAAATGTAGTCAATTTCATTCCTGTGAACTCCACGTGACTAGGTCCACATTTATAATGACAATTTATGTTGTCTAAAAAAGACTTGTTGTAGGAACAACAAGTGAACTAAAATCAATGGAGAGAAGGTCATAGGATGCCTAGTGGGGCTTAATCAAGGGCAATGTAACAGCGAGGAATTACTAAACCTGAACGAAGGCCAATTGAACACAATGGTGGACAAGAGGAAAGTAGAAGGAAATAGAGGAAATAACTAGGAGGAAAAGGGCAATTATAGAGATCTAAATAAAGGCATGTGCATATGTAAATATATTTATATATGAGGATTGGGAAATAGATCTATGGACATATATTTATAGGTTTAGTAGTAAGGTAGCAGATGGACATTGGGCCTCCACTCAAGTACTCCCTCAACACAAAAACACTTTGTTTTAATAACCTGGCATTCTGTGATGTTCACCTTCCCGACAATCATTAAAGACAAAATGGGTGCATAAGCAAATGTGGTGAAGAAAGCTGATGGTGCCTCGCTATCAAAAGATATAGCATCTGGGGTCTTAAAGACTTGAAGATAAACAAGCAGCCATCTAGCTGAGAAGCAACAAAGCCCACACGGAAGAAGCACACCAACCTGTGTGATCACGAGGTGTCAAAGGGATCAGGTATCAGGCATCACAGAACAAAAAATCATGTCATTGTGGATGAGGGGGAAGGTGGAGTGGAGACCCAAAGCCCATCTGTTGACAATTGGACATCCCCTCACAGAAGGGTCACAAGGAAGAGATGAGCCAGTCAGGGTGCAGTATAGCACCAATGAAGCACCCAACTTTCCTCTAGTTCCTTAATGCTTCCTCCCCCCACTATCATGACCTCAATTCTGCCTTACAAATTGGATTAGACCAGAACATGTACACTGCTACAGATAAGAGCCCGAAACACAGGGAATCCAGGATAGATACACCTCTCAGGACCAACAATGAGAAAAGAAATTTCAGGAGGACAAGGGGAAGGTGGGAGGAAGAAAGAGGAAATTGATTACAAGTATCGACATATAATGTCCTCCCAGGGGGACAAACAACATAAAAGTGAGTGAAGGGTGACAGGGGATGGTGTAAGCTATGAAAATAATAATCTATAACTTATCAAGGGTTCATGAGGGAGGGAGGGAGGAAATGAGGAACTGATATCAAGGACTCAAATAGAAAGAAAATGCTTTAAAAATGATGATGGCAACATATGTACAAATGTGCTTGACACAATGGATGAATGTATGGATTGTGATAAGAGATGTAAGAACCCCAAATAAAAGTATTTGATTAAAAAAATAATAAAAGTTTTTGCAATGAAGAAATCACTGGTCTTGCGATGTCCAGCTTCATTTCTGTCACCAAGGCTATATTGTCCAACTACTGCTTCTTCCAACTTTCAAATTCCAACCTGCAGTAATCATCAATGCATCTTGAGTGCACGTTTGCTCAATCCCAGACTGAAGAAATTGGTAACGTGCTTCAACATCTTCATCACTGGCATCAGTGGCTGGTGTTTAAATTTGAATAATAGTTGTATTAAATAGATTTCCTTATATGTATTTCCCTGTATATATATTATTTTATCATAGAGTTACACTTCAGGATAGATTCTGAAATGTTCTTTCTTTTTCTTTTTAAAAAGAAAATGCAGTATTTAATATTCTAGTTTATCTGCATTCCTCTATGCAAAAAAGAAAGTTTTATTGGCATCTAACTCACATATCCTACAATTCAATAGTTCAATTACATTAAGAAGAATTGTACAATCAAGTTTAGGACATTTTCTTCTTCCTTGTATTCATTGTTATGAGCTCCCCATTTCCCCCAACCTCCTCTGCCACAGCCCCCAGAAACCCCCCAAACTGAAACAACTTTAAAATGGGCCAAAAAGGAGCTCAAATGATATGATATTGCATTTTAACTGTATCTCCCAAAATTGACTTTACAATCCTTTCTGTCTGATAAGAAGGCTACTCACATCCCTGGACTGTGGTCAGAGAGGAGTCCCTGGAAGCTTGATCCATGTGTGGACCCTGCAAATGGATTTGGGGTTCCACCATCATTCCTAGACTTCTGTAAATCAGGTGTTCACAATTTAAGCTCTGCTACCATTACCTCCTTTGGGTTTAGATTTTATTCTTGACAATCCTTGAATCACACAGGCTGGTGCGCTTCTTCCAGGTGAACTCAGTTGATGCCTCAACTTAGCTGGCTGCTGATTGAAGAGAAGTCTTCAAGACCCGCAGATGCTCTTCTGGTACCTGGGAACCATCTAGTTTCTTCACCACACTTTATGTCCGTATCTTCAGTGATCTCTTCATGAGGATGAGCGTCAAACAGGGCAATGCCATATGAACCAACTTAGATTGGGGCTATAATTAGGTGGCAGCTCAAAATCCACTGAAATGTCCTTTTTTGGTGATGAACATGACACCACTCCTCTTGAATTTATTATTCCTGGCAAGTACACCATATGATTATTGGATTTGAAATGGTCAATACCAGTCCCTTCTAGCTCATTAATGCCTGGGATACTGATCTTTTTGCATCCCATTTCCATTTCCCAGGCTCATACTTTGTACATGTTACATTCTGATTATTAATAGATGTTTGCATTTGCAGTCCCCTCCCAAAATTTTAGTTGTGCCTCATTAGCAAACATAAGTCCCAAAGGGATTATTCCATCCACATCTTTATGGTCGAGTCTCCTTTGAGGAAGGAGCTCTTACATTGTTGGATATTGATGGCCTTCTGATTCATCTTTAGGCACCATATCTGCCATTGTTTTGACATTTTCCATAAGGCTTTTAGTGGCTAATTCCTCAGAAATGAACAGCCCATTTCTTCTTTATAATCTGTTCTTAATCTGAATGCTCCACTGAAGTCTGTTGAATGACTGGGACTTGAAACACTGGTGGCCATCACAGCAGCCTACCAGTCACTGCAGTACAATGAACTGACAGGCGGTGTGGCCAGGGTGCCTAGACTCAGTAAACAGTGTCCTAAACCCAGTTGTAGAAAGCGCACATGTGGTTAGTGGCCAGAAAGTAATCATCAGAAAAACAACGATGGCATTTTCAGTACTTAGTCTGGCTGGACAGAGCCCTGATGGCATGAATGGTTACGTGTTGCACCGAAAGTCTATAGAAGAATCCTGATCAAAGAGGGCAAACTGTGAAACACAACTTTAAATGCCCATAGAATCCAGCCTTTCTGAACCTCAGTATTGCCCTGAGATAATCTTTAAAATTTTAACTTTATGCCCAAACTATTTCCTGAAGTCATTTTTGAGTCCTACCCTTGCTAAAAACTTATTGTAATTAATAAACCATGCCTGTTTTGAGTACTGGACTCTTTTAAGAATGATCTATGTGAGATCAAGTTGACAATGGCAACTTGAAAAGTTGAATGGAAAGATGAGGAGCAGTGAGTTTAAGATAATAACCAAACCAAGAACCAAGCCTATTGCCTTCAAGTCAATGCCAACTCATTGAGACGCTACAAGTGTGTCTGAGGTTCAAATCCTTACAAAGACAGACAGCCTCATCTTTCTCTCCAGCAGCATTTGGGTGGTGGTGGTGGTTAAATCACCAACTATGTGGTTGGCTGACCAATGTGTATCCCATATCACCCACACACGTGGTAGAATAATTTGGCAAAAGGTAGCAAGAAAAGTTGCACAACGTGAAGAATGTAATCAGTGTCACGACACTGTGCACGTAGAACTTGTTGAAATGTGAATCTTTGGCGGGGTGTACATTAACCAAAATATTTTTTTTTAGAAATAAAGTCGCAATGCTTAACCTAAGGGTGGGGGGCCCTGTCCACCACCTCTCCTGGCTCTGCATCTGTCCATCCCCAGTTCTATGCACAGAGCTCATTGCAGGTCTGGAACGTGAGGGGAATTCGTTTTGGGTACAATGAGTTTTGCTTTCATTTCCATACTGCTCTTAGGGACCATCTATTTCCACAGGACAACGGGCAGGGCATTTCTGTGGATTCAAACATTTCTACCGACTGACTCCTTTTTATTTGAAATGTTTAATCAGTGTATCCACACTTCCCGTGTGTGTGGCTCTCGCAGCAGCACCCAGCAGGCACCACACGCCGGTGTGAACGGGTTTGCTCGCAGGTGTTTTAGGCTTGCCTCATACTCTGGCCCGGTGAGTCTTCCCAGCTTCTCTGTTTCCCTTAGAAGACCAGCAGGACTTGAGAAATGCCTAGGCACTGTGTGCTGTGATTATTTGTGTTGGATCCTTGAGTTACAAGCATACACCTGACCTTGTAGTCACAGTGTCCCCTGCCTCTTTCTCCCCAGCCTGCTGCTTCTCTGCTGGGACCCTGTTTCTTCGCAACCTCTGGGTCCTTCTGAAGGTCACTTGGTTTTTGACTTCAGATGACCATCATGTCTCTCCTTTCGTAGTGCTATAGGGGACAAAAGAGGTCCCAAATGTCTCCCATAAATTATGGAGAATATTTATTATGCCTAACACAGAACAAGGACAAAGACACATCATCTTGAAGAGGGAGACCATTAGCACAAGGTCATAATGGTGTCCAAGGGCTTTCAGAGAAGTGGTGGCTTAAATAGGACATGGGTAGACAAAGGAAACGGTGACAAAGGAACACTTGGTGGCAGATCAATACATCACAGTTGCATGTGGTACTACAGGAGTAAGAAAGACCATGACGAGAACACGTACACCATGCTAGACAGAAGAGCTAACAAGAGTAGTTCAGGGACTCCAGTCAAGATGGGGAGTGACTCATGGCTATGCAACCCCCGTACCCCAAAGTTCTATCAATGACATACCCAGACACGTCTCTAAGTGCTAGGCCGCCTTTTCCTGAACTGGCTAGGGGAGTGGCAGCAATCCACTTTCTAACACACTCTGCCCGGCTCGGGTGTTTTACAAGGCTCATCAATGGGCTTTCACTGCTAGCTGTAGCCTTTTCAAACTTAGTGCTCAGAATTTCAACCATAACACAGTCAGTGGAAATATTTGTCTGCTGTAACTCTCTGGCCGTGTACAGTCTCTCCTACAACAACTACAGCTGTCACACTCATGAGCTATCAACTTATCCACTGGCTCTTCCTCCTTCAGACTTACTGCACACCTTTCCTGATGGCACTGTAGGGCAAGCATTGGACTGATAACAGCAAGGTTGACAGATCAAGCCCACCAGCCGCTCCATGAGAGATAGATGAAGCTATCTGCTCCTGTAAAGATTTACAGCCTTGGAAACTCTGGAGTCATGATGGAGTCACGATGGCTGGAATCAACTCGAGGGCAGTGAGTTTTGTTTGGTTTTCCTAAGGTCAACCAGTTTGCAGCAATGAATCATTCCGAGGAGTGCGGGAGGTCTGCCAGTGGCCAGCCTGAGAAAGTCCCGGCTCCATGCTAGTAAGACCTTGCCGTGATTCCAGGGTGGCATCATTTGTCCCCAGACCTTGCTCCCCAAGTCCAGGAAGCTCACTTCTCTCTGTTCCACGTACAAATTCTTTGAAATTTAGGTAGAAACACAACATTGACGATCTCTCTGTCCAAGGGACAACAACATGTATTAATATAATAGTCCGGTTATTCCTCTAAAGAGCAATGATAACATAGGAGAGAAGTTTATTTACTACTGCCCCACCATGGTTATTTCTTTTTGTTTGTTTACATTATGTTTTCAATCATTTTATTGGGGACTCATACAACTCTTATCACAATCCATCCATACATCAACGGTATAAAGCACATTTGTACATTCATTACCCTCATCATTCTCAAACCATTTGCTCTCCACGTAAGACCCAGGCATCAGCTCCTTATTTTTCCCCCTCCCTCCCACGGTTATTTCTATTGCATCCCGGGAGAAGGAAAATCCGGGTTCTGCACACTTGTTGAACATTGCTTCTGGGTCAGACACTGCAAAAGGAAAACACATCTTTTTGGACAAAGAGAAGTTTCTTGTCTCTCCCTCTGGCAATGTTGACCTGCTTTCAACTTTGGTTGAAGCCTCTGTCCTGTATCTCAGTGCCTTGTCATCTGAATGCACAGTAGCTGTGTAACCTCGCTCATTCAGCGATGGGTTTCGGCCAAGGTGCACAGCAAACTGTGGACACCAGTGTTTCACAGGTGCAATGACTTGAACTGTGGGACCCCACCCCTCTGTAAAAAGGCATGCCTTAAAATTCTAACCCCTGTTCCTATGGGAACAAAGAGCTATGGTTTCACTAAAATGTTGATGGTTTGATTCTACCAGCTGCTCCTAGGGAGAAAGAGGAGTCCGTTTGCTTCAGTAAAGATGTACAACCTTGGAGACCTGATGGGGCAGTAGATAGCCAAGACAATAGGTATGCTCTCAAAAGGGGCTCATGGTACAACATTTACCTTGGCTCTCACCAAGAGTCAGGGCGCTATCCTTCGTTATGCCTACGGGTCCTCGGAAAGAATTTCCGTATCGCCTCCTGCTCTAAAAGCAGTCGACATTATGGGCAGATGCACTGCAGGGGAGCAAGAGACACATACATATATTTTATAAAGATCCTGTTCTTCAGCCTGAAACAGAACAAACTCAGTAGACTCTATGGGCTCAATGTCCTCTTCTCCTGGATCATAGGCCCATACGTTCCCATCCTATGTTTCAGGTCCCATTTCTTTCGGATTAATGACCTTACTTTAATATCAGAGACTGTTCTAGACCTGCAATTCAGCTGATGCTGCAATTCAGCTACTCGTGTGATGAGACTGGATTTGGTTTTCGGCACTGTCAGCTCTATTAATAGAGGAGAGAAAGCTCTCTTTTGTAGCACATGCAGAAGCTTTAGGTCTGTTTTTCAGCACTTGATACAAGCTTCTGAGATGCTGAGATTATCCCTTTCCTTGATCTATTGTCTATTGTAAGGAGGACCAGCCAGCCAGCTTTCCCATCCTTCTCAGCCCAACAAAACTACTGGAAAATATTAAACACACGATCATCCAGAGCCTCTCCACTCCCCAGCACGTCATCTGTTGGTGGCGATATTGTGGATATTAGGGTTGCCACTGCACACCATGGATGAAGACCACCCTCTCTGGTAAGAGTGGCAGACTTATCCGTGCCTTTAGGGGTAGAGGCAGTATTCTCAGCATTGTTGGGCCTAATCAGGCTGGAGAACCAGTTCAGGAAGCCCATATTTATGATCTTGTTTCTCTAGAACCACTCCTGGTACAGTTGTGTTAGGCAGGGTTCTCTAGAGAAACAAAACCAAGACACTTATGGTTAGCTAGATAGGTACAGCACGAAGGAATGTAACAGCTAATTAGTCCACACAGCAGTATGGAGGGCTCAGTTCAACTCACTTTCATGGAACAATTAATATACTGAAAGCCATTCAACTCTGGAGGACTTCTGTCCAAGGTCAAGGAAAAAGATGGTGAAGTCTTCCTCAGGCAAGATAGGCAGAGTCTGTCCCCAGGCAGCAGGCAGCAGGGTGGGTCAGCAACACTGGTAGCACAGGAACTTAGTGAAGCAGGCACTGATTGGATCTTGAACTCAAGTGATGCCCAGCGAGAGGATCCACCAGCCTGAAGCTCAAGCGAGGTACACCCCAGTAGCATGGGGAAGCGGGTCTCAAAGGAGCCTAAAGCTAAAGAGACACGACCCATGGGTTGGCTTCGCCTGAAGGTCTGAAGGTCATGCAGCAAACAGTTGAGGCAGAGAACTAGCTAAAGCAGCAGCTTGCTAGTTGGATCACCAGAGATCAAGAGAGATGCGGGGGGGGGGGGGGGGGGGGCCTTGCAGAGCCATTTATCTTGTTGCCCTCCAATCAAGCTGCAACCTGATTAAACTCCGCCCACACATTCCTATTGGCCTAGTTGGCATAATAAACCTAACTCATAATAAACAGACTAAGACAAATTGTCCAGGTAAGGGAGTCCCTCACAGGAGGCCGAATTATCAAGCGCGGGAAACAAAGGAAAGTCATCCCAGGCTCCCTACTGGTCGGGGATCAAGCCATTATAGCCCCAGGCTACAGACTTGGAAAGAGACCATGATTGGGACTTACAGCTACCATAGATTAGAAACACTCACAAGTCTGGTCCAGGGCCCCCTGGCTACTGTGTTAGTTAGGGTACAAGAGAGACCCCAGTCTCAAACACAGTTTAAGAGCATTTATTCTGTCTTAAACGGGACAAAGATAGCATTATCCGGATGAGGGAGGCATCCGAGGATTCACGGTTAGGGTGCCAGTTAAGCAAGCTGTGTAACAAAGGGAGCGCAGCAGATCCTGATTGATACAGGTTAAGACGTTGCAGTCACAGGGGGCTACAGAAGCAGCAGCAGGACTGTGATAGGGTACGTGTATTACATTAGGCAGAAGGGTTTACAAGATTGGTCCAGGGTCTTCTGACCAAGATGGTCAGGGCGAGACTGATAGGGCGTGACTCGGACCTCTGTAACCCCTAATCTGCCCCTAGTACCGTGACGTCTCCATCAAAGACACACCTCGCTCCCCTGGGGGAGAAAGATGAGGCTTTCTGCTCTCATAATGATTAATCCACACCGGAACCCTACAAATGGATTTGGGAGTTTCATCATCATCAACAGCCTTCTGAAAATGGGGTGCTCTGAGTTTAAGTTCTAATATACTGCCTTGATTGGTATCTGACTCCTGACTACCCTAGCTCCCCAATTTCCATCGAGTTCACACCTAATCAAATCCCTGAGCGTAAAGCTTTCCATAAGCCAGTCAATGAATGGTCAGAAAGACCTCTGTGGAGGCTGAATCGATGCAGACACTCAAAATGGACTTAGGATTCACACAGTAAACCCCAGCCCCCCCATCAGCCCCATGCTCTAAAACACAGAGAATACATTAATTTATTATTCTCAGCAAGACAACTTTTGGTGCCTAACAATGGGCATCTTGGCTTCCTGATCTATCTGCACTCCCTGGATGCCCTCCTCTCCTAGCTGCCATGGCCCCTCCTCATTTCTGTCCCTCTTTCTTCCCCTCCCAGGAGCTTGGCACCACACTGAAACAATGGCAGAAAGTCTGCCTTCAGGGTCTCCAGAGGGAAACAGTTAAAGCAAACAGGCTTTTCTCTTATGAAGCTGTATTGTATCATTACGCATCTGTTGTAGTTTCCTTGTCTGGGAATTGCACCAGTATTTTAAAAACAAAAAGAGTCAGGACCCCAGGTAGCACTGTGGGATAAATATTGGACTGCTTATCACAAGGTCAGGGGTTCAACCCCACCAGCTGTTACTTGGAAAACAGAGAGGGCTATCTGCTCCCATGAAAGCGTGCAGCCTCAGAAACCCTCTGTGTTAGAACTGACTTGATGGCAGCAGGTTTGGGTTCTTGGAGGAGAGCACAACAGATAAGAGTTCAACTCAGGGCCAAAAGATGGGAGATTCAAATCCACAGAAGCAAGTCCTGGTGAACAGCCTGGAAGCAGCATGGAGCAGTTTTCCTCTGCCACACGGGGTTGCCCTGAGCCAGAATTGACTCACAGGCACACAACACCAAAAAGGGAAAGGGGGGCTAGAAAATCCCCTCTTCCCCTGAGATTCTTCACCTGTGACATTCAGATGAGAGGTGTCCCTTAAGAGGTACATTAAGATGCAGCTTGTACTGACTAATAATAGGTCAGAGAGACAACTAATTCAAACAAAAGAGGGGGAATCACAAGACATACAAGAGTCCCTGAGTGGCGCAAACGGATAATGAACTGGGCTACTAACCCAAAGGTCAGAGGTTTGAATCCACCCAGAGGTGCCTCAGAGGAAAGGCCTGGTGATCTACTTCTGAACATTCGGCCATGGGGGATCCTATTGAGCACCCTGTCTTCTGACCCCTGTGGGGTCACGACAAGTTGGAGTGGATTCCGCAGGATGGTTGCATGTCTGAGGAGCCCATAAATGTGCAAGCTCGTGGTGCCAAATGCCTCTCAGTAGTGACATCAGGTCACAGATGGGCGGAGTGAACACATGAAGCTGCAGATGTACCGATAGGAGCAGTAGACATGATTATCCAGAACTCGTTATGGTTTAGAATCGTTGCTGATCTGCTTGGCATTGGGTTAAGTCGTTTCGTTTCAATTCCTTTAAGTGTGCCTTGAGACCTTCATGCTTTTGGTCAATATTCATCGTTTTCTGTCTAAATCTTCAAGTCTGGAAACGTTTTCCGTGAATCCACGCCACACACAAATACCAGGATGGCCAGCTGCACGGGGCCCTTGACCTGTGGAGCTGGAGACACCTTCGCCCTCCTCTCACTGGCTGCCACCGGCTGAGCAATTCTTCAACAGGGCCCTCGCATTTTGTTTTTGACCCAGCCACATAAATTACGGTCCTGGGTATTACGGATGGTCCCTGAATTCCCCTGACCTCGGCTTTGGCCTGTGCTTTCGTTCCCAAGTCTGTTCCGAGTGCTGCACGCTCGGGCTGATCAGTGGGAGGAGTTCTCTCTCCCTAGGGGAGGCCTCTTTGGGAAGGGACTGAAGGATGTGGCTGGAGCCCCGTTGAGGGACCCAGCTCTGCCCGCTCGGTGATTTGAACTGGAAGTCAGGGGATGCTATGGCGCTCCACATGCTGCTGCAAGCACAGAGTGTAACTCCACCATTCCCTGTTCCGAGGGCGTCCTCTCCAACCCGTTCAGATAGGCCTTAGTTCAATGGAGAGCCACTACCTTCAGAAGGGCGCCGTGCTTGGCCCAGTGAGGGGCGGGATGAATGACAGCTTGTACAAACACACTGTGCGCAGCTATGGTGCAGGCGACTGGGGAGCTCTGGGCACATTAGACCTGTCAGCTTCATGATGTGAGAGTGCTTGTGTGCGCCACGGATCCACGGAAGTGAGTCCTTTTCAGACGGATGCAGATGGATGCCAGAAGCAGTGAATACAGGCCCAGAGCTTAAAAGCTTTGGTGTTGCCCTTGAAGGCAATCATCCTGAAAGACTTAACCCCTGGGTTGGCCAATTAGGCCAGCAAAGCAAACACCAAACTTGCCACTGCACTGAGTCTATTCTGAGCCCTACAGACCCCACAGAGCCGAGTAGAACTGCTCCAAGGCCCCCCAAGGCCCCCAAAGCTGTAATCCTTTCAGAAGCAACCTGTCAGCCTTCATGGGAAGACTGATGGTCTTGAACCTTTCAGTTAGCAACTGAGTGTTTAATCACTATGCCTCCACGGTTCCTTATTTGGGGGTCCACCCAACTCATGGGGGTCCAGCCACGGTGACTAAAAGCATCCCTATAGCAGAGCAGAGCTTCCTCATGGGGCTCCCAAAGCCATAAGCATAACGGAAGTGGACCGCGAGGCTTCTTCCAGTGGAGTGATGAGTGGGCTCAAATCCCGGCCTCTCGGTCACCAACAGAGCGCGTTTCCACTGCACCTCCAGGGCTCCTTACCATGGGCAGCTCTGACCAGCATGTTGTCAAGGTTCAGTGGTTGATAATAGAATCGGTGGTTCTGTTTTAAATGATTTCCAGGTGAAGATTCATGAAGTCTGCAACTTTCAAATAATTTAGGGGAAAAACATGCAAATATTGTATACATATATATTATGTATAAGTGTATATAGCTATATAATTCACATAATTCAGAATTTTATAGTATATTTGCTTATATTTTTATGTATACACACATATGTATACATATACACATATATATACATATGTACACATGTAGGTTGATAGATAGACAGACACATGAGAGGGCTTGAAAAAAAATTGTGGAAAATTTCCCTGGTCTTGATTCCACTTTTTCATGATTTCATGAAATTTCACATATAAATCCTTTAAAACATTTCCATAAATTCAATTTTCATCTCTCCCCCCTCTATACTATGCATATTATATGTGTAGATATACTAAAAAAATATTCAACTCAGGATGACCCTAAATATACAGAAAACAATTGTGAAAGATGTTGGCAAAACTGAATGAAAGTATATATATCTATGGATTATGTTAAGAGCTGTAAAACCCCTCAAGAAAATGACTTTAAAAATTATATATACTTAATTTTTCTTTGTTTTCTAATTTTTATAAATAATTTGTGGAAAAAGGAAGCCCTCTGTGTCACCCACTGACATTTTCTCACTGACATGGAAGGTACTGCTGATCTGTCTTGATTTGAGTTTGCTGAACAGCAGGCCCTGCGATTCCAGTGTAAGCGGTTCACTTGGGAGGTGAGCCCAGGAAAAGGCTGCAGAGGAAGCCAGGATGACGAAGCCAGCCCATGAAGAGATCAGCAGCAGCTAGCCGTCTCTGAGGGTCCAGAAAGCTTTGTCCCCCTGGGAACTCTAAGAGTCCAGGTAAACACGGCTGAGAGCCGCATCCTCAGGGAGCAAGTCAGCTATAGGCTGGAGGCTCCTGTGTGTACAAACAGGAGAGACTGCAAAGCCAGAGAAAGTCCCCAGGCAGGTGGCAGGCCAGCTGGGCCCGGAGACAGCAAAACATGGCAGATATGCCATCCTTCCCTCCCTTCCTCCATGCAGCCACCCATTCCTTCACTTATCCATCCATCCAGAGAGCCACTCACAAATCCACCCACCCACCCACCCTTGCAGGCATTTATTCATGTCTATCTACTGCCCATTCTGGGCTGTGAACCACGTGGTCAGCAGTTGGAAACTTCTGGCCACTGCTCCTGTAACAGGTCCGTCTCCGAAACCACAGGGATGCGCTCTTCTATTCTGTTGGGCCGAGCAGTGTGTCAGAGTCAACCTGGGCGCTCCTGAGGGAGCAGGAGCAGAGATTGTCTGTATACTGGGGGTATCATTTCCCCAACGTCAGGCCCAAGGATTGACCAGAGTGGAATGACTCTCACTGCCCTCAAGTTGATTCTGACTCCTAGTGGCCCAATGGGCCTCGCTAAACTCCTCCGAGGGGTTTCCAAGACTAAATTTTTCAGGAAAGAGAGCCCCATCTTTCCCCCAAGGAGTGGTTTCAAACTGCTGACCTTGTGGTTGCACCCCAGCTTGCCATCAGGGCTCCTGATTGGAAAAGTAACGATTCGTTTTTTATTTTGTTTGTTAAGGAAAAAAACAAATCAAGTTTTTAGTGGCCCACCTGGATGAGAAGGCATTGAAATCTAGTCCCATGACTTACATTTAATTAGTGAAGCCCCTCTCCTACCTCGGGGGCCCACTCTGCTCTGTGAACTGTCCAGGAGGGGTCCCCTTCAGTAGACTCAGTTTGCTCCTGGAACAGCTGCACTCACACCCACACTCACACCCGCACTCACACCCACACTCACACTCACACCCACACCCGCACTCACACCCACACTCACACTCACACCCACACTCACACCCACACTAACACTCACACCCACATCAATATCCACACCCACACCCGCACTCACACCCGCACTCACATCCACACTCACGCCCACACCGCACCCACACCCACACCCACACCCACACTCACACCCACACACGCACGCACACCCACACTCACACCCGCACTCACACCCGCACCCACACTCACACCCACACCCACATCAATACCCACATCCACACTCACACGCGCACTCACATCCACACTCACGCCCACACCGCACCCACACCCACACCCACACCCACACTCACACCCACACCCACACCCGCACTCACACCCATACTCACACCCGCACCCACACCCACACTCACACCCACATCAATACCCACACCCACACTCACACCCACACCTACACTCACGCCCACACCGCACCCACACCCACACTCACACCCACACCCGCACTCACACCCACACCCGCACTCACACCCACACCCACACTCACACCCACACCCACACCCGCACTCACACCCACACTCACACTTGCATCCACACCCACACCTACACTCACACCCACATCCGCACCCACACTCGTATCCACACTCACACCCACACCCGCACCCACACCCACACTCACACCCATTCACACTTACACTCACACCCGCACTCACACCCATACCCGCACCCACACTCACACCAACGCCCACACTCACACTGACACTAACACCTACACGCACACTCACACCCACACCTGCACCCACACCCACACCCACACTCACACCCCCATCACACTAACACCCGCACCCATACCCACACCCACATTCACACTTACAGCCACACACACACACACCCACATTCACACTTACAGCCACACTCACACCCACATTCACACTTACAGCCACACCCACACTTACGCTCACGCTCGCTGCTTCAAGTTCCATCCTCAGAGCCCTGAGGGGAAGGAATCCCAGGAGCCCCCGTGGAGACCACGCCACCTTCATTTCTGCCCGACCCCTCCAGCACTCCCGAACTCTGTACACTTATCATCTCAAACTAGAGAAATCAATAAAATCGGACTCAATTCCCTTATAAATGCAAGTGAATTATTTGCACAAGATTCATCATGTAACTGATGCCGGCAGAGAGTTTTATGATTTTAGCATCAAACAGCTTGCTCTTCAGTCATGAAGACAAGCCCATGGCACACATTACCAACATCAAGCACTTGGTTTGGGTAGTCATGGATTGTTTTTTTAAAAAAAGGCAGGACTTAAGAGCTTTGAGGCTCGCGAACCTATTGTTGTGAGCTCTTTTTCCCCTGCAGTGTGGTGTGGAGTGAATCCATTTCTTTCGGGCAAGCCTTTATTGCTTTCCTGTAATTGGGACAAGAGAGAAAGACCAGCAGTTTTTAATAAGCAGCCGGAGGACAGCGATCTGTCTTGGCTGCATGGTGAAGGTGGAAGCAGCAGCTGTCTGGAGGTTCGCTTAAACCCAGCTTAACCCAGCCATCACTGAGACTGGCTCTGGGCAGTGCAGGTCCAGTGTTGTTCAGGGTTAAGAGGCACACTGCATGCCTCTCCCTTCTGCCCACCTCCCATCCAGGTAGGGCTTCTTTCCGCTGGCTCACCACCAGGAAACTGGTCCAGACCCTCCACTTCAGACAGCAGACCAGTGAAGCCCCTAGTTGTCCTTCAAGTTCCCTCCAACCACTCCACACAGCAGTCTCAAGAAGGCTCCTAAAATGCTCCTGGCACCATGGGGGGCTTCCCTGTGTAAGCCCTCCAGGAGCTTCCCAGTGCTGCTGAGCACAGCACCTGAAGCCTTGACAGTGCTCCAGCTGCCCACCCCCCTTCCTCCACCTCCACCTCTGTCTCTGAGCACAAGGTCTCTCAATGAACCATTCCCTCTGCCCGGAGAACTCTCC
Source organism: Tenrec ecaudatus (assembly GCF_050624435.1). Taxonomy (NCBI): domain Eukaryota; kingdom Metazoa; phylum Chordata; class Mammalia; order Afrosoricida; family Tenrecidae; genus Tenrec; species Tenrec ecaudatus. Next base: position 128,468,748 of record NC_134534.1, on the reverse strand, counting down.
CTCCGTCCACGCCTCCTCCCCCTGCAAACCAGTCCCCTCCAGTTGACCCAACTCATGGTGACACCAGTCTGTCAGAGTAAACCTGGGTGCCATGGGATGGTCACTGGCTGATTCTGCCCAAATTATATCTCCAGCCCTTTCTTCTGAGTCACCTCTGGGTGTTCTGGGCCCTTCCAGCTCTCAGCAGCTGGGTGTGCTAACCACACCACCTGGGCATTCTTCCTGCTGCAAGGGCCTTCTTTTCATGGAAGACATTCCTCTTCTTTCAGGATTTTGCTTGGGTGACACCTGCCCGCCCCTGTCCCTTCCCTTCATCCCCCATTGCTTACCCTTGCTGAGCTGCCCCTCCTTCAGATGGTCACCTCGACCTCTGCTCCCCGAGACAGAGCCTCGCGGAATCTTAAAGCCGACTCGTTTCCAGGCCCTGCCCTCTACTCCAAATTCCCTAAAGCCCGGGATGGGCTCGGAATCTTATCTTTAACTGGCCAGATACAGACACCGGCTGGGTAGACATGTAATGGATAAATGAGTAAGTAAATGAATGAAAGGTTGTCCAGCAGGCTACAACCCCCCAACTTGGTGGTCCACCCATGCTGATGCTGTGGGCACTAGTGCCACCACAGCCAGTATAGAAAGTGACAGTGTGTGTCTGAAACTGTTGCAGCAATCTCACTGCAGGAGAACTATTTTGTCTGCTGACTTTCATACACTGCTGGGCTTGCTGGTTGAAGGTCTTTGTATTAGACGTCGTTGGTATATAGGAACCCGCGGGTTAGGCTGTAATATGCAAGGTTCACCATTTGAAATCACCGGCTGCTGCTCGGAGGAAAGATGGGCCTTTCTACTCCCATAAAGAGTTATAGCCTCAGACACTCACAGGGGCAGTTCTACCCTATAGCAGTGAGTTTGAGTCTCTTGGTCATTGTATGTCTGCATGTGTGGGTTTTATAATAATTGACTTTATTGCACGTTATGAAAATATTGGTCTATGATGAATTGCAAATCTATAAAACCTGATCCTTCGCCCAGATCATTTGAGAAACACTGTTCTACACCCTTCCCAGGGTGACACACGTGTGTGCTGTTTATGGGATGGGAGAGGGGTAACAGAACCAGGACGGATTAGAAGGTTGAAGCGACACTCCTACTTCTCCATATAATCCCAACAAAGATGCTCTCAGAATGGAACCATCCAGGTAATAAAGAGCTCAGAGAACAGCCCGAGAGGGAGCTCAGAGAACTGCTCGTGTGAAGATCATCCGATTCACCGAACTGACCCCGACAGCCCCATGCACACTGGCCCACAGCATCCCAATGCATCCTTCCAACTCGCATTGGAGACATGACTTTTCAATTTGTTTCCCAACTTTCCCTACAGCTGGCTTCCATTAGAGAACCGTTTCCCAAATTGACCTCTCTGCCCTCTCCAGTGGAAGAATGCGAGAGATTTCCACCAGCGATTTCCTCCTCTTTCGAACATACCACGCGTTTAAAAGGCGCCCACGGTTTCCAGGCCAGAAGTAGTAGCAGTGGGATCATCCCAACAGCAGTTCTTTGAAAACCTGCAGTTATTTTTGTTTTGTTTTGAAGGAGAGAGGCGCCCCTCTTCTCCCCAAGTGGTCTCCCTAGCTGCTAGTTGGAGGCAAAATGCTAATTGATGTTAAGAAGCCAGCCCAAGGGTTTCTATATACCAACAATGTCTAATACAAAGATAGATCTTCAACCAGCATTAGGTCACCTTACAAGGGCTGCGTTGTGGAGAAAATGACATCTGTGGTGCCCATGGGCTCGGTGACGTGGGGCGCTGGCAAAGGGTGCATCTTATCTGTGTTCGTGAGGGAGAGTCAGTAAGTTCCAGCCACCCTGGGCTGTCCTGCTCCACGCGTGTTAACGTAAAGGTCACAACACCGCGTGGTCGGTGGGCAGTCGAGGTGCACAGTCCCAGCAAGGGTTCTCAGAGGCACCCATGGCCTTGGGCATCAGACCCACACTGGGTGAACTCTCACACATGTTAGCCGGAAAGATCCAGGCCAGAGTGTGATTTCCGAACCCACAGACCAGGTCTGCCAATGTGGTCGACGGACCGACCGAGACAGCGAGCACTTCTTTCAGGACAGACGGTCTGCCCAAATGGCCCCCAGAGTCCCCTTCTGATTGCTTCTGCTCCTATCAGGTTACCCGATAGGCAAGGTAAACATGAGATGACTTGTGCTTACCTGCTAGATCCAGCTTCTAGGTCTGGCTGGCATCTCTTTCTGCCAACTCCACAGCCCCTTCCTGGAGAACCAAAGCCACTTTCCAATGTATAATCCCTGGAGGGTCCCGTGAGGGAGGCCAACAGTGACACTGTGATGAAACCTGCGTGAAAGTGTTCACGCCTATCAGCAAGCCCATGTTTACCTGGCTTATTAGGTTATCTGTAGCCCCTCCAGCTCCCCCCAGCCCTCCAGCCCCCGGCCAAGGAGTCATGGTAATATAGTGGATTACAGGCTGGGTTTCGATCTGAGTGGTCCGCAGTTTGAAACCACCGGCAGCTCCTCAGGAGAATGACTGGGCTTTCTACTCCAACAGTTACAGTCTCGGAAATCTACAGGGGTCTCCATTGGCACTTTCACCCCACTCCACCCCCACACTGTGCTTTGGCACCCTGAATCCATCCTGTGAAGAAGCCTGGGCCTGGCTACCGCAGAGCACACAGGCAGTAAGTCCGAGTTAGACTGCTTGCCTTCCATCAGGAGACCCAGGTTCAGTTCCCAGCCAACGCACCTCATGTGCCGTCACCCATAGGCTGCGTGTTCCTCAGAGGCTGAGCATGTTTCAGTAGAGCTTCCGGACTAAGACAAACTCACAAGAAAGGCCTGGCAATTGATTTCCAAAATGTAGCCTGTGAAAATCCTATGGCTCACCAGCAATCGTGGAAGTGGCCCAGCCTCTCATTCTGCTGCGCATAGGTCACCATGAGCCCGGGGCCCACTAGACAGCAGCTCACACAGTCTCCAAGAAGATGACAGGCCAGGAGGGCAGAGGCTAGCCATCCCAGCTGAGGCCCTTCAAGACCAACTAGCCAGCTTCCTGCTAGATACGTGAGTGAGGTCCCCGTGTACCCAGCAGCTGCTCTGACCAGCTCAGAGCCATCAAGCCAGCCAACACAAGAATAACTAGCCAGTGATTCACAGCATCCTGGGACAGATAACTACTGTATGTTTTAGGCCAGGAGAGCAGTTAGTAGTTAGTTTGCACAACAAACTCCAAGTGTTACACATTCATCCACTCCTCTATTTGTTTCTTTAGGTAGTGTTATTGTGCTAGACATAAAGGCAACTGAACCAGGAGTCCTTGAAGTCAAAGATGTAGCTTATTAGTGGCTGTACTGTTTTCCAGGCTAGGCACTGAACTAGACGCATAGTTGGGATTCAAAAACATCGTCGAATTGACCCATGAATGAGAATCAAAGTCAAGGGCAGAATTGAAATGGCCGGATCATTTCACTCAGCAATCCTTCTTCTATGAATTCAATCTAAAGACCTCTTTGAGGGTGTGTGCAACAACTTAATGACAGGAATGACCAATCAGAGCCTTGTATAAGTGGCGTTGTTGAAAAAGCATTGGTTATGATGGCAGTTTGGCCACTGTGGTAATGGGGCTGAAGGAGTATTTCTTTCCAGTCATGGATATGGAACAGCTTTAGTCATTTTTTTGTTGTTGTTTATATTTTTAGATATAAAACACAAATATTTTTCTGAAAATTTTTAGTTGTATTTTCTCTGTGTTTAAAATGTCTAATTCCCTTTCAGCCACAAAATATGTTCTGGACTGCTTAATTTTAAAATGAAGCAGAAAACTCATATCCACTGGTAGAGAACAAGTTAGCTGGTGGCACACCCATTTGATGGATGCTCGCCATTATGTGAATATGTGATATGGTCAGTACATCTCGATTTACATCAAAAAGTGGCCATTGTGATAGTTACATAATCTGGTGTTAATCCCAGAGGATTAAGAGTGAAGGGGTGGAGCCTGGCCTGTCAATCAAGATCTAACCAGTGCGGCCTCTGTGTGGGCATGGCTTTCTCCTGAGAATTCTGGGAACTCCTGGATTTCCTCCTTGGAGGTAGGAGAGACCGTCTCTCTGCTGACTTCCTGTGAGACATCCCTGAGGAGAAGCCACATGGACCTACTCTGATGTATCCCTGGGAGCTGGAGAAGTCACATGGGCCTACCTGGGTGCTGGAGAAGCCACGTCGAGACCCCTGCCACCGTTGAGATGCTGGATTCACCACTAGACTCACAAGACTTCCCACCCACTGACCTGTGATCTTCCTGCCATTGCATGTGTATCATGAGTCTGAAGAGAACTTTATAGACTGGTATCAGACATATGAGCTAATACTGGACTTAAGGGCTTGGACTGGACTGGGTTAGGATGCTTTCTTAATGTACAATTACCCTTTATATAAAACTCTCTCTTATACACATATGAGTCTCTATGGATTTGTTTCTCGAGTCTACCCAGACTAACACAGCCATAATCTATTATAAAGTGAAAAAAGTAAGGTTATAAACTGAGATGATTTCATCCTGTTTGTTGTTGTTGATTCAAAGGAAGTCATGGTGGTGCAAACAGGTGATGGGGCTTGGCTTCTAACTGAAAGGTTGGAGGCTGGAATCTACCCCTTGGTGCCTAGGAAGAAATGCCTGGGGACCTACTTTTAAAACAGGTGCCATTGAAAACGACACAGAGTCGACTCCCTAGCAACTGGTCAACAGAACCAAATGGCCTATTTATGAATGTTAGCTCAGTTCTGAAAAGGCTGCTCTTTACCTCCGCAATCTGGTCAGAAATAAAAGAAAGGTCTTCATTTGCATGCACCAAAAAAGAGAGAGGAGAAGGAAAGAATGAGAAATGTAGTTCCTTGTCAATGATCTTTGTGGTTTAACTATATTTTCCTAAAAGTTTTTATTTCACAACTTGGATCAAATAAAAAGTTTTTATTCACTGGTGCATAAGTGTAGGTGGAATTCTTTATACAAGACTTGAAATGAGTGCTTCGTTTGTCCCATCTTTTGGGTGATGGGGGTGCCTAAACTGACGGTTGCCCATTAAGCCGCTTCCCTGTGAATTAAATTGCAAATGGGGCGTACTTGACTGGAGAAAAGGTGAGTAAGTAAAGGAAAGTCAGGAGAGTAAGTGGGAAACAATGCTGCGACCAGGGCTCCAATTCATGCGTGCCGGCTCCGCTCCAAACAAGATGTGCTTCCACATGCGTCTGAGATCCCTGGCTGGCTGCAGACAAGCTCTCTCAGTGACACACCTGTCTTAGTCTCACTAGGGGCCCTTCAAAAGAGTGCCTTCTGTTGGGTCAGTTCAATTCCAGAAAAAGCGGTCAGCTCAAAAGATTACAGAGATTGTTTTTTTTTTTTGAGGGGGGGCATAGGGAGGGACCACAAAAGGGTAATTTTGATTGATTTTCCCTGAGGACACAGGACAATTATGGGGGCTTATTAGAAAAGGGTTTTTTGGTTTTGTTTTGTGTTTTTACATTTCAAACTTCATTGATAAGAAAAAGGCCAGGGAATTTGCATCCAAGAATTATTTTCCATCACAATGTCCCTGGTCATTCTTTGAAGGTAGCAAGGGCTCTCCAGGGAGAATTTCCCGCTGAAACCTCACTCTTGCTCCCCTCCAGACTTCCTTTTGTTCCCCAAACTAAAAGAATCTGGAAAAGAAACACAGTTTGAGTCCCTTCGGGTGCCCAATTGCCATTAGGCTGTGGTACAAATGGAAGCGTGTAGAATTCTTTTTTTAAAATTTTTTAAAACATTTTATTAGGGGCTCATACAACTCTTATCACAGTCCATACATATACATACATCAATTGTATAAAGCACATCCGTACATTCCTTGCCCTAATCATTTTCTTTTCTTTCTTTTTTTTCCCCTTTTCTTTTTTTACATTTTATTAGGGACTCATACAACTCTTATCACAATCCATACATATACATACATCAATTGTATAAAGCACATCCATACATTCCCCGCCCCAATCATTCTCAAAGCATTTGCTCTCCACTTAAGCCCTTTGCATCAGGTCCTCTTTTTTTTTCCCCTCCCCTCCCTCATGTGCTCCTTGTAATTTATACATCGTTATTTTGTCATATCTTGCTCTATCCGGAGTCTCCCTTACCCCCCTTCTCCGCCGTCCCTCTCCCAGGGAGGAGGTCGCGTGTAGAATTCTTCAGGGAACTCTATCGTCCCAGGTGGAGGATATGTCAAGAGCAACAGTTCCACATTTTCATAGAATATGTTTTCATAATTTTTTAGCAACACTTTCTGACTTACCCTTGAATTTAAGGGTACAAAACAAACAAAAAATGATCTGTATTATAAAAAATAGATAATGTTCCTCAAAGAAGCATGAAACATAAAATATTCCCGGCAAAAGCTTCACATGGCAACAAAATGTCTTCTTGGTGAAAGCATGCCAGGTGCCATCATGAGGCTCTATCTCAGAGTGAGCCAATGCCCAACAGAAAGAAATGCTGCCCAGTCCGGCACCATCCTCACGACTGTGACCTGTAAGCCCACTGCTGGAACCACGGTGTCAGTGACTGAATCGTGTTCAATAAATTCAAATTCCTGAGAGCTTCATCAATTTGCTTTTGACCAAAGTGCTCTTGGCCAAATCGTCAACCGTCAGAAAAAACCTAAACACCCAACAAGGGAATTTATAAAGACAAACTAATAAATCCCGACCCATCAATACAGTAATCATCATGCATCTCTTTAACAGAACATAAAAACGCATTTGTTGCAAAAAGCATAAACGGACTCTTTTAAACATTCAGGACTAGAATTATAGGTACAAATCAACCCAATTTAGCTTTGGACAGGTGGCACACTCGAGGACGTTGGCCAGTAGGGACAGACATCCTTTTCTTTTAGAGGTCACACATTTCACTGCGTATTTCCTTCATCAAGCCTAGTAGTTCCTAAACATCCCTTGCTGGTTATTTCAGAATATAAAGTATCAAGTGGAAAAGATGATCGGCCACAAGCGCTACCTGGCCCAATGTCAGAGCACGGGCTCACGTCAAACCAGTGAGTCAGAGAGATTCTCCAATTCAACTCAGCCACAATGCGTTTCCTCCGCTGGGCATTGCTTTTAATGTTTTTCAAAAGCAACTTTATTGGGGTACAATTCAAACAGCAACAATAAAATCAAACTCACAGCTCTCGAGTCCATTCTGACTTACAGGGACCATATAGGACAGGGCAGAACTGCCCCCTGTGTGTTTCCCAGACTTATACAATCTGTATGGGAATAGACAGCCTCATCTTTCTCCCTCAAAGTGTCTGGGAGATTGGAACTGCTGACTTTGGGATAACAGTTCAGTGTGTGGCCCACTTTACCACCAGAGCTCTGGGTGTATAGTTGTTGTTGTTGTTGGGTGCCAACGAGTCTGTTCCGACTCATAGCAGCCCTGTGGACAACAGAACCAAACACTGCCCGGTCCTCACAATTGTCCTTATGTTGGAGGTCATTTTTGTAGCCACTGTGTCAAGGCATCTGGTTGGGAACCTTTTTTGTCTTTACTGGCCCTCTGTTTCAGTCAGCCATCGTGTCCTCCGGGGACAGGTGTCTCCTGACAACATGTCCAAAGCATGCGTGTGGGGGGAAGTCTCATCCCCCTCACCTCGAAGGAGCATCCTGGCAGTACTTCTGGTAAGACAGATCTGTTGGTCCTTGGGACGGTCCATGGCACTTTCAGTATCTGTGGCCAGCCCCATAGTTCAGACCCTATTCAGTGTCCAGCTTTCACATGCATATGATGGGGTGTCGTTAGCCTACGATAAATTACACATATCTAACGCACACAATTTGATGATTTAAAACAATGTGCACACACAAGTATTGCTATAAGCAGTTAACAGAATGACTGGACCTACTTGTCCCTCCCACCAAGGTCCCTCCCTGCCCCTTTTACTCTTCCTCCGCACCCCTTCCCCGCACCCTTCCCGACAACCACTGACCGGTTGTCTGTCATGTGGATGGCTTACATTTTCTATAGTTCTCTATTGTTGCCAGCATCAGCAATTCATTCCTTTTTAATTGCCCAGTAGTGTCCCACTATGTGGGCTGGAAAGGAAGGCATTTCGTTTATCCTTCACAAGGTGGTAAGCATCTGGATGGCTTCGAGTTTGGAGCAGCTACAAGCCAAGTCGCTGGGAGCCTTTGGACATGTGCTTTCGTGGATAAACACCTACTGGTGGAGTGGCGGAATCATATGGTAACTGTATGTTTCGATTTCAAAGAAGCTGCTAAACTATTTTCCAAAGAAGTACTAGTTTGCAGCTCCAGCAGCACTGTGTGCGGGTCTGCATTTCATCTTACGCCAGGAGAGAAGCTTGCAGGAGGTTCCCTCTGGGCACAACCTGTTTCCGAGGAGACCTGGGCAGATGGGGGCACGCAGCCCTGCATTTATTCCATATGTCCTTCGTGCCAGCCAGCCTGGGGAGTGGCCGCGGAACTGGGGGCAGAAAAGAATTCCAACAAGCTGCCTTGGACTTGATGCAATTTTGCTGGTTTCACAAAATATGTGTTGAATTAATAAATGAGTGCCGAGGGAGGGAGGCCCAGTAGGAAGGGGCGGGCTGTGGGCTGGGTTTGGACGAGAGACTGACAAGCTGATGGAGGAGGAGAGGGAGTGGGGGAGGTCTGGCTGCACTGACATATGATTCTGATTCTCAGTTTACAAAAAAAATGCCTAGTACTGGGATTGCCACAGCCCTTTCAGTGCTGGGGACACCACATCCCTAAGGCTTGCTTTCTAAATCCTGCAAAACCAAACACTGTAAATGTCACAGGTAAGGAGTGAGTTGGTGCTGCTAGAACATGTGGCCAGGGGGTTCCGGACAGACATCCTTGACTGGGTATCACAAAAGAAGCCAGCAGAGGAGGTGACATGGCAGGACCCTGGAGTCTCTGGGGCTGGCGTCCACATCCACCACCACCCCAGTCTACTTTGCAGACCCTCTGCACCTGCAGCCTTCAGGACACTCCACCAGCACATTCTCAATCTGTCCCACAGATGGAATGATTGGCTCTGGGACCTCCCTGGCTTCCTGGTGCTAAGTCCAATAGCCTTTGCCCAGATCTGTGAGGCAAGCCTAGTAGTGTTCACTTCATCCTTCTGGAATGCTCTCCTGCTGTCTCCTGCATGTCCTCCTGCCTCGCTCTGCCACAGTCACAGCTGGGAGGGCTCTCCACCGCCACACCCACAGGAGGGAAGGCAGGAAGCAGAATGTGCCCAGGACAATGTTGAACTGTGAGACAGTCTCAACTCAGGCCAGTCCACCGGGAGCTCAGAGATTCACGTTGGAGCCGCAGACTCAGCTATTTAGCTCCCGGTGGTCAGTCACTGGGAGAAGCTGTTCCTGGAAGGTGGCAGGGCTAGGGCTGAGTACTTTTACCTTCTGTAGGATGTCAGTTTGTCCGCACCCCCAGTAGCTAGGTGAAGAAAGCCTTCCTTAACGAGGGATCTAAGCCACACGGCAGTGTCCCCTGCACCCTCCCTCTCTCCTAGAGCTCCTTCCTGTCATGGGTCCCTTAGAGTTCCTAGGTCTTTTGTTCTTCTCTACTTACCATCTCCTTTTCAGAAACACCAGCAAGTGATGCTAGGAACTACGAGTTATTGGACACTTCCTGGAATTATAGCTAGCCTGGGCGGTGGCCATGGTTTGCATTCGACTGCTAACCCACAGGTTGCTCGCTCTTGTTGACCCAGCAGCACTGTGGGCAAAAGGCTTGGCAATCTACTCCCATAGCAATTACAGCCCAGAAAATCCCACGGAGCTCAGCTCTTCTCCACAACCTAACGGGACGTGTGCGGTTTGGCGCATTGTATCCTGGGTGGTGCTGTCCATCTTTACAGGGGCAGACAGCTTTATCTTTCTCCCAAGGAGTGGCTGGTGGGCTTCAACTGCTGGCCTCTGGTTAGCAGCCTAACCCCACACCACCAGGAGTTCTACTTCGCCCTATAGGGTTGCCATGAGTCAGAATCAACTGGATAACAGCTCGGAGGCTATAGGTAATGCAATGGTTTGCACTCAACTACCAACCAAAAGGTTGGTGGTTGAAGCCCACCCCGTAGTACCTCAGAAGAAAGGTCTGGTAACCTGCTTCTGGAAAGACGGCAGCCAAGGAAGCCATATAGCACATGGGGTGGCCATTAGGCAGAAACAATGGGACGACTGCTGGTACATGCAACGCACCACGCTGAGCATCACCAGTATATTGTCTCATTTAAGTTCACAGCCCACTGACACACACACTCACTGCTGTGGAGTCAATTCCCACTCACGGAGACCCTACTGCACAGGGCAGGACTGCCCCTGTGGGTTTCCAAGACTAACTCTCTTTTTGCTGCCCCTCCACTTTAAGAAGCATGACGTCCTCCTGCAGGGGCTGGTCTCTCCTGACAACGTGTATCAACACTGCTCAATCACAATTCTCCACAATCTCCCTTCTCCTTCTCCTCACACCATTTTCTTCTCCCAGACACAGATCCCAAGAGAGGCACCCATGTGCACGTGGCTCCTCGTGAAGGGACAGAACTGCAGCCAGAAAGTGGAGCGGTCACGGGCAGGAAGGCAGGCAGGAAGAGGTTAGCTGCTCATCAAGCAGAATTCGAGGGCAGTGGAGGCTCAGGCTGCTGGGGAAACTGGTCAGGATGCCGGACAGGCTTCAGCGTTATCCACCCCAAAGGGTGCAGCACCCCAAAGGGCGGTGTCCTCCTCCATTGCAGTGTTGTAAACCCTAATAGCACACCTGGGATGAATAGGGATGTCTATGTTATGTTAGCGACATCATATTGGTGTCCTGGTGTGTCTTAACGGAACACTTTAAAAAAAGATAGAACCGTTTTATGGACATATAATGCATGTGCCGTCTAATTCAATGGTGTAAATGTAACAAAAGGAGCTGAGCAGGTGGGGGAGGGGTTGGCAGGGGGGGGAGTGGGAAAATGATGATGGCAGCATATGTACAAAGGTGCTTGACACACTGCATGAATGTATGGATTGTGATAAGAGCCCCCAATAAAAGTATTTAATAAAAAAAGAAAAACAATAATAAAATGCTTTGTCTCCTCTAAAACTAAAATTATTTAAAGAGTTGAGCAGCAATCATCACTAGTCAATTTTAGAGCATTTTCCTTCATTTCTGTATTCATTGTTACAAGACTTGATAATCCTAAGAAGCTATGAATCTAGTTAATGTCCCTATAGATTTACCTCTCCTGGATTTCATACAGAGCAAATCATACAGGATATACGCCCCTAACAACAATAGCAAAATAAAGCACAGAAAAACCTCAATCTAAAAGAAAAAAGAAAACAATAAAAACTAGAATTAAAAATGGGTCAAACGGGAAAAACAAGGCTAAGATGCTGAACTTGAACCTCACCCTAACCACCTTGGGGGAAAGGCGAGGCTTGTACTCCTTTAAGAGTTACAGTCTCAGACACTCACAGGAGCCCCGTCTACTCTGACCTATCGGATCACTGTGAGTTGGCACAACCTTCATGACAGTGGAGTTGGGTTTGCGGGCAGTGAAGGAGTGGCAACGCTTGCACGAATGCGCTTTCTGTTGCACTCTGTCTGAGGACAAGGGTACTCCCATCCCTGGTCAGTGGTCGAGTGAGTTCAGTGGAGGTTTAGTGACCGTGGGGACTGAGCGAATTGATTTCAGGCTTTCACTGTCATCCACAGCCTTCTATTACCCAATCGCTTTTGCGATCAGGCCCTGAAGCATCTGGATTCCACATCACATGGAGATTGCTAAGAAGTGAGGAACAGAAGCTGCAAAGAGATGAGAACCTTCCCGCAGAATTGCCAGAGGAAGACTCCTCATGATCAGCTCTCTAACCTTGAGAGTCCAGTCTCCTAAACCGTGAGAAAATAAATGTCAGTTCCTTAAATCCACCCACGTGGGCCATTTCTGTTATAGCAGCGCACACACCAAGACACATACATATGCATATACACGCACACTCACACACACACACGCACATACACACGTGTAAGATCACACCCACTGCCCCTGAGCGGATTCTGGTGCACAGGGACCCTAAACAGGCGGAGGCGTCCATCTTTACAGGAGCAGCTAGCCTCGTCCTTTGAGCAGCTGGTGGCCAGAGCCAACCCAACACTTCCTGACAGCGCCACCAAATCCAACCCACCGAACCATGCCTGCTGCAATCCGGTTACTTCCAGGTCACATCACGCCCCTTCCAGCTGGAGGGGAATTGCCCCACGAGGTTTCCCAGGCGGCACTCGACGTGAGAGACCCCGGAGAGGCACTGACTAAGCAGTCAGTCGCTAACAGAGAGGTTGGGGCTTGAGCTGCTCCGTGGGAGGAAGGTGACAGTCAAGATCACAGCCATTGAAACACAGCGTGGCAATTGGACTTTGTCCCACCGAGTTGCTGTGAGCGGAATTGACTCAACAGGCTAACACGTTCATGTTTTCTTTAAACTGTTCAGACTGCGATTTGGGTGAATGTTTAGCGAGCAGACCATGCGTTTTACATGCAACACTTTACATACATTTTGTTCTAGCTCCTCCATGTCAATTCCCTCTGTGTACCATTACTTATCCCACTGCCTCTCACGGTTTCTTGTTTCCATTCCGCGTTCTTGCCTGACCGTCCTCAGCTGCATGCTGCCCTTCTGACGTGCAGTGGTTGATCATCCTCCCAGGGGATAGTTCCAGTTCCAGACCTGAAGGCTGACTAAGAGCCACAGCGCTGGAGTTCTACCAGTCTCTATCCTCGTAGTAAGCTTGGTCTCTTTTATGATTTCAGGTTTTGCTCCACACTTTCTCACCCACTCTATGCAGGACCTTTTAGTGTGGTCCTTTTCAGACAGTTTGTAGCTCCGGTGTCAGGGTGCGAAGGCTGGGGTTCGTGTGGTCCGTTAGTCCATGGGACTGATCGTTTCTGTTCTTTCCTTCCTTCCGACAGCAAGAGACCAATAGGGGCACCTTCTACGGCTGCTCACAAGCTTTGAAGAAGTCCCAAGTGGCTGCTCACTAAAGGACAATATAGGATATAGTCTTTATTCTGTCATGGGACCTTGGGGTCCCTCGAGACAATGGGCGTGGGCCTCCAGGCTCAGCCATTCATTCCTTCAGGGAGTTTGGTCATGCTAAGAAGTTTTCATCACAAACATACAGCTTTCTTCTAGTTTCTAAATGCTTCCTTCCCACCCACTATCATGATCTCAATTCTACCTTACAAATCTGGCTAGACCAGAGGATGGACACGGGTACAGATAGAAACTGGAAACATGGGGAATCCAGGGCAGATGATCCCTTCAGGACCAGTGGTGAGAGTGGTAATACCAGGAGGGTGGGGTAGAGAGGGGGAACTGATTATAAGGATCTACATATAACCTCTTCCCTGGCGGACGGACAACAGAGGAGTGGGTGAGGAGAGATGTCGGACAGTGTAAGATACGACAAAATAATAATTTATAAATTATCAAGGGTTCGTGAGGGAGGGGGGAGTGGGGAGGGAAGGGGGAAAATGAGGAGCTGATGCCAGGGGCTTAAGTGGAGAGCAAATATTTTGAGAATGATGAGGGTAATAAATGTACAAATGTGTTTTATACAATTGATGTACATATGGATTGGGATAAGAGTTGTATGAGCCCCCAATAAAATGATTTTTAAATAAATAAAGCCCACCCCCCAAAAAAAGAAGTTTTCATTACTCTGCTCCCCCATGTCCTGCCACATACGGTGGAATTTGCAGCAAAGGTTAATTTGCACAGACAAACGGCCTCTATCAAACAAATCCACATTCATGGGCATGCGTCCACTCTCCCTCCCACACCTGCCCAGCCTGCATGGCCATCCAAGCACCGACCCGTACATCACCCACCACTATTGCAGGAGAGTTATGTACCAGGATTTGCCTCTGTCGCCTCTAGCTCTGGCAAACCTCCCAGGGTCTTCCCTGCCTCCATCATGTTTAACTAACCCCCTTCTTATGATACGCTGTCTTCCTCTTCGCCCAAGGTCATCCTTGTCTACCCTCTAGCCCGTGGCTTCCCCTCCCAATCCTCAAAGAGTGGCTCTTGGCGTGTGAAAGCCTTTTTACAAGCTCATTTGTCCCGGAGCCAATTCTCAGGTCTTTGCTCCCAGGGAGTGGTGGTGGTGGGGGGGGGGGGGACTGTGGCTCCGTGCTTCACCATAGCGCTGTGTTCTGTGTCTCTTATGTGTTCATGTGTCCCTTAGCATTCATTTCTGGCAGCTCTGGCTCTCCAGGGCCTGAGTGAGTGAGCTTCTGCAGCCCATGCTGGTCCCAAGGGGTGAAGCTAGAAGACTCTGAAGTGACAGGAGTCTAAGGTTTGTTATTCCCACACTGCAGATTAATAAACTGAGGTTTGGAGAAGCTGGCTCAAGGTCACAAATCTTTCCATTTCGAAAACAACATAACATGTCCCTAGAGAGTCATCATCTTGTCCTACCCTTCAGTAACCGCACAGGCCTGAGAACGCAGCGGAGGCTCAACAACTGCTTCCTGATGGATGAGCCTGCCTGTGAGGCTCTTATTGGAACCACAGCATACGAAGCTCTTACCTGTGCCACCGTCCTTCAGAGCAGCAGATCCTCGGTGCTTCTCACCGCACTTTCACCTCACTACCCCGTGGGCCCTGGGACCCAGCGAAACTGAGGCACACTGAAATGATGCTGAGGCCGGAGCGGGTCATCCACGGTGCTTCTCCCTGGCTGGCCTCCAAGAGAATTAAAATGCCCTTCCAATCTGTTTCCCCCCTCCATGAAATCCCCCTCACTCAATTAAAGGAAAGAGGGAAAAAAATCAATCTATTTGCATGGTAACCTAAAGGCCAGCTCTGGGGAGAAAATAGTCCCCCATCTGTATGGAGAGCACGACCTACACGGTTCACAAGCTCAGCCAAGGGCCTGGAGCTTTGTTTTTCCTTCCTTGACCCTGAGACTCTGATCTCTCACTTAACCCCTGACCCCTTCAATTCAGATAACCAGGAAATTGGCAGCTGGGGCTCGCTCCGCTGGGCCTGGGCTCACTCTGACCGTGGAGTCTGAATAAAGGGGGTTGCAGCCCTAGCAACAAATGCAGAGCGCAGGACAGCGTGTGTGAGTGTGTGTGTGCCTGCTCTGTACAAGGTTCTTCACCGGCCTCCCCACCCAGAGCGCAGGGGACAGCCTCATGACAGCCGATAACATTTAAAGCCTGCTTTCTGCAGGAAAAAAATAAATGTATAAGTGAAAGCAATAGTAAGAGCTTGCTTTGACTCGGCTTGGACACCTGAGACTGAAATAGGTCCAAGATCCAGCAGCCAACCGTCACCCCACCCCCACCCCCCACCGTCACCCCCACCCCACCCTCACCCCCACCCCCACCCTGGCTTCTGCTGCATTTCAAACAGGAGCAGAGTCTGGATTTTCACAGCAGCTACTGAGAGGTGGGTATGAGCCACTTGTTTGAAATTGAATCAGCCGTTTTTATTAAACCATATATTTTCATTCTTGCCAACGGAGCGGGGAGAGAACATTCAGGCCTCCGCAGTGTGGTCTCCAGCGTATTTCCATTACAGATGCAGACCCCACTGCCTGCCATTACCCCTCCACCGGCACCACTTCCCACACGGCTGGGGAGGAAGAGCCTCGCCGCTCTTTGTGGTAACCCCAGAAACAACATGCTTCCTAGTCCTTTCAGCACCCCGGATGTTTATTTCCAATTACGGGGCCTGTTTGCCGCCCTTCTCTCCCATGACCCAGTCCTCACGGCTCAATTCCCTCCAGGTTCCCAGTTCTGTAGCTGCCACCACTGGCTCCTTGTGGGCGACTCAACAGCTCCGCAGTGACCACCCACCGCTGTGCCCTCAAGACTAGACGACTACTTAATCTCTACTAGGAGTGTGGCAAGAGCCTATTAGATGTCTCAAGGGACAAGCACTTCTTTGGAGTCTCCTGTTCTCATATGCATGTGGGTGGGCTTTTCACTCATTCAGTCATCGACTCATGCACTCATTCATCTACGCATCCATTCATACTTTCACCCAATTCTTCATTCATCCCCTTAGAACGGTGCTTGCACACAGACAGCATGTTGACTACTGTCATTCATCCTTCTGACAAAGAGCCTACTATGTGCTAGGGACTGGAGGGCCAATGAGTACAGCCCGCCCCTGACTTCATGGAGATCATAAGATCAGAAGTGGGTGGAGGGGAGGGCTGGCCTGGGAGGCCTTATCTGTGGAGCTTTGAAAGCAAGCTGAAACTGGGCCTCACCCCAGAAAGTCTGGCTTAACTGGTCTGTGGTGGGGACCAGGTGCTGCCACTTTAAAAGGCTGTTTCTAATACAGAGCCACTGACTAGGAAGTAGCTCTGTTCCCCTGGGCGAGGACGAGGACGGCTTGCGCAGGGGCTGTGGGAATGAGGAAGAGGGGGCCCATTTCACACGGGGGTCAGGAAGGCTGTCTCGCCTTGCTGAGACCTGGACTCCCACGGCATTGGGAGAGGGGGGAGGTCCACCCTCTCCTTCCACAATCCAGCTTTACCCAGACCCCAAAGAGCCAACTTTCGGGAACCTTAACTGACCAGCTTACAGGACCTTCTTACAGGAAGTCAACCCAAACTCATTGGTGGCCTCAGCCTCAGACTGCCCTGCCGGGTTGGTGGGCGGGGGTGGGTGGGGGAGGGGGGTTCCTCCCAGGATCTGTTCAGCCTTATCTTGGTGTCTGTTCTCTCTCTGACCTTTGCTTCCCCACTGTGTGCCCCTTGGTGCACTCTGCCTGGGCCCAGGCTGTCTCCTCCTGGGAACAGCCGTTCTCCCTAAGCTTTTATGAAGGCCCTACTTCCCAACAGGCACAGGCTAGAGTACAAGAAAGATCTGGTGAGGCAGAGAGAAGCCCAGGCACGGGAACAGGCAGGGCAGTGCCTTCCCCTACCCTCCACCCCACCTCCCTGCAGAGAACTTCTGAGAGCTGACTCCTGAGCCCAGGGCCCAGGAGATATGCTCTGGCATCAGCACAAGGCCCTGGAGCCCACAAGGAAAAGCCTGGGACTGCAGAACCAGGAGGGGATGCAGAAAAGCTGATGGCCACTAAGCGAGTGGCCTGTCGCCATGGCCTGATGCCCACAGCCCCAACTAAATGGGGCCACACTAGAGCAGCATGTGGTGTGGCCATGAACACTGTGAGCCCCCACCGCTACCTATTCCTGGGGAGAGCCTGAGAGAAGAAGGGCAACAGGCCCCTGCCTAGGGACCCTGCGCGAAAGCACCTCCTTCCAGCTAGAGTCTAGATTCTAGACGCTGCAGACATCCTCTCGCCCAGAATCACACACATGGGGTTCACCTCTCTGCGGTACGCACTTGCACAAGCCATTTAACTTCTCTACGCCTGGTTCCTCATGTTCACAATTACAACAAACAATCGCTCTTGTGTGTATCCCAACCTCTGGCCACCCTCTCTATGTTGGACTAGAACAGCGCTTCACGGGGGTTTCAGTGGCTGCTTTTTTTCTACACGCGGATGGCCAGACTTTTCTTCTGAGGTTCCTCTGCGTGGGCTCAAACCTCCTACTTCTGAGAGAGCGACGCATCCCAAATACCAGACCCACTGCCAGGAGTCAACTCCAACCCAGAGCAACCCTCTGTAGGGGCGTCCAAGGCTGTACATGTTGTTTGTTTGTTTTTTAGGGTGTGAATAATTTTTAATAGGGCGGTTGGTGGTTTTTACAAATATATGGAAAAATGACGCAATGCTGCCGGCATTGGACGCCATCCTGGGCCACAAGTCTGCACACTCCTTTGCCACGGGTCTGGGCCTGCAGAACCTTTCATCCTGCCCTTATTGTTTACTATGACGCCTGCGTTACCTTCAGAATAAAGAAACACGCCAGCTTCTCTCCAGCAGGACTTTCGTTGCTGTATCCCCACCGCAGGATGTACCTTCGTTCAGAGCTCGGGTTTGTGCGTGTTTTTTTTTGTTTTTTTTTTTTTAATGGGAGCAGATAGCCTCATCTCTCTCCCACAGAGCAGGTGGTGGGTGTGAAAAGGTGACCTTTCTATGAGCAGTCTAACGCTTACCTGGCTGGACCACCAGGACTCCTTTGGTGTCTCCCAAGGGCTCAGTAAATATCTGCTGCCATGACTGTGTGGCCCCCCTGCAGGGGCCAAAGGTGGGCTCGCCTCAGGGAGCCAGTGCCCACAGAAAGGCTGCTGCTTATACACAGGCAAATACGGTACTGCTCTCCTTCCACCTCCCAGCAGCCGCAGGCATAGCAGCAGCAGCCGGGATATGAATTGATTGTCAGAAGCTGTTTAAGGGCCTGTGATTGAGGAGATGATCTGAGATAAGCTGCTCCACTGAAATAAAGGCCAACAGCTGCCTGTCTCCTCATCAGCCACGGCACTTTCCTAAGAGGGAGCTCTGCGTTTCAGCCCCCGCCCCCGCCCCCACCCGCCCCCAGGAGGCCCGCAGTGGGGAGAACCTACTGAGTGGTGGATGAGATGCTGGGGACTAACGTTGGGGGCGTTGAAGTCTAACAGCTGGGGTGGAAGATGTCAGATTTCTTGTTCTCCGTGGGTGGTGTCTCAATTCTGCAGAAGGATTTCAAGGAAACCTCGGTTTGGAGGAAGGCCGGGGCTGGGGGAGATCTAGCCCCACCCCAAGCCGAAGCAGGTGAATCCTCCGCTAGTGGAGCATGCCACGGTGAATCAGTCTTCCATCAGCTTGCTCATTCACCGCCCTGCATCCATTCATTTACTGGTTCACTCATTCTACAGATACACACTGCACAAGGACGTGGGCTTTGGCAGGCGACAGATGGGCTTTAATAGGTTTGACCACTTACTAGCTGTGTGACCTCAGGTAATTCATTCCACCTGTCTCAACCTGGGGTGCCAATGCCATCTCCTAAGACTCTGAACCCCCAAGCCCAACCAACTGCCGCTGCGTGGATTCTGCCTCCTCGTTGTAGGTAGATAGGACTGTCTTCAGAGGCACTGAACCCAGAGCCCAGCGCACACAATGCACCACTGCGGGTGGACCGTAGGCTGAGGAGGGGAGAGGTGCTACAAGCCAGGGCTGCACAACAAAAGCCAGAGGCACCCCTGAAAAGCCCACAGCTCAGGGCATCACTAGCTCTGCCAAGGAGGAGAGAGCGTGTTCATTGCTATAAGCTGCCCAAGAGAACTCATCAGCCCATTGGAGGATGCTGCCCATTGGAGAGAAAAAAACACTCAAGGGAGTGACATGTGCGTGGAATCTTAACAGGACAAGCAAAGAGGAAGGTTCAAGACCTGCGGGCCACAGAGTTGCAGCAAGTGGCGCACCTGGGAGCTCGTTTGAAATGCAGAATCTGCCCTGCCTCCCCACCTCCCCACCCCCCACCCCCTTTACCCACTGGCTCAGAATCTGCATGGGAGTGTCAAGTGCATTGGCAGGTCAGAAGGGGAAACTGGGCAGAGAGCTCTGGTCTCCGCTGAGTGTCCTACTGGGGGAGGGAGGGAGGGAGGAGAGATGATCTCCCACGTCTGGGCCAGACAGCGGTGCTCATGCGGGGCCTTTCTAACAGAAGGCTGCAATATGTGGGGCACAGAGCCCTCAAGGCTCAGCTGCAGGTCATACTTACACCTGGAGGATAGGTGCGCCGGGGCAGAATGTTCACAGAAGCTGCCTTTGAGTCAGGTGACTCCAGGCGCAGGGATGCAGTCGTGGCCGCTCACTGACTCAGGACCCCACCCATATGTCACTGGGCATCTTAAAAGGGCCAAACTGCACATGAAGTCCCACCCACGAGGAAGCTGTTGGCCCTCAGGCAAGTCGCTTTCCCTCTCAGTCCTCAGTTTCTCCAGTTGTCAAATCCAGGTCAGTGTGCAGTGCCCGGGAAGTGGCTCGCCCCACAGAAATTCTCTGACTCCCTTGCTCCGTCTCAGTCCCAGTGTTTCCCTCCGCCCCTCCCGAGTCCCCACGTTAGCCTCCGTGTCCACGTAGTGGACCATCCCAGTGCTTCTCTGCCTTGGCCTGGCTCCCAGAAGCTCAAGGGAAATGAGCAGGTGGAAGGATCACTTTAGAAAGTAGGCAGGGAGGAAATGGGGTGGAATAGATGGTAAATACTGGGTGCCTGTGTTCCCTCCCAAGAGCTCTGGTGCTGTAGTGAGTTATACTGAGCTACTAGCCCAAAGGTCAGCAGTTCAAACCCACCGGCCGCCCCGTGGGAGAAAGCAGAAGTTTTCTGTTCCCGTAAACACTGAGAGTCTTGGAAACGCACAGTCCTAGCAGGTTGCTATGCGTTGACAGCAGCTGGACGGCAGTGAGTTTGAGTTGGGGTTTGGGGGAGTCTCCATCCTGCAGGAGAGTGCTGAAGACAGGGTGGATGGCACTGCAGCGCTGTCCCTCTGCTGTCCTCCTGACAGTGGCACTTCCCGCTCTCTATTGGCACAGACCAAGCTGCTTCGGGGCCAAGGGGCTCCCCCTCCCTGCAAGGAGACTCCGGCGCAGGCTGGTGGGGGCGTGAGCACATAGCTCAGAAATTCCAGGGAGATCCAGGGCATGTAGGTAGAGTGTGGACACTACCTGCTGCACTCTGAATAATTATCGGTCAAGTTGCACAGGGTTCCAAAGCTATGTTGTTGGCGGTGGCATGGGGTGGATTCAGACTCAGAGAGCCTCTGGAACGGAGTAGCACGGTCCCTCCCGCGGATCCCAGGCTGTGCTCTGTATAGGAGCAAACCCCAGGCTTCCGTTCCAAGGAGCTGCTGCTACGCTTATACCTCCAACCTGGGGAAGTAGTTTATTGTGCCAACCTGGCTGATAAGCACATGTGAGGTTAATTGAAGGGCGGAGGGATAAATGGCTCTGTGAGCCTCGCCTTTCTAGTTCTCAGGTCTCTTGCTTTGTGATGGTGGGACCAGGGTGCAGCTGCCTTAGCCAGTTCCTGCTTCAGCTGGCAAGGCTCACTTCCTGCAAGAGACATCCCTGAGGAGAAGCAGCATGGATCTACCCGGATGCAGCCCTGGGTGAAGGTGCCACGTGGAGACCCCTGCCAGTGCTAAGATGCTTACACACTCACTGTGTTTAGTGAGATGGAGGAGGATTTTGTAGATTGGTGTCTGACATATGGATTAATGGATTAACGTTGGACTTGTGGGCTTGGGCAGCACTGGGTTGGGATGTTTTCTTAATGTGCACTGATCCTTTATATAAAACTCTCTTAAACATGTGAGTTTCTGTGGATTTGTTTCTCTGAAGTACCCAGACTAACACACCTGGCGCTGAGTGCTGAGCACTTAATCATTGTGCCACCGAGGCTCTTTCTAGAGACATAATGACAGCAGAGAGACGGAGCTGACCTGACCCTTACTGAGCACCGGCACTGTGCCAAGCCCTACCTGCTGGGTGGAATGTTTATTGAATCAATGGAACACCTCTTTGCGACTTTGGTCACTTTCTAACTCCACTCCACCCCTCGCTATGCAATGCCACGACCTCGATGAACTTTCCCATTCCAAACAGCTGGCGGGGATAGAGATGGGCTGTTAGTTGCTGCCCAGGCAGCTCCAACTCGTGGCAGCTTTGCGTAGGTGACTGCTAAAGGTTGCCTAGTCTGGAGCCAGCTTTGCGCTGTGGGGTCTGTTGTGGCCATTGTGTGGATCCAAGTCATGGAAGCTGTTCCTTGTCTCGCTGGCCCTCTGGTTTACCAAATGTACTGGCCCTTGTAGAGAGACGATAGAAGGTCCACAGGAAAGCAGAACAGAGCCGAGTCCACAGGCCAGCAAGGACATGAGCACGTGCCACACCCCACCCCTGGCCCACCGAGCTTCCAGGCTTGGGATAATGATGTGGAAGCAGACTGGCATGACTTTTTGGACATTTTCTCCATGCAAATGTGGGCCCTATAGTGGCCTGTGTGAGCCAGAAATTCTGCATGGTAAGGTAGACCCCCCAAATTGCATTGCAGATCAAATTTTTAGGCGATTAAAGGTGTTTTTTCAATGGTATGTTGGTTATTATTTTCCAGGTGACTCTAGGACCTAGCTCTGTTCAAATGTAATGCTGCACGCATGTCATTATTTCATCACACAGATCAGAGAACAGAGGCACAGAGAGGGCCGCGCACAGAGAGGAACCCTGCAGGCAGTCACACAGCTGTGGACGAGGTATCAGGGTTGGGGAATCACAGTGCTGCCTGGTGGAGAAGGAGGGGCATGGTGCGTCCTAGAACACCCCCACCCCACTCCCACTTTGGGATGGCGCTCTAGAAAGCCCTGGCTCTGTCCCTCCTGGGCTCTGCAGACAGGAGCTAATCCCGGCATCCTTCTTGTACCCAGACTCCCATGGTACTCACTGGCAGCAGCCGCCTCACAACTCCTCGGAAAGATGCTTAAGCCTCTGCCAACCCAGTGTTTAATGCATGCAAAGCCTCCTCTAGAGAAGTCACTTAAAAAGATTACAGAGGACAGGATCGCCCCTCCTGCCTCCAGCTCAGGGACTCTCTGCAGCTGGCCTGGAGCGAAGTTAAAGACGCAGAGTCTAGCAGCCTGGAAATAAAGTGAGCCTTCATTTGAGAAGTCGCCCAGAATCCCAGCTGCAAGAGCTCAGCCCACTGATTGCGCTGGCAAGCGTCTGCTGTGGGGCCATCGAGTGGGGACGCTGCGCTGGGCCCCAGGATAGTCCTGGTCCTCCCGAGTACTTCTGTGAGCACTCCCTACTGTGCCACAAAGTCCCATGCTTCTCCCAGGCGGCAGCGTCCTTCCCCTGCTCCCGGCGATGTGCCCGGATGCTCCTCTGCTCCTACAGCTCTTTAGGGAGGTGAGCAGGTTCGGGGAGGGCCCCGGGGGCAAAGGCTTTTCTCTTTAGCCTTCACATCTCCTTCTTTCGGAACTTTTGTCTCACAGCAAGAGGAGAAGGAATAAACTGCTAGTGAGAAAAGAGGAGAACAGTTGAGGGAGAGGAGAAAGGAACAAAGAACCAGCCTGCAGGCAGCCACCCACCAGCACCAGGTGCTGGGGCATCAGTTCAGACTCCGTGTGACCCTGTGCACCACAGAGTAACACTGCTGCACTGGGTTCTCCAACCCCTTGAGAGCGCATCACCCGGTCTTTCTTCCCTGGTGACTCTGCGGGGGATTTGAACCACCAACTTTTTGGTTAGGAGCCATGCATGAGCCCTCAGGAACTCCTTAGGGGCACTTACAGTGAAGATAAAATTGAACCCAGAAGAACGAATATGGAGCCATAAAGAGAAGAGGGATGGTGGGAACAAAAACATTAAGAGCAAACTCCCTGATCCTGCAAGCATATCCCCTCAGCTCACTAGCCTCTGTTCATATACATGTATATATTCATGTTAAATAATTGGTGGTCCCTCTCAGACTCACTGGCGCCCTAAGGCAGGGGTTAACACAGACAGCCTTCGGGACAAATCCAGACAGCTGCCTGGGTTGATAAAGAAAGTTTTATTGAGACAGGGCCACATTCCTTCATGCATTGTCTACGGCTGCTCTCCCCTTAAATGGCAGGTTGATTAGTTGCCTCAGCGACTGTACAGTCCACAGAGCCTAGAGCATTTCCTATCTGGCTCTTGACAGAGAGGTTTGCCAACCCCTGGGTATCAGTTCTAGCATTTCGAAGCTTCTGAGTTCTCAAGTTGCTGATCAATGCTTCAGCACATTCTCTACATCCTCATCAACTATTTATCGGGACCCCATAGTGTGGTGGGCTGCAAATTACAAAGTCAGCAGTTCAAAGCCACCAGCCACTCTTCAGAAGAAAAGCAAGGCTTTCTATTCCCACACAGAGATACAGTCTTGGAAACTCACAGGGCAGTTCTATTCTGTCCTATAGGGTCACTGTGAGTTGGAATTGACACGATGGCAGTGAGTTTGGTTTGGCTTACTGCGTTAGAATATTCTTCTTTGGTTACAAGTGATATAAAACTCAGCCTGAGTAGGGTTACACTTTAAAAGGAAGCGTTGGTGTGGGTTTGGGGTGGTGGGGGATGGGTTGGTGGCAGGTAGTGTCTCCTGTAACTAAAAATCCAGGGAATGAAGGGTTTCAAGGATGACTGAGCCCAGGAACTCAAACATGACAGTCGTGAGAAGTGACTTTCTTGTAACAAACAGGCTACGCAAAGGTGATGAGAGGTCACTTACATGATTAAATTACCAGTGATTGTACCCTCTGTCTGGCTTGAAGGATCATTCCAGCACCTGCCCAGTGTGCACAGTTTGATGAAGGAAGCGGTCGTGTTGGAAGAGCCCTCGAGGCACAGCGGGCAGGTGGGCTAACAGCCAGCAAGGAGCCAAATTCTGCCAACAACTACATGAGCTTGGGAATAGTATCTCCCCCAGTTGAGCCGTCAAGTGAGGTCCCAGTGCTGGCTGACACCTTGACTAAGAGAATCCAGTGGATTGTCCAATTTCCTGGCCCACAGACACTGAGAGCTAATAAAAGTGTGTTGTTTTAAGCCACTAAACTTGTGGTCATTTGCTAAGTATTCATCGGTCACTAGCACATACAGGAAGTAGTTCTCCGTGTGCCATCTCTGCTCAGTGAAGGGCCTCTAGGAAAGAAAGGCAGGATGGAACATCCTGGAGATGGATAGTGGGCATGGTGGCATAGCAAGGCCAATGTAATTAATGTTACTAGAGTCTATACATATGAGTGTTGGAAATTGCTGTACATTTTGTTATATGTGTTTTACTAAAAAAAATATTTTTTTAAGGAGAACAGAGACAGCATTGGAGGTACTCCTGGGAAAGAGAAGAGGGCTTCCTGGATGAGGGCCACTTCACAGGGATAGAGAAAAAGCACTGGGTCCCTGGCAGTAACAGTTAACATGCTCAGCTGCTGATACAAAGGTTGAAGATTTGTTTAATTCAGAAAAGCCTTGGTAGAAAGGCTTGGCCATCTACTTCTGAAAAAAATCAGCCAGTGGCAACAGAGGTAAATACTGTTATGTACACAATCCTGTAATAACAACAAGCTACAAATAGCAACTTGGGTAGACAGGCTGAATGGATGAGGGAGTATGTCCACAAATATACATTTTGTGGGTGATAATTGTACATGAGTGAGTATTTACCTTTTATATATATATATCCATGAACGTATTGGAGCATACAGAAGGCAAAGTTATAAAATCTTCTTAGACGTAACCAAACACTTTGAGGGAATATGTCTCTGGGCCTTGGGAATCAGCTCAAAAGTCTTGGGAACCACCAAATTCAATTGGTAAAACACAGTCCACAAAGGGGATGTGGTACGTCCTACTTTGGCGAGAAGAACTGGAAGTATTAAAAGCCGGTGAGGGGTCAAATAGAGTGTAACCATTGGTTTCTCCCTGCCCCGAGGCAAGAAGGGTGAGGAAAATCAAAGATACATGGAAATAAGTCACTGGATTAATGGACCATGTGGCATCAATCTCCATGATCCTGAGAACAGAAGAACCAACTGGTCCCTAGCTACCGCTACCAACTGGTCTGAAAGGGATCAGTAGAAGGTCCCAGATAGAGGATGAGAAAATGTGGACCAGGATTCACAACCTCACCTGAACTCCTATGCCTGGCCCTTAGTCACCCTTCCGGTTGGGACTCAATTTCCAGTCAAACAATAGACAGGTCTGTTTGGAGGTGGGCACACGGTAGGAGGATCAACCATTTGAGATCAGAAGAATGAAGAATTAGGAGTGGAGGAGGGCTACTCAGGGGGAGGTGGGATGAGTGGCATTCCATTGAATTGCAATGAATGAGATGAAGCAAAATGTGGATGAATTACTGAATGTAAAGTTGATGATCTGCTCCCTATACAATTCCCCACTTCACAATAAAACGTTAAAAAATCACAATAAGAATAATGATAACATTTCGGAGCACAGTTGTACCCTGCCACACACAGGCCCACCACGAGTCAGAGTGGGTTGGATGGCAGCCGGGATTTGGCTGTGGCAGCCGCAGTGGCCTTATTTCATTTAGGACTGGGCTCTTCACTCACTAACAATGGCTTATCACCAGTGTGCAAAATCCTCTTAGCCTTTCCAATGCATGACCTGATTTCCAGACAGCGTTCCAGAACAGGAGCTCAAACTGAAGGCACAGACTGAGCCCTGAAGACAGGCCGGACACAAAGGCCACTGGCTGGCTCACAGCCACCAGTGTCCAATCCATCCTGTTCTCTTGATCTCAGTTCTGCAGCTTCCAGTGAAAGTGAAGTCCACACAGGGGCCTGGAGGGGGCCTGAGGAGCCCTGGTAGTGTGTTGGGCTGCTCACCTGTCAGCAGCTCACTCCCCAGCCCCTCGTCTCCTGGGAGAAAGGTGCGGTTTTCTAGTCCTGTGAAGAGTTCTGGTCTCAGAAAGCAGAGGGACAGGTCTACCCTGTCCTATAGGGTCGCTGTGAGTTGGCTTCCAATCCACGTCAGTGAGCTCGGTTTCTTTGGTTCAGGGAGAAGGTCTGGGAGTTCCTGGGTGCAGCACAGTTAATGTGCTTGGCTGCAGCCCCAAGGTGGGTGGTTTGAGTGCACCCAGAGGTGTCGTCGAAGAAAGGCCTGGAGATCGACTTCCAGAAAAGCAGTCATTTGAGAACCATCTCGAGCAACGAGTTGACTCCAGGTACAGAAACACTTGTTTAGTATTTAGTTGACTTCAGGTGCAGAGACACTTGCAAAGAGGAAAAGAAATCCCGGTCCCTCTGTAAACATTTTAAAAATAAGCAGTACAGATCTGGACTGGGGGTGGGGTTTAGACAAGAACATCATGGTTTAAAAATCCAATGAGTTCAGCCCTCCTGAGTTTTCACTCAGGGGGTTTGGAAGGCGAGGGCTCTTAAGTTGGATTGAATCCATGAGCATTGTAGTTATGGCAACAGACACTTCAGCTTCTGGGATGCAGGTCCCTGGGATGGTTACAGAACAGTCAACGTCCAGGTAGCAACTGTGGCTGCTCACAAATACCATCCAGGGACCAGGAGCAAAGGGGCCCAGTGTGCGCCAGTGAGAGGCAGGGAGGCTGAAGACATTTTCTCAAAGAACGTGACCAATCTTTGTGAAAAGGGACAGGGGCTCAGGCCCGAGGCAGAAACTCATCCAACACAAACTGCCAGCCAGTCAATTCTGACTCATGGAGACCCTGAGAGACTAGGGCCGAACTGCCCCTGTGGATTTCCAAACTGTGACTGACTGTCTATTGAAGTAGAAAGCCCAGTCATTCTCCCACGGAGCGCATGCTGGTTTTGAACTGCAGACCTTGGGGGTCATAGCCCAACTTCTAACCACTACTCCACCAGGGCTCCCCATCAAAGAGCAAACAGAAATATGGATGCAGCCTTCGGGGTCGTGCCAAGCAGAGGATTAGGAAGCGTCGTGCCAAGCAGAGGATTAGGACGCAATAGAAAACATGGATTGTGGAAGTGAGGCCCACCTGGAGGTCCAGATGACATCAGCCCCTTCTCAGGTGCCAAATGCTCCCTCCTCTGCTTTCCTGCCCCTACTGTCTTGGTCTTCTTTTCCCTTAGGAGAGAGGGAAGCCCAAACTCAAGGCTTTCCTAATGGCTCCCCGTCACACTTGCAGGCATAGTTCTGAAGTGGCACCAGAGAGAGGTTCTGTGCCCTTCTCGGAGACAAGCAACCTGGCAACCCAGAGTCCCATTCCTCTGGCCTCCTGCGGCCCCAAGGGCGTAGAACCCTGTCTTCTCATCCTAGGGCTGCCCTAACAGAACAGCACAAAGTCCGGGGTGTTAGGGAGCAGAAGTGCTTTGTCTCGGGCACTGGAGGCTGGAAAGACAAAGCAGGATCTCCGCCAAGTCTACGCCTATGGAGGATTCGAGGGAGAACTGCTCCCGGCTCTCCCTTAGCTCCAGTGGCTGCTAGCCGTCCTGGGCACGTTTCATTTTCTTGGCATTTCATACAATAGAAAAATCCCTTTTTCCTGGCCAGAGGAGGATTTTGGTTGGTTGGCTGGTTTGCTTCGTTTTTCAACAGCTGTGATCTTTCAGAAGTGTCTCCCTGCCTTTCTTCCAAGGCACCTGGGCAGGGTCCAAACAGCCACTTTTCAAGGTGGCAGTGAACCATACGACCATGTACACCACCCACAGGCTCCTGGGCATCGCAGAAGGACCTGGCTCCATCACATGGCATGGGAGCGTGACCTCTGTGTGTGAGGTCCCTTTTCCTCCCTTTTAGACACTGGATCGAAGGGATCGAGACAAAGGACCCTCTACTCCCCTAATATAGCTCCTCCGATAGTAACCTCATAGAAAGGCCCTGTACTCTCCCACCCCCACCCCACCCTCCCACATCAAGAGCACATTCCAAGCACAGGTGTTAAGACTTCAGTGTATCTTTGGGGGTTCGCAGGCACAGGAGTTAGGGCATCAGCATATCTTTTGGAATGGACACACTCAGTCCATTTCAGAGGGGCCAAGGGAATGTGCGTGCCCTGCCTCCTTTAGACCCCACCCTGGCTACCTCAGATCCCAGAATTCCCTGCCCAAGGGGTCCTGCTTACCGCATCTCCTTGGGCTTCTTTCTTTCTTTCCCCTTAGGAAATCAAGCCCCATCACCAGTGTTGCACCACCAGGTCTGAGAATTGGCTAGTGGGCAGCTGGCTGCAAGGAGGTGAGGATGGAGCTTGGATACACAGGCTGGAGAGTTTGCAGGCAAGTTAGGGGAGGCACTTTCCAGTGCAGAAGTGGGGGGTTGAAGAGGAGTGGGGTACAGGGGTAGTGTAAATACAACTACAGTGGGCTGCTGGCTGGAGGTTGCAGGCCATTGATGAGACACCAGGTGACCTAATACCAAAAAGCCCACCCTTGAAAATCCAATTGTGCACAGTTCCACTCGGACCCAGTTCCAGGGTCAGGATCAAGTGAGTGGGAGACTGGGGAAGGGCCAGCTTTCACGACACCACCACAATCTGGCCCGGAACTCCAGGGAGGCAGAGAAGTCTAAAGTTCCTGCTGGAATTCAGGGCACAGGAGCCCGAGGGGCACATGGCTGAGGGCTCCGCTGCGAAGAAAAAGGTTGGCAGTTCAAAGCCAGCAGTTGCTCCCTGGGAGACTGATGTGGCAGTGGGCTTCCATGGGGATGATGGTGTGGAAACCGCTAGCAGTTCCAGTCTGTCCTGTAAGGGTGGCTGTGTGTCAGAAGCAACTGGAGGCCAACCGATTGGAACTTCTTGATCTCTTTTTTGCAGAGCATTATGAGAGTCTATTCGCCAAGGTTGGAGGTTAGGGCACATTTTCTATAACACTGTATCAGTGTGATTTGTAACTGGAAAACTTTTCAATGCCGGGTTGTGGAGCTCCGTTTGTACGTCTGCCGCAGGGTGCACAGGGTCAGGGGCTCAGGGCTCCTGATTCTGCCCGGCTCCAGCAGGAGACTGGAAGCGGCGGCAGCAGCTGTCTGGGAGGCCAGACACTGCGGGAGACCAGTGTGCCGGCTACAGACAGCACCGCGCCCGTGGGCTCCTCGGAGGCCCTGGCGGTGCACGTGGTGACTGTGCTGGGCAGCAAAGGGAAGGCTGAGCCAGCCGCTCGCCTCTTCTGCACATGCGTGACACGGTGGCTGGAAAAGGTCATTAAAGGTCTGATGTGTGTCCTCTCCTCCACCCGATTGAGCCAGAAATCCCAGCTCTCGCCACCAGCTGCCACAAGCCACCCCAGCCGAAGCAAAGAGCAGCCTCAGGCCCCAGCAGGAAAAAAGTCAATAGCACTTTGGCCCTCGGCCAGCCCGGCATCACTCTGGAGAAGTCAGTCTCATGTGTCTTCTCCCACGAAGCCAGTGCCCAAAAGCCTCTTCCTAGGCTGATCCTGGGCTAGCCTGACTCAGCACCTCAGGGAGCTGCTGACCTTGGTGCCCGGTGCCCGTGGTGCCAGGAGAGAAGGCAGCAGGAGCCACAGGCCCACCCATGGTAAACAGACGGGAAAGGCCTCTAAAAGGCAGTTTGCATGTAGGTGTGAAGGGCCTCTGGAAGAGAACCCATCCTAAGATAGGCTCCGAAAGATGGAGGTGCCTGAAGCCTGGAGCCTGGATGGAGCCTGAGCCTGGAACAAAGGTCTGAAGGGTAAGGAGGGGCAGATTTCCCCAATCACTAAGAGCATGGCCTGGCTGTTAACCCAATAGGCTGCAGGTTAAAAGACCTGGATGTGGTGGTCTGCTCCCACAAAGATTACCTTGGAGACCCAAAGGGGCAGTTCCAGCCTGTCCGGTAGACACACTGTGAATGGGAATTGGCTCACACTGCACACAGCACCACATTCAGGAATTCCTGTGGACGTGCATCTGAGTCAGGGCAGAGGAGGACGTGAAGGTTGCTGGGGCAGAATCACGTTACATTTTATGAAAGCTCTTTTCAGTCTTCCTGAGAGGAAATCACATTTTTTTAAGCCTGTTTCCTTATCCCCACTTCTCTCAGGAAGACACAGATTCCTAATGTCAGCATTTAGCTGGTGCACGGAATTCCTGAAGGCGTCCTGGGGAGAAAGGTGAGCCCACCGAGCAGACCTACTCCATCCCAGAGGGTGGCCGTGAGTCAGCATTGACTTGATGGCAGGTTTGGAATGGGTTTTGGTGGCGTCCCTAATTGGTGTAAACAAGATATGCAGCAGCTGCCACCCTCAAGGTTGGAGGTTCAAACCAGAGAAAGTCCTGGTGATCAATCCACTCCTGTAAAGGTTACCACCTAGTAACCCTTCGGGTCGTCCTCAGTCCCACGGAGGTTACTGTGAGTCGGAAATTGGCTGTACCTAGCCACAGCACCACAACCTCACGAAACAGTCCGCTTATCAACACTTTATGGATAAGGCAGCCGGGGCCTGACGTTTCATCCAGAAAATACAAAGCATAAACCAGGCTTGCTGACTCCAGCCTCTGGCTTGTAACTACTGGGCTCAACGGATTGGGTCGTCGGCTCTAGAGTCTGATTGGATCGTTTGCAGGAGAGTGAAATTATAACACATGGAAAGGTCTGGCATAACCATTGCAAATCTCTTCTCTTCCCTTTCTTTCATGTAACCAGGATGCAGACTTAGGTACCAGCAAAGGAACCCTGGTGGCGCTGTCAGGTAAGTGTTGGACTGCTAACCACAAGGCCCACTGGTCAAACCCATCAACCCCTGCACTGGAGAAAGACAAGGCTATGTGCTCTGGTAAAGAGTTACAGCCTCAGGAAGCCGTTGAATCATCATTGACGGGATGGCACCAGGTAAGCACTAGCAAGTGATCGCGAGAATAAAGAGCAGAGCTCGCCAGCTTAGTAACAAGTGGTCCAGGTGGCCCAGCCCCAATGTTTCTGTGTTGCATCCTGGGTCCCGACCTCCAGCTACCACAGAAGTCGGAGTTTGCGCCCAGGGCCATTATTTCTGTGCAGACCTTTCACTTTTGGTGGGTAGCCATCATCTTTGGGCTGCCCGGTGTCTATTTTCCTTTCTGGCCACATGCAGATGCGTTGGGCTTATAACCACAAGGTCAACAATTCAAAACCAGCGATTCCTCAGGAGAAAGATGAAGCTTTCTACTCCTGTAAAGAGCGACACTCTCACAAAGTAAGCCCCAGGGGCGGCTCTACCCTGCCCTGGAGGGTCACTATGAGTCAGCATCGACTTGATGGCAACGAGTTTGGTTTTTATGTTTGTTGTATTTGGTGAGTAAAGGAGCCCTGGTGTGTAGTGGGTCACACATTGGACTGCTAACTGCAAGGTGAGCAGTTCAAAACCGCCAGCTGCTCCTCTGGAGAAAGATGAGGCTTCCTATTCCCACGGAGTTAAGTCTCATAAACCCACGGCGGCCATTCACTCTCTCCTTCAGGGCACTGCACGTCAGCATGGGCTCCATTGCTGTTTACTGGGTTCGGGTTTGGGATCGGTGCATGAGATCTCAGGGCGCGTCTGGTGACCACTGCCCCCTACAGAGCGCCCACTGTCTAGCTGAATACAACAAGAGGACAGACCCCAGGCAGACGCTCAGTCAGTTGGGTTTTCTTTCCAGGATTAGACGGAATAAGGACTCCAGCGTGATGCCGTTTAAGGCAGAATGGCTCCAACAGGAGGCCCCTGCACTGGAGAGTGCTGAAGTGGCTCTCCAGTCTCTAAAGCTGCGAGCTCCTGCAAAACCACCGCCCACCGTCCCCTGTCTTCCACAGTCTATTCCCCATTCTGACGACACTCAGACTTCCTGTGGGACAGTTGAATTGCCTTCCAGCACACTGTGAGTCTGTGTCTGAGGCTAGTGAGAGTTGGCTTCTTTCACTTTCAGCCGTGAACTCTTAACTAACACACACAGGAGGTTATTGTTGATCGGGAGCTTGGTCGTTACATAATCTGTTGTCAATTTGAGATTTAAGAGTGAAGGGGTGGAGTTTAGCCTGTCAATCAGGTTGCAGCTTGATGACCTCATTTAAAGGTACTAAGGAGATGATACATAGCTCACTGGAGGCCGGACACACAGACACTCCCTGCGAGACATTCCTGTTTAGAAGCCACATGGAGCTACGCTAGAGCCCTGAAGCTGAAGGGGCCACGTGGTGACCGCTGCCAGCGCTGAAAATGCTTCTACTGCCACTGGATCCACAAGACTTTCCCCCTACTGGCCTGTGCTTTTCCTGCATTTGGTGTCAATGCATGCGTTTCGTGAGTCTAAAGAGGAATTTATAGATTGGCATTGAACATATGGGCTAACATCAGACTTAAGGACTTGATCTGGACTGGGCTGGGATGTTTCCTTAATATTCAATTGCTCTTGTATATAAAGCTCTTTCTTGTACACAAATGAGTCTCCTTGGATTTGTTTCTCTAGTCAACCCAGACTAACACAGTCATGATATCGATATTTGGGGGATCCTAGGACGCAAACACACATCTCTAACACTGTAACAATTGTGCCCACATTTCTATGCCACTGCTGGGAGTGTACACTGGTACAATCACTTTGGAAATGTGGTTAGCAATATCCACCAATGCTGAATATAGGCACAGACTGTGCTCCAGAAGTTCCATCCAATAGGCACGTATCCAACAGACATGAGCCAGGAGAGAGGGACGAAGATGTTTAACGACGTGCCATTCACAGCAGCCTCAAACTGGAAACAACCTAAAGACGGTAGAATGGATAACTAAACTAAAATATGCTGTCCTCATACAAAAGCACACCACACAGAAATAAGAATAGTGAACTACAAGTGTCAGTAATAGCATGATCGCTCACAGAGATGGTGTTACACAAAAGGAACCAGACTATCAAGGCTTTGCTCACTGGTTCCTGATTCGATGAACCCCAGAAGCAGCCGGCATTCATCCAAGCCATCAGAAGTCAGCAGGTACCGGTAGGAGGGTACTACTACATGGATGGGGACACAGGGCACTTCTAGGTTAGGTTCAGCTTATGTTGTTGTCTTAATTGGGGTGCTGGTTAGACCAGTGGATTCAGTTTTTAAAAAATTCACACTGAGCTGAGCATTTGTCATTTAGGGTCTTCTCTGTAAGATGCTACACTTCAATGCAGTCTGACAACAAGTTACATTCCCCACACTCTCTGGGAGATTATTGAACAACATGGGGGTGTGGTGGGGGGTGGTCCAGCCCTCCCCTCCATCTGGTCTTTGTCGCCAGGAGCCAGCTGCCATAGAGTCACCCGTATGTATGGCAGCATGTGCGTCTGAGAACCACGTCACAGGGGTTCCCGTGGTGGCTCTTTCAGAAGTAGATCATTGGCTGTTCTCCTGAGTACCTTTCTCAAGAACCCAAACCAAGCTCACTCCCATAGAGTTGATGTCGGCTCATAACAAACCTATAGGGCAGGGTAGAACTGCCCCCGTGAGTTTCTGAGGGTGTAATTCTTTACGGGAGTAGAAAGCCTCCTCTTTCTCCCTTGGAGCTGGGGGTGGTTTCCAACTGCTAAACTTGTGGTTAGCAGCCCAAGATGTAATACACGGAGCCACCAGGGCTCCTCTGGGTGACTCATATAGGGCTCCTAAAAATATATCTGCTTCAGTCCCTGTCAGGGTTCCAGCAGAGGCAAAAAGTGAGTCTCCCCTGCAGCAGGTGGAACTGTGCAGGGGATGCTGTGATGGTACCTGGTACCCATCAGGGTGCGCAGAAAAAGAGAGATCAAATGGCTTATGCCAGCTGGGAGCCCTGGTGCCCTAGTGGGCAAGGCACTGGGCTGTAAACCATAAAATCAGTAGTTTAAAACTATCAGCCTATCCATAGGGGGAAAAACGGGGCTTTCTACTTTGGTAAAGAGTTACAGTCTCAGACACCCACAGGGGCAGTTCTGCTCTGTCCTTCAGGGGTACTGTGAGTGTACATAGAGGCAAGAGCTACAAAACTTTAGTAAATGATGCTTTTGTGGCCTAGCAACTCAAAGCAGACACGAAATCTTTGGCAACGTCATTCTAAGGAAGTTAAAGGTGATGCTAATCAAATAAAACAGAAGTAGTTAAAATAAAACTCACAGCTTCCAATGGGCGAGTCCTTGCATACAGGGAAGTGTCTACTGTTTATTAATGAACATGGGATAGGGACGCTAAGTAGAGCTAAAAACCACCTCCAGCAAACCTGTTGCCGTCAAGTCTGGCCTGACTGAAAGCAGCCCTATGCACAGCAGAACGCGGTACTGCCCGGCCCTGCACCGACCTCACAATTGTCACTGTGCTTGAGTTTGCAGCCACTGGATGCAGCCATCATCCTCCTTTGGCTGGTTTTCTTCTTCACCAAGGAGCCCTGGTGGCATAGTGGTTCCACACTGGGCTGTGATCTGCAAGGTCAGTGGTTTGAAACCACCAGGTGCTCCAAGGGAGAAAGAGGGAGCTTTCTACTCCCATACACAGTTACAATCTTGGAAACTCAGGGCATTCCTGCCCGATCCTATAGGGTCAGTATGAGTCAGTACTGACTTGATGGCAGTGAGAGAGAGAGAGAGAGAGAGAGAGATCTTCACCATCTATGATATTCTTTTTCAGTGACTGGTCTCTTCTGACAACAAGTCCAAAGACCTGGACAGATATCTCTACCTTGCCTTTCAGAAGCATTCTGGCTGTACTTCTTCCAAGACAGATTTGTTTGGTTTTCTGGCAGTCCACATATTGTCAATGTTATTCATCCACATCATAATCAAACACAGTCTTCCTTATTCGTTTCCCAGCTCTCACGTGCTTAGGAGGGGATTGGAAATGCCATGGCCACACGAGCCTTCAAAGGGACATCCTGGCTCTTCGGCACCCTGAAGAGGCTTGTCCAGCAGATTTACCCAATGCAATGCAATGCGGAGTTTGATTTCTTGACTGCGGCTTCTATCAGCATTCATTGTGGAGCCAGGCAAAATGAAACCCTTAACAACTTTGACCTTTAAAATCCAATTTTTAAATCATAAACTCTAACAAATCTGAGCTGAAATTCCGAGTCTGTTATATACCAGCTATATGGGCTTGAACTAGCCTTTTAATTTTACTGAACCAACCACACGGCTTCCTCTGTCAAAGGAGAACAGGACTATTACCCAGCTGTCTCAGGTTGTGTTCTCTAAAGAAGTAAAATCACTGAAATGTATATACACACTAACACACACAATAGAGTTTTAAGAATTTGTGAGAAAATGGAACTGAAAGGTATTACAGCCCTAATGGGACAGTGGCCTATGTGTCGAGCTGCTAACCACATGCAGTTGAAAGCCACCGACTGCTCTATGGGCGAAAGACGAGGATGTCTTTCTGTAGAGAGTTGCAGTCTCAAAAGCTCACGGGAAGTTCTACTCTAACCTATGAACTGAAATAAAGTCAATGGCCATGAGCTGGGTTCAGTCTGGTGTACCTCTTCAGGATCCAGATGAGGGTCAGGCAACAGGCTGGAGGCTTGTTCTACTTCGTGTGATTGCAGGTGCCCCCAATCCAAAATCAACAGGCCAGGGGGCAGTTTGCTGGCTCACTCCTCAAAAACTCAGATACAACATTGAGAGGGAGCAAACTTTTCCAGAACATTCATATATAGTGGAAGCAGGCCATACCCCCAAGGAAATTCCCCTCTTAACTGGTGGAGTACGCACACCAAATCACAATACGAAGGATAAGTACATAATGTCTGCTGACCCACTGAGAACCATGGCCTAACCAAGGTTACATAACCTTAACAAGCCCCTGACCCATTAGATGCAACAAGACACACAATGGACATAAAGTTCTCAGCAGAGTACCTGCCCCCTCAGTAAATAATAACTGGTACTCTTATTTTTTCTGCTTCTTATTATTGATATTAATATTATTTATTTTAAAACAAAGCTGTAAAACATTAAGAAGAACTAGTATATGCCATCTGTTTCTTATACACTTCAAAATGGTCGTAAAGCATGATTCTTTGTAATGGATTTTCTAAAAAAATGCTTTTATTCTCATAGACCTTCTGAATCAATGAAAATGTGGTTTTATACATTCACACATTCCGGAGACACAGTATTTTTAAAATAATTTATTTTATTTTTGCTGTTATTGGAAAATATATCCAATGAACACACACCAACTCAACAGTCCCTGTGCACACTCTTCAACCGGACACCAGCCTTGCCCTCCTTTTCCAAATGGTTCCTTCCTCGTTAACATAAACCATTCTCCCCACCACCACCCCGCCCCCCTTCAGCATTCCCAGGCTCCTATGGAAACTGTAAGATGCTGGTGTCAATTTGACCCACGGTTGAAGGAGCCCTGTTGGTGCGGTAGTGAAGCGCTTGCTGGCTAACCAAAAGGCTGGTGCTTAGGACTCACCAGCCACTGCACCAGGAGAACGCTGTGGCGGTCTTCTTCCCTTACCACTGACAGCCTGGACAGCCCACAGGGGCAGTTCTACGCTGTCCTGTAGGGATGCTATGAGTCAAACCATCTTTGCTGCAATGGGGTTGGCTTTGGTTTTCATACAGTTCTTTTAAAGGCACAGTGCACAAGGCCAATATTCTTTACTGAGTTTAAGAAGTCTCCAAGATCTATATATATGTGTGTGTGTGTGTGTATATCTATATAGATATCTATATATAGATAGCTATATAGCTATATATATATGTATCAGATTTAAAGATTAAAGATCACCTCAGGGCAATTGCTTCAGAGGTTCATTGAGCTTCCTGATTTCAGAAAGCAATCTGTAATCAATAGGAATTTGAAATCTGTTCTGTATTTTCTTCCTTTTAATCAGGATTCTTCGACAGAATCTTGGATATAAATGCTAGGTGACAGTAGCCTGGAATCATACAGTTCTTCTGGCCTCAGGGTAAAGAGCATAATCATTCACAGAACGAAACCCCAAAGCCAAATTTACTGCCATCAAGTCAGGTAGAACTGCCCCTGTGTGTTTCTGAGACTGTAACTCCTTACCGGGCATAGAAAGCTATTGCCTTCTCCCGAGGAGCAGCTAGTAGTTTAGAACTGCTAACCTTGTAGTTGGCAGCCCAACACCTCACCCACTACATCACCACAGTAACCACAAATTCACGTTCTCCCTCCTAGTCTGTACACCCACCTCCGCTGTGAAGATTAACTCTTTCCCTTGAACAGCTGCTGCACGCAGGAGCTCTCTAAGGATGGAAGAGGAAACAACACTCACGCATAGCCCAGTGACACTCACAAGATGCTAGCGATTCAGTCATCTCGGTGGCTGCTGGAGACTGTGGCTGGGTCTTCACACTGAGACAAATAAACTGATCCAAATGGATTCAAAATAAATGAGTTCTATAGGGAGCTGAAATAAATCTCAAACTCTTACACTGGCAAGCCTCATCTTTCACCTGCAGAGTGTTAGTCGTTTCAAACTACTGATCT
Source organism: Tenrec ecaudatus (assembly GCF_050624435.1). Lineage (NCBI taxonomy): Eukaryota > Metazoa > Chordata > Mammalia > Afrosoricida > Tenrecidae > Tenrec > Tenrec ecaudatus. Next base: position 128,430,904 of record NC_134534.1, on the reverse strand, counting down.
CAAGCCTGGCCCTCCAACTCGTAATCACGATGCCACGAGGGCTCCTCAGCCCTAGAGGAGGTGCCTGCTGGGATAAAACCAGTGCACGGAGGCAAGTCTAACATTAACAACAGCCTCTGTTCCTTGGGTGCAGGGTTCGGGGTTCTGGGCTGCTTACTTTCCTCACAATATTTCATTTAATTCTCTAAAGTCAGTGGTGAGATAGGTATTATTGTGTCCATTTACTGTAGAGAACAGAGAGATGTAAGAGGGGGATCATTTTAGTTGCCACAGATGGACAGCCAAAAGGAAGGCAGAAGGGTCAGCGCATCCCAGCATCATGTTGGTGAAGAAAGGTCACTACACGCTGCACTGCCAGAGTGAGGCCATCGATCCTAGAAGGGACACGGCCAGAAGTGAGGATGGCGAGACCTCTGCTTGTCCGCTTTGGACATGGAACCCCGAAAGACCAATCGTTAGAAGCAGACATCGTGTTCAGGAAAGTAAAAGGTCGGCACAAACAAGGGGTTGTCGCAGTGGCCGCAGCAACACACTCAGATTTACACACTCAGCGATCCAAAGCTGGAGCGGACAGGCGGTGCTCCCTTCTGTTGCGGCGAGTTGGCGTCACTCAACCCTGAACAACAAGAATGTGGTCGAGTCCTTGTTTCTGTAGCCCACCTGCCACTGGGCTGTACTGATCTGCCACCAACGCGGGGGGCCGTTTCCTTTGCCCTCCATGCCGCATTTATCTAGCTTCCCAATTGTGAATCCTCGGGGGGCAGAATCCACATATCATGCAGCTCACCAGTTCTAGCATATCAAGAAGACTTCCACAGTCATCACCAAGCCAATTTTAGAAGCTTCTTCTTTCATATTATCCTTGCTATGAGCTCCGCATTCCCACCCACCCCCCAAACCTCCCCTGTCGTACCCCCCTGAAAGAATTCATTCAGTTACTCTCTCTGGAGATCCACCCATCCTAGGCTTCACATACAGGAGAACATACAAGATCAAAGAAACGAAACAGCTAACAACAATAACAAAATAAAATAGAGGAAAACCTCAATGGCAAAGAAAATACCAAAAATCAGACCAACTTTACCATGGGTCAAAGAGAGATCAGATGATAAAGTGTTAAATTTTAGCCTAATTGCATCCGCAGTAATCAGCTTTCCAATGCGCTGTGGCTGACAGCGAGGCTAGGCACACCCCTGGTCTATGTTCACAGAGGACTAGCCGGAGGCTTAGTCCACGTGTGCTCCACCTTCACTGAAAGAAAACAACAACCTGATAGAACTTTCAAATTGGTCAAAAGGGGATCAAATAAGATGTAATATTTTAACCGAACTCTACCATAATACTACATATACTGTATATATAATAATAACTGATATAATGATCTCTACTATCCTCTCTGATAACCAGTCGGACACCAGATTGATCTTGTGCTAACGGCATCCTTCAGCAGATGATGGGTCTAAATCTTTGTGTGTGTCTTTGTCCCTTTGAAGACTTAAAAAATTCTCCTTAAATAATAATAACAAAAAGATGAGGGCTTGGGTGAGTAGGGGGCTGACCTCTCTGCCTGGCGGAAAGTGGACACAGGTGGGAGACATCCTGAGACTGGGGAAGCTCAGATACATTAAAACCACAATTCCTCCATCTGGCAGGCAAGGCCTGTGTGACTCAGTCACCACGTCAGGGAGGTGCCCCATGGGAGCTGGGACCTCACAGGCATACGGCGATTCTCAGACTCAGGAAAAACCTGCGAAGAGCTGGGAATAGCGCTGCCCTTCGCCCTCTTCCATCCAGTCAGTGGGACCTCTGAGCTCCTGCTGTACCCAGCTTTGAAGTGGGGTTGCCACAGCTTCGGGGGACAGTAACAGCAGCAGCCAGGAAGAGACTGCCGGGCAACCCACACCTCTGCATCCCAAAGCTGTAGAGAAACACAAGGCTCCTGCAAAGGACATGGCACATCATTGAGACATTTTACTGGCTCTCTGTGGGTCCTGTCTCCTCCCTCTTCTCCCTGCCTCTCCCTTTCTCTCCGGTGACAGAGCTCATTGCCATTAAACCAGCTCCAACTCATGGCCACCTCTGTGTGTTGAAAGAGAACTGTCCCCGTCATGTTTACACGGCCAGTTTTTCTGGAGAAGACCACCACGAAGAGAGCCTGGTGACACAAGTCATTAAACATAGGACTATTAGTCAGTAGGTTGGCAGTTTTAATCCACCCAGAGGTACCTCAAAAGACAGACTTGGCAATTGGCACCCTCAAGGTCACAGCTTGAAAACCCTGCACACACGGGGTCATGATGAGTCAGAATCAACTTGAAAGGAGCAACAACAGATCACCAGGCCTTTCTTCGGAGGTACCTCTGGAAGGACTTGAACTTCGCAACTGAGCACAGTAACTATTTGCATCTCCCAGAGGCGCTCTGTTAATATTTAACTCCTCCTGATTCTTCTAGAGGAGCCCTGCTGGTACAGTGGCTAAGGGCTGAGTTGCTAACTGAAGGCTGGCAATTGGGACCTAGCAGCCCCTCCTTCCATGGAGGAACGAGCAGGCATCTGCTTGCAGCGGACTTCCCCATTCACTGCGTCACATTGCCAGGAGTCACGGCCGACTCACGGGCCACAAAACAACATGCAACAATGCCTCAACAGCTCCTCTGGTTTGCCCATCTGCTGTTTTTCTCAAGCTACCGCTCTCTGTGCAGGAGCCCTGGTGGTGTAGTGGTTGTGTGCTGGGCTGCTAACTGCAAGGTCAGCAGTTTGAAACCACCACCACTCTGAGAAGAAGGACAGGACTTTCCACTTTTGTAAAGAGTTAGGGTCTCGGAAGCTCAGTGGGGCAGTTCTACCCTATGCTATAGGGTCACTATGAGTCACATCGATGTGATGGCAGTGAGTTTTTTGAGCAAGTCCTCTCTGTAGAATTTTCCTTCCCATCAATCTACCACTTACTTTTCAATTCCCTGTTCAGACATCCCTTCTGTTGGAAAACCTTCTCTTCAGGTACTCAACTGCTGTGTAAAAATCCACCCCAAGCTTAGTGGCTTGGGGTTATGGATTGGCTAAGGAGCCCTGGTTGGTATTGGATTACTAACTACAAGGTTAATGGTTCAAACCCACTAGCAGATCCAAGGGAGAAAGACGAGGCATTCTGCTCCCATATAGACTTAAATTCTTGGAAACCCTATATGGGGTTATTATGAGTCAGAACCAATTTGATGGCTATGCATTGGGTTAGGTTAGGGTGAGATGGAAGGGGTGGGGAGGGTTGAGTTGGGTTGGGTTGGGAGACTGAGCCAGGCTGAGTGGCTCTTGTTTAGGATCCCACAGGCAGTTGTAATCTGATGGAGGTGGAGTTGCCTAAGGGCACACATGGAGCGGACTTCTAAGACTTCTTTCCTCCCACACCAGCTGCCTGGCTGAGCCGGTGGAACAGCTGGCTAAAGGTTCTCTCTTTGGACTCCTTCATGAAGGAGCTGGGCTTCCTCCCAGCATGGCCGTTTCAGTGTGGTCAGCCTTTTTCCATGAGCAAGTGTCCAAAAGCCAGAGGCAGGAGTTGCCCAGTGCCCATGATCTAGCATTGAAGCCACACAGGGTCACTTCCACCAAATCCTGTCAGTTACACAGGCCAGTCCAGATTCAACATGCAAGGCCCTACCGGCGCCTGGATGGCAAGACTTGTAGCTCATGAGAGGCTATCTTTTTATTTAAATCATTTTATTTGGGCTCTTACAGCTCTTATCACAATCCATCCATCCATCCATTATGTCAAGCACATTTGCACATATGTTACTATCACATTTTTCTACTTGAGCCCTTGGTATCAGCTCATTTTCCTCCTCCCTCATGAACCCTTGATAACTTATATATTTTTTTCCATGTCTTACACCAACTGCTGACTCCCTTCACCCACTTTTTTGTTGTCCATTCCCCTGGGATGGAGTTATATGTCAATCATTGTGATCAGCTATCCCTTTCTCCCCCCACCTTCCCCTTACCTCCTGATATTGCTATCTCATTATTGGTTCTGAGGGGTTTATCTGTCCTGAATTCCCTGTATTTCCAGCTCTGATCTGTACTTGTGTACATGCTCTGCCCTAGCCCTGTTCGTAAGGCAGACTTGGGGGTCATGATAGTGGGGGTGGGGGTGGGAAGTATTAAAGAACTAGAAGAAAGTTGTGTATTTCATCAGTGCTATACTGCACCCTGGCTCATCTCTTCCTCGTGACCCTTCTGTAAGCAGATGTCCAGTTGTCTACAGATGGGCTTTGGGTCTCTACTATGCCCTCCCCCTCATTCACATCAATATGATTTTTGTTTGGGGTCTTTGATACCTGATATCTAATCCCATCAACACCTCAAGAAGCTTATCTTTAAAGACTGGCATCCACATCATCCCCAACTTTTCCTCATCTCTCTGCTCCCATAGGACCCCATGGTTGCTCCTGTCCAGGCAGTGATCTCAGGGCATTACAATTGCGTTCTCTTCTCTCTCCTGACTCTTTATTGGTCAGTGCCTGCCACTCGCTTTGCTGAATCAGATCAAACACTTCCACTTAGTGGAATGGAACCACAGAGTCATGCTTTAACTCAGAGCTCCCCCGCCTCAGATCACCTTAACCAGCCAGATTATGCTCTCACCTCTAAAGAGGGGCACTCTAAAATCTGGATCCTGCCCAGGCCAGTTACCCTCTAAGTGACACAGAACAGAGCATTTCTCGTTAGTGACCAGATAACTCGGTTCTTGAAATAGATGCCAACTGACAACCCCACAGGTTGGGAAGCATGCGGGCCTCAGACAGGCCCTGGGCCTGGGAAGCAGGTGTCCTCTGCAGAGCACTCAGGGAGACCTCTACTCACAGGGGCCAATCCCGCCTACTAGAAAGAGTGGGGAGGACATTCCCTCAACAGAGATGCCACAGCCAGGCCCAATCTGACCCAGACTGGGCAGCCACCCTTAAGTGCCCATGTGGCTTCAAGCTTCAGTGTGCTCCAGGTCTTCAGGCTTTACTCTATCGGAGGTGGATTGGGGTGGGGAAAAGAAGGAAGAGTACCCCATTTTATCTTGAGCAACCCACTGCCATCAGGCTCATTCCAGCCCATAGTGACCCCATCTAGGGTTTCTGGGGGCAGATAATCCCACCTTTCTCCCACTGGTGGGCTTGAACCATGGACTATACAATTTGCAGCTCAATACCTAAGCTACAGAGTCACCAGGGGGTGCCTTTTTATCTGGATAATGAGAACTAAAGGCGCCTGTTGGAGTAGTGGTCACCTGTTGGGCTGCGATCAGCATGGTCGGCAGTTCAAAACCACCAGCAGCTCTGTGGGAGAAAGCCTAGGCTTTCTACTCCCAGAAACAGTTGCAGTGTCAGAAACCCACAGGGGTCACGAGGAGTCAGCATGGCAATGAGTTTGGTCTGGTTTGGTTTGGTTTGGTTTGGTTTGGGAGTGAGGAGAAAGGGATACACTGGGGAAGGATTGTGGGATAGGGCAGGAACAAGAAAAGTGACAGAAAATATCCTCCCTCAACAGGTTACAGGGGGAAGAAACACCCATTACCTCTTGTCCTTACATGCCCCTCTTTCACCTTTCTCCAAATTACAGCCAAACCTTCATCTTTATTAAAAATAACAAGTTGTTACTGTTAGGTGCTGTGAAGTCGGTTCCACATTTTGGCTGCATTTCTACTCAGGAAATGTATTTGCACTTCTTACAAGATACGGTTATCAATTAATAAGCGTGTACTACACAGGACAGGTACTGTGCTTAGCATGGGACCCCACTCGATCTGCACTCACCTCCTCCCATTTTACAGAAGAAGAAGCCAAGCTTCAGAGAGGTCCAGGGATCTGGCCAAGGTCACAGATCCAGCCACGGGCAGAGCCAGGATCCTCACAGTAGCCAGTCTGCCTCGGGAACTTTGCCACTTAAAGCGGGTTCTTCAGTAGCAGCAGCAGCTGGGTACGCCCATACTGGAATCTCAGAGTGCTGAGTCAGAATCCCTATTGAATGAAATTGACTGGTGATTCTCTCGAAAACTGGAGTTTGAGAAAAGCTGACCTCACACTTCAGTGGTCCGGGCTCTGTCCTCCAGGCGGAAACACCATCAGCTTTGAACACAGGCACTGGCCGAGCCTTGGGGCTGGGTGGTTCTTGTCCTGCTTACTGATTGCCAAATCGGATTCCATGGTTGGTGTAACCAGTTAACCAAAAGGTTGGTGCTTTCCGTCTACCCAGAGGCAAGGCAGAATAAAGCCTGGAGATCTACTTCTGAGAAATCAGCCATTTAAAACCCCATAGAGAGCGCATTTCCAATGAGGCACAGGTGAGGTCAACATGAGTCAGAGCCAACTCCCAGCAAGGGGAGGTGGGGGGAAAGGGTTGGTTGGTTTTTGTTTGTTTGTTTGCTATGTAGTCTGAGAAAACAATGAACTGATATTTGTTACTCTCAGGAATGGTTGGCAGGACACTCCCCTTGGCAGCCTGGTCCGCCTGCCCCAACTAGTCACTGGATCTCCTGTTCTCCTGCCCCTGCACTGTCCTCTGGGGGTATCATTTACATTTCACTAAGAGCTCAGACCTAACCTGAGTAACCACCACCCAGATGAAGAAAGACAGCAAACAGGTCCATCACCCAGGCCCCCTTATGTCCTCTCCCAATCCACCCCCTGCCCCATGCTCACTCTTGTCACCTCCATTTCACCTGGCCTTGAACTTGAAGAAGATAGCATCACACAGAATATTTCCTTTTGTGTCCATGTGGCTCTGCACGATTCTCTTGTGTGTAAATGCCACCTTTTGTGTCCATGCTTCTGTTCATGGATATTTGGACTGCTTCTCCTTTGGCCTATTATTAATAATTCACTGCCACTGAATCGATGCCAACTCACAGTGACCCTATAGGACAGTGCAGAACTGCCCCTGGGAGTAGCCATGACAGTAAGTGTTAGTGGGAGTGGAAATCCCCGTCTTTCTCCTGCAGAACTGCAGCCCAGCAGGTAAAGACTATACCAGCAGGGCTCCTGCTATTGATAAAGGTGCTATAAATACTTTGGTGCACAAGTTTGGGAGGGCATGTGCACCCTTCTCTAGTAGGTTAAGGTCACAAGCCTGGAATTGCTTTTATTCAGCCAACATTAAGCTCTAGGTGTTGTTGTTGTTGTAGGCTGTTGTGTTGATTCCGAGTCTTAGCGCCCCAATGGAATGGAGTGGACCTGTCGCGGAGTCCAGGCTGTGGTCTTCACGGAATCAGATTGTACGTCTCTCTTCCGCAGAGTGGCTGGTAAGCTCAAACTGTCCACCGTACAGTGAGCAGCCGAGCCGAGCCCTTCACCACCGAGACACCAGGGCTCTCTTAAGCTTTATTAACTAGCGACAAAAGTTCCCGTTTACAAAGGAATGTGAGAGGGAGGATGCCTTTTTAAGTCAGACCCTCCACTGAGCCAGGATTCCACTCGCCTTTACTGAATTGCTCTTCGAAAGAAAAAGCTAGAGATGTGAAAGGTTTGCTGCGTATGTCATCTAAAACTGACAGATGCTTCCTGCCTGTCTGTTGGAAGCCGTCAGGTGCCAAATGGGGAGCCCTGTCACAGCACCCCAGAAAGACGCCTGGTCCCCACGTACTCCTTCAAGGGAAATGTTACCGTCTTTGCTCACAAGTAGACAAAACTCCCAAAGATGTAATTAACCTTCACAAACATATGGGGGGAATTTCAGGGCAGCACAAGGGTGTCCAGGGCACAGCTCACATAAAGATGACCGGAAACAACAGGCGGTCTGTGTACAGCTCCTGTGGGGCAGGCAGGAATCACACCCTGGAGGCCGCCTCATGTCACAGGCCATGCATTCCCACACACTGTTCTCCTGGGCTGCTCTGGTTTGCCAGGTGAACAGAGCCCGTGCTGACTGCTTGCCGGCCCTCCACCAGCCGTTCCATCCTTCCATCGCCCAGGGTCCCCTCGCTTCTGGCCTTCCCACCCATCCCTCCCTCTCTGAGCTGCAATTCCATTTTCCTCACTCATTCACACACTTATACACCCTTCATTCCAACATGCTTTAAAATAAATTTTATAAATTGATGAAAAAAATTCCCAAACATAACACACTTTTAAGATGACTTACTACAATTGTATGTGACTTTCATTTTGAGATCATTTTAAGCTGAAAGACAAATGGCAAGAATAGAACAAGGAACTCCCTTCACCTGCTTTTGCTGATCAGTCATCTTCTGCCGCCATGACTCCCTCAGCTTCCATAAACACCGTGTTTTCCTGAGGCGTTTCAGAGGCCACAGCTGACACCATGCTGCTGAGATCCAAAGGGTTCCATATGACCTCCCTGAAATCAAGAATATTCCCTTAATTAAGGAATGATAGGATTTTACTTAATAGCAATACAATTGTTTTTAAAAATTAGAAGTCCATATCCATTGTTGCTGGCTCAATTCACACTCTGTGTGTTACAGAACAGACCCGGCTCAGGAGGGTTTTCCTGGCTGTTATCTTCACTGGAGAAAAGCACCAGGCCTTTCTTCTGGGGTGCTGGGGGGGGTGTACAAACTCTGATCCAATAGACAGAGCAGACTCACATTGCCCCAGCCATCTCACTAATCTGTTATATAGTGCTTGGGAAGACAGTTCACAGTCATAAACTGTGTTTAATTGTCGTGTGTGTGTGTGTGTATATATATATATATACAGACTATGCTAGTTTTTAGCCTTTCTTTGTCTTTTTTATTTGTTTTGCTTTTTAAAAATAATTTTTTAGGGGCTCATACAGCTCTTATCACACTCCATACATACGTCAATCGTGTAAAGCACATTTGTACATTCATTGCCCTAATCATTCTCAAAACATTTGCTCTCCACTTAAGCCCCTGGCATCAGCTCCTCGTTTTTCCCCTCCTTCCTCGCCCCTCCCTCCCTCATGAACCCTTGATAATTTATAAATTATTAATTTGTCATATCTTGCCCATTCCGAAGTCTCCCTTCACCCACTTTTCTGTTGGTTGTCCCCCAGGGAGGAGATCACATGTAGATCCTTATAATCAGTTCCCCCTTTCCAACCCACCCTCCCTCTGTCCTCCAAGTATCGCCACTCACACCACTGGTCCTAAAGGGATCATCTGCCCTGGATTCCCTATGTTTCCAGTTCCTATCTGTACCAGTATACATCCTCTAGTCTAGCCAGACTTACAAGGTAGAATTGGGATCATGATAGTGAGGTGGGGGGGTTGGGGGGTGGAGGAAGCGTTTAGAAACTAGAGGAAAGTTGTATGTTTCATCATTGCTACATTGCACCCTGACTGGCTCATCAACTCCCTGAGACCCTCCTGTAAGGGGATGTCCAGTGGCCTACAAATGGGCGTTGGGTCTCTACTCCACACTCCCCCCTCATTCACTATTTTTTTGTTCTGATGATGCCTGATACCTGATCCCTTCTATACCTTGTGATTGCACAGGCTGGTGTGCTTCTTCCATGTGGCCCTTGTTGCTTCTGAGCTAGATGGCCGCTTGTTTACCTTCAAGTCTTTAAGACTTCAGATGCTATATCTTTGGATAGCCAGGCACCATCAGCTTTTTCGCAACATTTACTTATGCACCCATTTGTCTTTAGCAATCGTATCATGGATGTGAGCACACAATTACATGATTTTTTTGTTCTTTGATGCCTGATAACTGATCCCTTCGGCACCTCGTGATCACACAGGCTGATGTGCTTCTTCCATGTGGGCTTTGTTGCTTCTGAGCTAGATGGCCGCTTGTTTACCCTCAAGCCTTTAAGACCCCAGACGCTATATCCTTTGATAACCAGGCACCATCAGCTTTCTCCACCACATTTGCTTATTCACCTGCTTTGTCTTCAGCGATTGTGGCGGGAAGGTGAGTATCATAGAATGCCAATTTAATAGAAGAAAATATTCTTGCATTGAGGGAGTACTTGAGTGGAGGCCCAATGTCCTTCTGCTACCTTAATACTAAACCTATAAATGTATGCATAGATCTATTTCCCCATCCTCATATATAAATATATTTGCATATGTACATATCTTTTTCTAGACCTCTATAAATGCCCTTTGCCTCCCAGCTCTTTCCTCTATTTCCTTTGACTTCCCTCCTGTCCCACTCTCGTGCTCAGTCCCCACCAGAGTTTCAGCAATTCCTCTTGGTTACATTACCCTTGATCATGCCCTACCAGGCCGCCCACACCCTCCTCACCAGCTATTTGGATCATTTGTTGTTCCCTTGTCCCTGGGTTTGTTAATACCACTACCTTTTCCCCCACCTCCCCTTCTCCCATGTCTCCCTGCAACTGTTGGTCCCATTGTTTTCTCCTCCAGATTATTCATCCAGCCTATCTTATTTAGACAGACCTGCAGAGATAATAACATGCCCAAGAACAAGACAGAGCAAAACCAAGCAATAATATACAACAAAAAAACAACATCAACATACCAATGACAAAACACAACAAGAAAGAAAAGCTTGTAGTGAGTTCACGGACTGTTTGTTGGCCTTCAGGAGTGTTTTCCAGTCCAGTCTGTTGGGGCACTACGCCCTGGCCCCAAAGTCTACCTTCAGCATTCCCTGGAGCCTCACCACTCTGTTCCCTTGATGTTCTATTGCTCTCCCTTAGTGTTTTGCCTCGGTGTGGTGGGATCAGATTGGGTGCAATTCCCACACTGTCACCGGTTGTCCCCTGTAGGACTATGGGTCAGTGAGAGGTGTCATGTCTCATAGTGGGGCTGGCCATGTGGTCCGCTCTGTCGATTGGCTGCTCTAATTTGGATCATTGTCCTCACGGCCTGGTGGGCCAGGTCTTTGTCTTTTATGATACTGACTGTTTTGAAGACTGCAAGCCAGTGATTTTGTAGAATGCCCTTTATCTTGTCCGTCAGCACTCACACCTCACTGGACAGTTTACACAGTCCCAGAGGTGAAATACATCCCTGCCATTCCCTCTATCTGGAATCTCCTCCCCTTTCCTGGTTACACATAGGACTGTGTTCCACATGGTCAGTAGTTCAAAGCCACCAGCTGCTCTGCAGTACGAAAGATGGGGCCTTCTACTCCTGTGAAGTGTTACGGTCTCAGAAACCCATGGGAGCAGTTCTACCCTGTCCTGTAGGGTTGCTATGAATTGGCAGTGAAGTTTATTTTATTTTTGGTCGCAGTTTGAAATCACTCACCACTCCACCAGAGCAAGACTGGGATTCCCACTCCTATAAAAAGACACAGCCTTGGAAACCAACTGGGGCAGTTCTACTTTGTCCTAGAGCAGCGGTTCTCAACCTATGGGTCTCGACCCCTTTGGGGGTCAAACGACCCTTTCACAGGGGTCACCTGATTCATAACAGTAGCAAAATGACAGTGATGAAGTAGCAACAAAAATAATTTTATGGTTGGGGGTCACCACCACATGAGGAACTGTATGAAAGGGTGGCGGCATGAGGAAGGTTGAGAACCACTGTCCCATAGGGGTACTTTAAGTTGTAATCAACTTGATGGCAGTGAATTTGGTGTGTTTTCCTCTTCCACCCAAGCAATTCCTATTTATCCTTCTCAGAGACCCTTTCATGGCCCCTCAAGGCTTTGGTAAACGCCCCTCCCATGGTTCTCCCAGGAGCCCGGGTGGCATGGCGGGTTATGCATTGGGCTGTTAACCACAGGTCAGCAGCTCGAAGCTGCCAGGTGCTCTGTGGGAGAAAGATGAGGCGCTCTACTCCTGTAGAGAAGTCGAGTCTCAGAAACCCACAGGGCAGTTCTACCCTCTCATATAGAGTCACTATGAGTCAGAATCGACCCGATGACAGTGCCCTGGGCTTGGCTAACACTCCAAGCTTGTCTTGACTTTAAATACTGGGGGCTGTAGAGTGGCTTCTGACCGAGCAGAGCTACCCCGTGGGCTTCCTTTGCTGTCATCGCCAAGGGAGAGAACAGTCCGGACTTTCTCCTGAAGAAGCACGGGGGGCAGGGGGGGGGCGTGCCAACACCGACTTCAGTGGGCATCAGAGCCTCCCTCACAGGAGCTGCCAAGCTCTGCCGTCCTGGCTGCATGAGCTGTATGACAGAGCCCATTGCTCTTCATCTCAGGTCATAGCATCCTCCTGGCCACAGTGTGAAGCAGCGATTTGGAGAGACACTTGAACCTTTTTCTACCCTAACGACTGAAATCTCCACCCGAAAAGTCATGTCATTAGACACAGGCCCGGAAATACAAAAGTCCTTCAGCAAGGATCACATCAAGACACTTGCAAACACTCACACATCTGCTTTAATAAGTGCATGTATTAGAGTGAACTTCAGCAGGCCTTTGAATGTGTGGGCTCTCGGGCTGCTGCATTTTGGGAGATTGAAGTTAAAGAGTTTAGACTGGGCGAAGTTACACACACACACACACACACACACACACACACACACACACACACACACATTCACTCACTCACTCCCTGACTGATATGAGACATCACCTAAGGGCACAGGGTGGTAACAAAACATTCTTCCCAGGGAAGAAGGCAAGAGCCCAGCAGGCTCTTCAAGGAAGGTCAAGAGAACCCTCAAACCAGTCATTCTCCGCCTTCCCGGCAAGGGCAGGGCCCTCTGCTACTCGGCTGGGCTGAGGAGTAGCTCTGGGCACAAGTGTTTGGACAAGCAAAGCCTTTCAGGCATTGTAAGAGTGGGTTAGCCCAGGGACAGCATGACAACAGGATAAAAAGGGGTTGTCCTGAGTGACAGACTGGCCTTGGCTAAAATCCAGCACAAAGCGAGCAGCAAAGGGCTGAGCAACTTGGAGGGCAAAGGTTGGATTGTCAAGCACAAGAGATAAAGCCAGACGTGGCTGAGGTGCCCCCACTGAGCCCTGACCCATGGGTATGCAGCGTTAAGCAAGAGGCTTGTTCCTGAAACCTTGTGTGCAAGCTAAATGGGGGTTATCCCATCTACCAAGGCTTGGTTTAGATTCTCCAAGAAGCAACTCCTGAGAGGAGACATCAAGTTGATGCGAAGAAGACACTACTAGTACGGAAGCAGGAAAGTGAAACAGGAAGGGCCAAACCAAAACCAAACTCACCGCCATTGAGCCAGTGCCAACACATAGTGATCCTACAGGACAGAGCAGAACCACCCCCGTGAGTTTCTCCCTGTCTCTCTCCCAAGGAGCAGCTGGTGGCTTTGAACTGCTGACCTTGAAGGTAGTAACCCAATGCTTAACCACTATGCTACCAGGAAGGGCAGATGGTTCATAAAGGACGTATCCAGTCATTTTCCACTGGAGGCAGCAGGCGCTCAGGCCCGTGGGGTTTCTGCACGCTCTGGGAGCCCATAGGCACACACTGCTCAAGGCCCAGCAATTGCTGCTGTTGGGAGTGCCACCACACCCCACAGCGACCCTCTGCACGGCAGAACAAAACACTGCCCGGTCCTGCACCAGCCTCCCAGTGGTTCCTATGCCTGAGCCCGTTGTTGCAGCCACTGTGTCAGTCCACCTGTGTAGGGCCTTCCTCTTTTTCACTGCCCCTTCACGTTACCAAACATGATGTCCTTCTCCCCGGACTGGTTTTGCCTAATAACATGTCCAAAGTACGTGAGACAAATCTTACCATCCTTACGTCTAAGGAGTATTCTGGCCATATTTCCTCCAGCAAGAGGGGATGCAAATAAATGACAGGCTATGCTCTTATTGGAATACCATGCCAAATATATATTGTATCACAACCTGCCAAAGTCGGAATCTGTATAAGACGGGAACCTGTCAGAGAAGGAAAACAGATATTTTCCACCAAAGCAAGAGAAGTGCCAAGACTATACTCTGACAAAGACAAAGCACTCACGAGACCTGAAAAAATTAAGCAGTTCTATCAAGTTCTGGCTCTCACAGGTCTTGCTATTATATACACACACACACACACACACACACGCAATCATGTGCACATACAGAAACATACACACACCAGGTAGCTTCAGAAAGTTTTAATTCAACATTTCTACAACATTTTAAAGCCCCTCATATATGTGTGTGTAAATGACGAACCTTTAAAAGGATCATGGAAAATGCATATTAGAAAAAATGCATTTTTTCTTTGCACCATGCACCAAAATAAAGTCATATTAACTTGTTATAATATGTCTGAACAGGATCTGGTTTGAAGCACTAAGAAAACTCAACTTTCTGTCATTGAGTCAATGCTGACTCATAGTGACCAACAGTGTGCTTCTGAGACTACAACTCTGTTTACAGGAGTAGAAAGCCCTGTCTGTCTCCCACAGAGCTGATGGTGGTTTCAAACTGTTGACCATGCAGATTGCAGCCCAACAAGTAACCACTACACCACCAGGGCTCTTTGAGGCACTAAGAAGGCTAAGGCATTATTTTGAAAAGAGCCCCCCATCAGAATAACGTGAATTCTGCTATGATTAAAACACAGACAAGCATGGAATTTGTGTGACACTTGGGTGGAGGAATGATGAAATTATTGATGCTTTACAAAATGTTTTGAAGGAATCAACCGTTTACAAATGAATAACTCAATATAAAAAAGGATCACCCGGTGCTGAAGATGAAACCCTCAGTGGTAGACCGTCCACATCAATTTGTGAGGAAAAAACCCCATCCTGTTTGAGCTTTAATTGAAGAAGACTGACAAATAACAGCAGAAACCATAAGCCAACCCTAGTGACCCCTCAATTAGTTCCGTTGACACAATTTTGATTGAAAACTTGAAGGTAAGCAACAGTTCAGCTCCGCAGGTGCCCAACTATTATACCTAGATCAGCTGCAGACAATAGCACGGATTTCCATGGAAATGTTAAACAGCTGCGATTACGATCCTGAAGCTTTTCTTCGGAGAAATGTAACAGGAGATGAAATCTGGCTTTAGCAGTGTGATCCTGAAGACCAAGCCCAATGACATCAGTGGCTGCCAGGAAGTGGAAGGAGCCAAATGAAATAAACCCAGACCCACCAAAAGCAAAGGTCATGGCAACGTTTTGGGGGATGCTTAAGGCATTTTGCTTGGGGACTCACTGGCGGCCCAAAGCACAAAGAACATCTCGTTATGAGAGTGTCTTGAGGGAGCTGGCCAAAACTGTAGCAGAAAAACACTCAGGAAAGCTTCCTCAGAGAGTCCTACCCCCGCCCCCGCCCCCGCCCTGCTCCTGCTCCTGCTCCTGCTCATTCCTCTCACCACACAAGGCGATTCTGTGAGTGTTTCGGTGAGACATCGTGAGGCATCAGCCTTACAGCCCTGTTGGGCTCTTTCTGACCTCTTTTCCCTCATCTTAAAGAACCTTTGCAGGGTGTCCATTTTTCTTTGCTCAAGAATGGAGAGACAAGACTCATTGACATGGTTCTCTTTTGGGATGGACTAAATGGCTGATATCATCGCTTACAAAAGAATCTGAAACTTGATGGGCCTTCTGTTAAAATAAAAGCTTATACATACATTTTAAATTTTAATTAATTTTTAATTCCATTCTCCATGAATGGAATTAAGCACTCTCATCTAGGTGGTTGTTTTTATTGTTGTAGGTAGGTATTCTTTATTTTATCATTTCAGGTAGGTATTTTTATTGTTGTGCTACAGTTGAGTTGGTGCCCAACGCATGGGGACCCCATGTTCAACAGGATCAAGTGCTGCTCAGTTGCGCACTACCCCTGTGATTGGTGGGGGAGCCAGCCCTTGTCCTCCGCAGGGTCTTCACAGGATGCTATTCAGGAGTAAGCAACAGGCCTTTCTTCCACATCAGTCATAGTGTGAACACTCCGCTGAAAGCTGTTCAGCGACCTCGCAACTCCCCAACACACAAGTCACTAGCTGGGAACTCACCCCAGGTGAGAATACTGTTACCGAACCATCCCCATCCCCACTGTGTATGTGTGTGTTTTCAATTTGATAATAATCATTATAAGGAATTTTTCATGGCAAAGAAAAATTTACTTACTTATTTCCCCCTCAGGTGTTTCCATGAGGATCTCGGAGTGTCAAACAAAAATGATAGACAGTCAATAAAAGAAAAGTACAACTCTGAACTATTGCAGGAGGATATGCCAGGTAAAGGCATTCTAAGGAAAATCCTTCTGAAATACAGAAGGCTATCCAATAAAGTCAACACAGCTCTTTAGTTTATCTTAGGTACAAAAATAAAATCTTTTGCTTGATGTGATATTTCCTTAAAAACTATGAGCTTTTAACACCTCAACTTGTAACCTGAGAAAGCCAAGTATTTGCCGGTGTGGAAGGACCAAGCTGCCAGACTCTCACCACCTCTTGTCACTCCCCTTTTGGTCACCCCAGTCTAGTGTAGCATTTGAACAACCCGTCTTGGGCTGGGTTGCCTCACTTTGTCTCAGCCCTCCGGCCCAGGCCTAGCTGATGGGAAACCTTGGTGGCAAAGTGGTGGTGGCAGATCCTGTTGGGCAATATCAACTTGATCGGGGACCTGCTCAGTGCAGGATAGAATCTATTTCCTCAAAACACAAAAGTTCTTGGGGGTGAGGGAGGGGAGGTTAGGGGGAAATGGAGAGCTAAGAATGATGAGTACAAGAATAAAGAAAATGTTCTACAATGGTTTGTGGTGATGATTTAATAACTCTTCTTGATGTGATTGAACCATTGAATTACATGATATATAAATTACATGCCAATAAAACTGTTGGGGAGAAAATGAAGCTATGTGCCCCAAGGGAGTATGGGAAAATCCCTACTCTTCCATCACTCTGGAGCATGAGTCCCTTCCTGTTGGATGGTGACTGTGGTGACGGTAACTATCCCTCCACAGTCTATGGGGCCTCCAGTCACTGCAAAGTGAGCATGCTACGTGAAGCTGGAAGTCTCCTTGGTCCTGTCAGGTGTGTCAAATGCAAAGCTCCTCAGCTCTAGACTGAACAGACAACAGGTTAACAGTGTCTTGGTCTTTTCCCACCAGCCTTAAACAGCTCCCTCCTTCATGCAGGCACCAGCCTCTCCTCTTCTCCCATCCATACTCAAACTCGGGCCTTCTTCTCTCCACTCATGCGAATCACTGCTCAGTCCTCTATAAATATTTCCCACCAGAGTCTACATTTTCTCTGTGCCTACAGTTCAGTTTGATATTTTGGAAGGAAAAAAAGACAATAAGCCAATCTCCACTAAATATTAACAAATAGCACCTTAATGACAAAGAAATCACACTCAGTCAAAGGAATGACACTCAGTTGATTTTTACTATTTTGTGTCAGCCCAGTTATTGTTTTGTCTAATGCTTTATAAAAAATATCTCAAACCAAACCACCCAGAAAGTGGGTAGATCTATTGCACAAGACCTCTTTGAAGTGGTGAAAAGACAAGAGGCAACTTTGAGGATGAACGTGTGCCTGACCGAGGCCGTTGTGTTTTCAATTGCTTCATATGTATGTGAACGTTGGACGTTGAATAAGGAAGACTGAAAAAGAACCGGTGCGTTTGACTGATGGTGCCGGCGAAGAATACTGAAAGTACCATGGACTGCCAAAAGAGCAAACAAATCTGTCTTGGAAGAAGTACAGCCAGAATGCTCCTTTGATGTGAGATGTCAAGACTTCACCATACCTTCTTTGGGCATGTTGTCAGGGGAGACTGGTCCCTGAAGAAGAACATCATGCATGGTAAAGTGGAGGGGCAGCAAAAAATAGGAAAGCCTCGGACAAGATAGACTGACACAGTTTCTTCAATGATGGGCTCGAATATGACAATTCTGAGGAGGATGCAGGATCCGAGCAACCCTATAGCAGAGAGGAAAAATGCTTCATAGGGTTTTCAAGGCTGTAAATATTTTTTTATCATTTTATTGGGGGCTCATACAACTCTTATCACAATCTATACTTACATCCATTGTGTCAAGCACATTTTTACATTTGTTGTCATCATTATTCTCAAAACATTTGCTTTCTACTTGAACCCTTGGTATCAGCTCCTTATTTTACCCCTCTCTCCCCAGCTACCTTCCCTCTCTGGCCCCCCTCCCCCATGAACCCCTGATAATTTATAAATTATTATTTTGTCATAACTTGTACTGTCCAACATCTCCCTTCACCCACTTTTCTGTTGGGCATCCCCCAGGGAGGGAGTTATATGTAGATCCTTATAATCGGTTCCCCCTTTACATCTCACCCTCCCTCCACCCTCTCGGTATTGCCACTCTCACCACTGGTCCTGAAGGGATCATTTTTCCTGGATTCCCTATGTTTCCAGTTTCTATCTGTACCAGTGTACATCCTCTAGTCTAGCCAGCCAGATTTGTAAGGTAGAATTAGGATCATTATAATGGGGGTGGGAGAGGAAGCATTTAGGAACTAGAGGAAAGTTGTCTGTTTCATCATTGCTACAGTACACCCTGACTGGCTTGGCTCCTCCCCATGACCCTTCTGCAAGGGGATGTTCAGTTGCCTACAGATGGGCTTTGGGTCCCCACTCCGCACTCCCCTTATTCACAATGATATGATTTTTTGTTCTGTGATGTCTGATCCCTTCGACATCTCATGATCACACAGGCTGGTGTGCTTCTTCCATGTGGGTTTTGCTGCTTCTCAGCTAGATGACCGCTCATTTACTTTCAAGCAAGGCTGTAAAGCTCGATGGAAGCAGGGAGCAAAACCTGTTCTCCCCTGGAGCAGCTGATGGGTCAAGCCAACAACCGCACCGTGAGCAGCCCCTGCACCCCCAGGGCTTCTCCTAAGTCTCAAGATAGACAAATTGTCTTCTCCTGAAAGGTGACCTAAAGGTTGGCATTTTGAAATTCACACTTTGACCCTACCAAGAGGTATCACAAGGCACAGCTTGGCAATCTGGTTCTGTGAAGCATGGAGTCACCATGGGATGGAATGAACTCCATAGAAACCAGCAATAACGACACCAGGAGCGACATAGTAATAACAAGAGTAAACATGCTTTGAGTACTTGTTGTGCTGTGTAAATCATCGTGTCCCATGCAATCATGTGACAGCCATGTGCTGTTCACCTCAATCCTGTCATATAGATGACGCAACTGCAGCTTGAAGAGGGAAAGGGGTTGTTCTGAAGTCACACAGCAATGGAAGAAGCCAAGCCGGGAACCCTGGAAGTCTGAGGTCAGGTTCAGAGCTCTTTCTACTAGGCTGCACTGCCTTCCACCTCCTTTCCACATCCACGACACTGGGAGTGTGTGGCATTGGGTCTGAAGGATGGCAGCTGAATTGACTGCAACGAGACTCTTTCTGCTTCTTGACACTAGTCCTCTTTCACCAGAAAGCAGGTTGCAATCCTTGGCACCATCGAGGGCAGAAGGAGGCAGAGGGCGATGCTGACAGCGACCTCTCACTGATTAGTACTCAACTGTCTTTAACCAGAGCAACCTGTGTTCTCAGGAAACCTTCCTCGGAAACCGTGTACATCCTGCAGATAAGAGTGAGCCACTCTGGTTAAAGGTGGGAGGGGGCAGCCCAAGTGCTCATCTTGACCCTTTCATAGTTCTTTGAAAGGCTCCTTGGTGAAGGGGCTGGATTTTGAGAAACCGCTTTGAAACGTCATTCCCTGTTAGAGATTGCAAAACTGACCAAGCACGCTGCAACTCTTCCTATTTACTCAAAAACCAAACTCACTGCCACCGAGTCAATGCCGGCTCACAATGACCCCATGGAAGCAGGGCAGAATTGCCCCTGTGTATTTCCGAGACCACGACTATTTACAGGAGTAGAAATCTCCGTCTTTCTCCCGAGAAGTGAAGCTGGTTCCAAAATGTTGACCTTGGGAATCACAGCCCAACAGGTGGGACCCTATTTCTCCACACCTAAATTAGGGCTGCCCTTGTGCCTTGCTTTGACCAATAGAATACAGGAAAAGTGACGGTGAGCCAGTTTGGAGTCCTGATGGTTTGCACCCTACAATACTTTTTCTGGGGTGCTCTGGTGCTGTCTTGGTTGTGCACTGGACTGCCAGCCACAAGGTCAGCAATTTGGAATGACCAGCCTCTCCATGGGAGAACAACGAGGCTTTCTACTCCTACGGGTTACACTCTTGGGAACCTACAGGGGCA